>NC_137017.1:11797015-12042015 GCF_032717465.1 Coenobita brevimanus | reverse complement strand
ACGTGAGCATGAACTAACCAGTAATAATGAAGAGGATTGGAATCTCGCTTTATTACTTAGCAACCCCATTTAAAAAGATCGCTGACTGCAGATATACCTGAATATAGTATGATAGCCAGTATATGCTAGAATATGCCAGGATATATAAGGATATGCTTGGAGACACTAAGATGTGCCTGGATGTGTTATTTTAAGCTTAGACATTAAAGGTGTGCAGTGTTGTGTTTGGGTGTGTTAGGGTGATGGGAATAAGCTGTGATACCTGTTGAAATGTGCTGTGATGTATTTCGTTATGTTTGGATATGCTGTGTTAGTGTGTGTGTGCTGGAATGTGTTCTGATATGTTTGAGTGTGTTATGCTGTGATGTGCTTGGGTGTGTTGGGTTTATGCTAGGCAGATTTGGGGCGTGTTACGGTCGGTAATGACAGAGTACTGCCTTTGATTTATGGTTGTTCAACACCCACATTCCTAGTGCATATAGCAATAACAGTAGTAGTTTTGTGACATTATAAGCTGCAGTCACAGTAGTAGTAGTGGTGGTGGTGGTGGTGGTGGTGGTGGTAAAATACAGTATTTATATGGTAAAATACAGAAATATACAGAAATTATATGAAAAGAATTGAGTGGGGGACCACGAACTGTTGGGGATATGTTGATTAGGACCCATTATTATTATTATTATTATTATCATTATTATTATTATTAATTATTATTATTATTATTTATAGGTAGTAAGGTACAACTGCATATGGTGAGTTGCAGTACTTTGCACATCACGCATGTTAATTTTTGTTGATAAGCTGACTCACTGACTAAAGGACGGTACAATATTATATCCATTGAGTCTAGACCTTTGTGTGAGTAAACTTAGCTTATCCAGAAAAATCACCAATCCAGAAAGACCATATCCCCAGGCTTTCCGGGTAATTGGTGTTCAGAGCCATTATCCCATTTTTTCCTTTCAGAACTCTTGTGATTTACCTGTATTGCAGTTTCCCATCTCATTTTCCTCATCTTCATCAATTTTCTCACCATCGTTATGATATTTCGTCACAGTTACCAGTGCCTTTACACACACACACACACACACACACACACACACACACACACACACACACACACACACACACACACACACACGCACGCACGCGCGCGCGCGCGCGCTAAAGGGGCAGAGGGCAAATCAAAATACACACACACACACACACACACACACACACGCACGCACGCACGCACGCGCGCGCTAAAGGGTCAGAGGGCAAATCAAAATACACACACACACACACACACACACACACACACACACCTTTCACTTTATCGTGTTCTTTCCTGCTTTCATCGCTTTCCCAGCTTATGACCAATTTTCATTCGGTATATTGGCCTCCCGTTTCATTACAGTCATCTATACCTGTGCTAATAATCCTGTCTGTTTCCCCCACCCTCTTCCTTCACATTTACAGATGGCATTGGACTTTGTGTTATACTGCTAATATTAAATGCTCTAATTATTTTTTACTGTCTTCCCATTACAATGTATAACTGAGATCGGAGACAAGGAACAGAGAGGTAAAGAAGTTGTTGCATTGCAGTATTATGATACCCATATTAACATATAGAAGTGAAGCCTGAACTATGCTAGAAGGAAGTCAGGAGAAAGCAGTGGAAAAGTATTGTCTAAGGGGAGCGTGTGGTGTTACCTGGAGACATAGGGAACATTGTAGTGGATAGTGTTAGAAGAGCTGTGGGATATTTGGACCATGCAAAGTGAATGGAGAGTGAGTGAGGTGGAAGGAAAGGAGAACAGGGAGATAAGGGATGAGGTGGAAGGACGGAGTGTAGAGGTCTATGAATGTGGGTTGTGCGGATGGAGATGACCGCCTGTTAGTAAACAGGCGATTTGTTCGTGGCCACCCTCTCCATTTTTATGGAGTCATTATTCTAGAGTGACAGATAAGTAGGCCTTTCGCCATTCCATTGTCTCCCTCATCATCATTTTCCGTGTCATCATCTTCCCGTTACCATCATATCGTCCCATAACCTTCACTGTCTATTACCAGTTTCTTCACTATTCCTTCGTGTTGCCATTATCATCAACTTCTTTTGTTGTCATTTCTTACTCATTATCTATTTCCCATTACAATCCTTCCTCCCATCATCATTTCCATCCTTTCCTGCCGTACGTTAGCTGATTGTTGTGATTAGTGGTTTTAAGGGGAGTGGCGTGGCATGGAGGGAGGTGAATGGGCGGTGGGGTGTAATTGGCTGTTCCCAGAAGGCCGCCCCTGGGATTGGCCGTAATGGGGGACGCGGCATGGAGTTCGCAGAAAGAGTTGGCCTAGGAATTTTGCACATGTGTTGGCTGGTGGTGGTTGTTTGTTAAGTGGGAGAATAAAGGGTGTGATATAAGTTTAATTGGTGGGTGGTTTAGGGAGGTAGTTATGATCGTTGTTTAGGATGAAAACGGTATGTGGAAAAGTGTGGCCTAGGAATTTTGCACATGTTTGTTTGTGGTATTTAGGGATGATCATTAAGGATGTGTGGAAGACGCTTAATTGGCGGGAGGTTTAAGTTGTTAGTTGTCGGTTTTGATGTTCGTTAAAGGGGAACTGTGTGTGTGTGTGTGTGTGTGTGTGTGTGTGTGTGTGTGTGTGTGTTTGTGTTTCAAGTGTTACCCAAGGAATTTTTCACGGGGGAATGGTGTGTGGAGTGGTGGTTTTTGATGATCATTAAGGGTGAAAAAAAAAAAAAAAAGGCAGCTAGGAAAGGTTTGATGGACTGAAGAATTCGCCGTTTTAGACTGCGGAACCACTTCGTTGAGCCTGTTCGAGGGTTGTACTTGTGTCAGTTGATGACTGTTGAAGGAGGAGTTCGTGGAAAGGGCTGGTCATGGAATTTTGCACAGGGAATGTGTGTTGGGTTGTGGGTGTTTATTGTTCATGGGAGAATATGTGTGTGTGTGTTTGTGTGGAAGAGATTGAATGGGCATTATTGATAAGGGGGAGAGGATTTGTTAATGTTTCAGCTAATAAGTGTTAAATGTGAGATGTGTTGGAAAGTGGTTTGTTACGGTGAAGGATTTGTCGTTTTGGAAGAGCGTGGGGCCACATCATTGGAACAGTGAAGAGTGTTGTAGCTGTGACGGTGGTGGTGGAGGTCGCGGAAAGAGTTGGCCAAGAATTTTGCACAGGGAATGTATTGGGCTTGCGGGAATGTGGTGGTTGTTGCTGTTGGTGATCGTTAACTCTTTCAATCTGGTGACTTTTTTTTTCTAGATGCCTGCTGACCTAAAGTTTGGAAAGTTGACGGATTTAGGTGTTTTATGAGTGTTATTTAGCACTCCCAGCTGAAAATAAATATAAAATATAAGTAATTCAAGGTGCGTTTTAAGCTTAGTCGATGGTGTACCAGACAGAATACTTTCTTCTCTTTGGCCGAAGAGATATCGCAATTTTTCCCTCAGGTATTTATTTTTGGTCTTGTATGTTTGTCGAAGTCCCAGGGAATTTTTTTTTTTTTTTTCGATTTTATTCGTGCATTTTGCAGATTATTTTGTTCAGTTAAGGAGTCTTTCACATTAGAGAGGTTAGATTTTGCCTTCATCAACTTCTCCAAAGGGACTCACAAAAGTTTCATGAAGTTTGCTAGCAAAAAAGAAATTTAGCTATGTTTTCAAGCTGAAGGGGTTAAGGTCTTTTTATATGCTGCTGGTGCAAACTTTGCCAATATTAAACAAAGACAGGTACAAGGAAACGACGTAAGGGTAAAATATGCAAAAGTCATCGCCAAGGAAAAAGTGCCTCGAAGTCTGGACTAACGAGAATACAACTCACGAAGCGAGATATCCCAAGTGCGATCAGAAAGCTGTCGGTTGTCGCGTAGTTTAGAAATGATACTGGTTATAAAAATAAAGAAATGAAAAAAATGCAAGGAATATGAGTGCTAGCTTTAAAAAAGAGATGAAGCGAAATAGCGACAACGTTAGACTGACAGTTGACGTTTTTATGAATGGTGCTGGTTTAAGGATTTGAATTTTAATTACATAAAGCAGACTTGGCTGGTCTACTAGGAGGCCCGCCGACTTGTAAAGATAACCCCGCTAATACCAATACACCAGTCCTGTATGAAACACTCCCAGCATGTATTCAGTATGGACGATTGGTGTTAGCGCCGAAATGGTGACGAGTGGAGGTGTACTGGTATGTAGGAGGACTACTGGGCCTTGGAAACAGGCTTTGAAGCCTATGCCCAGAGTCGCACACACACACACACACACACACACACACACACACACACACACACACACACACACACACACACACACACACACACACACACACACGTACGTACGTACGTTATGAAAAAGAAACTCGAATACTGGGGATGCTGTGTGCTAGTTGTAGACCAGAAACGAAATTACGAATTTCAGCGAAGAACTAACTTTATGGACTAAGGAGATTATAGAATAAATGTGAGTTTTAAAAAACATTGTATGAATGTTAAAGTTATTTACAAGATCGGCGAAAAATCTGAAATGCCAATAGAAGACTGTCAGTTGGCGCATAATATTCATCACTTTGGGTGGGAAAAATGAAAAAAAAAAAAAAAAAAATAGCTACGAGTGCTTTCCAGAAAGAAAAAATCACAAGTTCCTGCGAAAAGACTGAAACTGACTTTAATTAAGAATTATACTGGTTATAAAAATATATTTGAGAAGGAAAAAAGTGTAAATGGGACGCGATATCAAAATTACAAATGCCAAACGAATCATGACAACTGACGGGCTTTATAAATCGTGCTGGTTATAAAAATGGAAAAAAAAGAAAAAAAAAAAAAAGAAAGGAATGGTATGAATGCGTGGAACTCATACGCCATACATTCGGGAGGAAGAGGGTAGGTCGAGTGGTGGTTGTGTTGTTGTTAAAATCCCAATTGAGGGTTCCTCTGTGTGTGTGTGTGTGTGTGTGTGTGTGTGTGTAGAAGAGTAAATATGTGCGTGCGTGTGCCTCCCCTTGTGTGGTTATGAATGAATTGGCGTGGATATGAGTTGATGTGTGCATGTGCGTGCGTGTATGCTTGTCATTTCATGGGTCACGTGTGTATGAGTTAGCGAATACGTATTTTTGAGTATGAATTTGTGTGTGTGTGTATATATATATATATATATATATATATATATATATATATATATAAAATTGTGTGTGTGTGTGTGTGTGTGTGTGTGTGGGGGGGGGTGTTAGTACATGACTGAAGATTGTGTATGAGATGTATGAATGTATGTATAGCCTACTTTTGTCCTTGGTGATGTGCATGCTTGTGTATGTATGTGAGTTGGTGTGCGTGTGAGGCCTGGTTGACAAGTTCCCGGTACTAGTTAAGGGCAGCGTCGTTGTGTGGCGGGGAGGAGCACAGGGGAATGGAAAATGACCTCCTTTTGTCCCTATTATAGACTCTACATTATTCTTCCTCCCCCCTCCCCATACCCTCTCTCTCTCTCTCTCTCTCTCTCTCTCTCTCTCTCTCTCTCTCTCTCTCTCTCTCTCTCTCACACACACACACACACACACACACACACACACACACACACACACACACACACACACACACACACACACACACACACACACACACACACACACACACACACACAGAGTTAATCCATGCCTGTATGACACACACTCACGCAATCTCGCTCAACTATATTACCTTCGCTCGCAAAGTTGGTGCAGGTCAGATAAACCCTGTCATAACGAACCCGTCTTTTTCTTTTGCCGCCAGACGATTTTATTCAGCCTTAGAGAGATTTTCCACACTTGATGAGTTTGATACAACATTCATGAACCCGTGCACTATTAAAAATCAATCCTAAGTAGAATATAATCGTCTGTGGTAGCAAGGATGACATGTAGAGTATATGGTATGTAGAGGGACTACTGGGCCTTGGGAGCAAGCTGTGAAGCCTGTGCCCAGAGTCACACACACACACACACACACACACACACACACACACACACACACACACACACACACACACACACACACACACAGTCCTGTGATTGATGTGTTGAAGGCAGAACCACTCAAACTAGAAAGCCCACAGAGAGCGTCTCTCTTTGGAACTCGCTTCCCCAGAGTGGTTTCCCCCCAAACTTCAACATGCAGCTGTTGAAGTCCAGGTGTTACAGATTTTTTTATGAATGGAGGACACCATTAATCTGTTGTATGGATTATTTTTTCCCTTTCCACTGTTCTGTAAAAAAAAAAAAATCCCGGATCCAGATCCGCCCCCAAATTTAATCAATTATTTTTGGCCCATGGCCCACCCTTCCACAAAATTTCATTGAAATTCATCGAGAACTTTTTGAGATATCATCTGGACAAAGAGACAAACATAGGTAAATACATAACCTCCTCCATCTTCGTTGATGGAAGTAATAAAAGCTGTAGCTTAAAAAAAAATAATAATAAAAATAAAGTATCTACTGTTGCGGAAGATAAAGTGTTTACATGTCTAAGGTTTCGACCAACTAGCGGAATCTCAACCCTCCTAACCTGTATTAGTATTGCTGGTTAGTTTGTCAATGGCTCGTAAGTTTTTACATTTTGATCTGGGACAAAGTAACTTAACGGCAGGTGTACATGAACTTATTACGTATTAGCATGAGAGAGAGAGTAGTAGTGGTAGTAGTAGTTGTAGAAGAAGAAATTGCCGGTACTAGAAAATGTCAGCTTAACTAGAAAACATGTTACAGAGTAGTAGGAATTCAAAGAAACTCTGAGAATGAATAAATTTAACTGTATAAAGGTACTAAAAAATCGATCGAGAGTGAGAAGCACAAAAATGAGACGGAGGAAGAGGGGAAAAAGGAAGGGATAACGAGAGAGAGAGAGAGAGAGAGAGAGAGAGTCACCATGTATGTAGGTGGGTGGGTGTGTATGCAAATAGGGTCGTTGATTCAGATTACATTATAACCAGGTCATGTGCTGTCAAACGGAAACAGTAGTACACACACACACACACACACACACACACACACACACACACACACACAGAAACACACGTGTGTATGTATGTATGTATGTAAGTAGAGAGATACATTTAGAGATATGCAAATGTACTGTACACCTATCTACTCTGTTGCGTCTTTATCTGTAGCATGCCATGTGTGTGTGTGTGTGTGTGTGTGTGTGTGTGTCACGCTCCTGATTTGCACAAAGCCACCCACACGTATGCAAATTCCGCTATATCAAACTGACGCCTTTCATTTTTGCGCCGTAACTGTATTTTCACTCCGTCCCGAATCAAACGCACCCGAAAAAATCACATGTCATCCTCGGCCGTTAACCTTTAAAAAAAAAAAAAAAAAAAAAAAAAAAACTGACGTGCTGGCGTTATTTAGGTTATGACTCCCGTTGTTTTGAGCGTTATTGTTGTTGGCTAATGCCGGGCGTGGTTTTGTAATGTGCAGGAAAGTGTGTTATGGAAAGTACTGGCATGGTACGTACTGTGTTTTGTAGAATGGAAGAGGAGGGGTGTTATGTTCTTGGATTTTTTTTTTTTTAAGTTTTCTGAGAGTTGTTATGAATTTGTAATATTTTTAAAATTGTGTAGCCTTCTGTGATTGTTTGTAAACATGATTGAGTGTCATTCAGGGCGAACCAGAAAAGAAAAATGTAGACTGCGTTTCCACAGTGCTGATGTGATCGTGTTCCTTGTGGTTGATTGAAGTTAAAAGTACCTTTCTTAACTCTGTTGCTGCTGAAGAGGCACTGAAGGATTTGCAGGCCTTTTATTCTCTCTCTCTCTCTCTCTCTCTCTCTCTCTCTCTCTCTCTCTCTCTCTCTCTCTCTCTTTTTCAAGACATCCTAGTAAAAGAGCCAAACACAAGTTTACTTGGACTGGGATGTAACAGACTAGTACTTCATTTGTTGATTAAAAAAAAAAAAAAGTAATACCAGTCTTTGCAATGCGGATGTACAGTATTGTTTGGATGACGCCGCTTTTGGATGACAGGTATGAAACTGAAGATTATGTAGTTTTAAGGCATCATCTTGGAACATGTAAGGCCTCAAGCTGATCGTGGTGCAGCGGTCGGAATGTCAGTCGTTAGTGCTGATGTGGGATTTTATGTGGGTAATTTTGACGAAGCTGATAAGTGTCTAGTTTGGATTCTTGCATTTCACAACACACACACACACACACACACATGATTTAGACCATTTAGCGTGAGGCATATCGATCTTTCCAGATGTGGCATGGCCTTGCTTCTGAATAATCATGACGAAACTGAAGACTTATTTGTTCCACTATGTCAGCTGTACAGTATTTCAGTTCGTCGACATTTAGGCATCGAGAAACCAACCACATCAGTTTTATTTATATATTTTTTTTGTCAGCGAAGTGTTTTTGGATATAACGAAATAAAAGACCGAGTAGTTCTTGACATTCCTGCTTATCAACACTTACAGGCCATTGGAATATTAGTTTAAGCAGTTCTGGTGTGTAACCGTGATGAAGTAAACACCAATTGATTCTAGGAGGTTGGCTACGTAATATTTCACGCTTAGGTCTCGCCCATCACAAAGAAACTAGTGACATGCCCTGTATTGTCAAGCGCTTTGGTGTTTGCATGCAGTGACGTTGCCTCTGATAGTTTGAAACGTATGAGCTAATATTTTTAACCTTTGGTTGCATTGGATTTCTCCGAGCTAAATATAAATGTCTGGCGATGCGCGAAATATAATGAGAAGTTCTTATTTCTCGGTCACCACATTAAGAAAGATTTATTTTACTTATATATATATATATATATATATATATATATATATATATATATATATATATATATATATATATGGGGGGGGGCTGTTTGCTTCCGTGTTACTACAAGTCGAATACAATTTCTGGCGTTACTTGGAATAATAGATTCTCAGTTTGCAGTTAAGGTACCACCGGGTGTCATTGAAGCTGCCGAAATATCAGTCTTTGTTGTAATATAGCATTCGGTAGAAATGGTGAAACTTGAAACGTGATAAATTTTTTTGAAATTTTTTCAAACTTTTTTTTTTTTTCAAACTGCCCTTCATCACAAAGGAATAGTCGTTTTTTTTTTCTTCTCCTCAGTATATGGTGTGGTCTGTCAAATCTGAAAGACTAACTGGTTTTGTAGGATGTAAACAACTGTAACATATGACCGTTGGCATAATAATGTTTTCAGTAGAGTACTTTAGTGTCGACAACTTCAGATGAGTAAACTTAAAACTAACTGGTTCCAGGTTGTAATTTGTGACTCTGAGGCTGCGCCCACCCCTCGATGACAAAGGGACCGGCGGAATATCACTCAGTATAGGACATGTGTTTCGCTGCCTTTGAGTAATTTTCCCTAAACTAAGACTAACTGGTTCTAGGATGTAAAGTGTAACTCATCCCCTCCCTGCGCTCAGTGACAAAGGGACCGACGGAATGCCAATCTCTGTTACTTTTATGTCGCTGCCTTTGAATAATAATGCTGAAACCAAAAGACTAACTGGTTCCTGGATGTAAGATGTAACTCATCTCCCAACCCCCAGTAACAAAGGGTCCGGCAGACTATCAGTACTTGGGTGTTGCTGCCTTTGAATATGTCTCAGCTGAAAGACTGGCGGTTCTATCCCAACGTAAGGTGTGACGTGTGACACCCGTCTTCGAGTATGTTTTGGATAATATTGACATTAATTTTTCGGTGCTTCCTTTGACCAGTGAAGACGAAACTAAATATTGACAAATTCTGCGATACTGATATTTTTATAATTATGTAGAAGCGGTGGCAATACTGAAATTGGAAAAATAAAGTTGAAACTGTAAGACTAAACTGGTATGACGTGACGTATAACGAATGAGGGTCTGTATGACAAAGGGAGCGGCGGAAAGGCATCGTTCGGTACTGGGAAACGCTTCTGGTGCAGTGGCTGTGATAATAGTGCCTGATACTACTTCTCTGAAACCCTGTATGTTACGAGCTCCGGGCTTACCAACCGTATCATCGCTCATAAATATGCATCTAACTTCACTGCGACAGGTTTATTAGTTATTGGAAAGTTAAGGGATTATCATAAGCTGGAATAAAACTATTTTACTGTATAGCAAGAATAGAATTAAAGACCGGAAGAGATGATGAAAACTTTTATACTAGGGATCTCATGCTGGTGGTAGCAAGGAAGCATAATATCTCCCAAGCAAACGAAATCGACGAAAGCTGTAGCAACAGTTATACCACTTTACAATCCATCAGCGTATTTTACATTTTATTTTGCTTCCTCCAGGTTATTTTGTACTTCAGAAGATACTTTTCAGCTTAGAGGGAATATAACCGTCATTAATTGTTTAAAAAAAAAAAAAAAAAAAAAAAAAACGACTGTAGGTCTGAAGAAGTCCGTCGTGGAAGTGAAGTGGCAAAAATATTCATGATAGTCCTGGGGAATGTGGACCCGAGTATTTCACACCAAAACCATGTGTCTTCCCAGCATTGGCCACCTCCGTTATGTAACGTGGTTTGGTGGATTGATTGAACAAACTATATCTTGCAGGTCCGTGTTTCTTGAGGCTTTTTTTGGGGGGGTGGGGGTGGGGGGCTTAATTTTTTCGCAAGGGATTGAACGTGTGTGTGTGTGTGTGTGTGTGTGTGTGTGTGTGGCACCAGAATCATGCTTCTAGGGAGCAGTGACTGCTTTCTTTATTAATCAGTGGTTCGGGTCTCATTCTTGTTCCCATTGGAAGCTTCCTAGCACCTTTTTAGCTATTTACAGTATTATGCATATTACAGAGAGATATTCTCTTATATTTGTGTGTTTTTTAACATAGAGATAATGGTACAATAGGATTAATGGGTGTACAGTGCAAATTGTAGCGGTGAAGAGGAGGTACAGCCCGGGGAAAGTTCCGCCTTATACAACTGCCTGTCAGTTCGGACCTTTATGCGTGAGACAACCATAAGTGAAGCAGTAGCCAGACACTCAAATGTCTGGTACCACAGTGTGGGAGGGGAGAGGTTAAGGGAGGAGGAAGGCTGGGAGAGTTAATAGTTCTTACCCTCCCTCTTGCATCCCCACCCTTCTCACACAGTTACCAGATAGATGAATGTTGGCTACTGCTTCGCTACCATTTGTCTCACATTTCCTATTTCGAAGTGGTGAGCTAGTGTATAGCGCGGAACTTTCCTCGGATGTACAACGAAACCTGAAATGGCACCTTGAATCCCGTCCAATGAATGTGGATCGCTGAACAACGCAGTGGTAGTGGTAATATATTAGGGGGGTTAGGCTTTTATATTTTAATTTAGAACGCTTGTATATTACTTGTAGTACGGTCAGAGGCAATTTCTATTTTTGGAGAGATTTTTTTCCCCCTAAGTGACCTGTGATGGCTGTGTGTGTGTGTGTGTGTGTGTGTATTAACACGATGTAGTAATCTCATAGGTTTCTGCCTTTTCCTCTCTTCCTTCCTTCTTTCCTTCCTTCATCTTCTGTCATTCTTTCCTCTTCTGTTTACGGCCGGCTCTGTAATGAGTGACAAACCAAATGGTTTCCTGTTCACCAGGAAACCATTTACTTCGCTGGACGGTAACCATATTACCAACTTATGGCGACTGGTGGTTTAGTGGGTAGGCCTAATTAAGGCGCTCCAATCGGACTGAGCCGGTGCAGCTTTATGTCCAAGGGGTGGTTGGGGTTTATTGCACACGTAATGCCACTCAGGGATGAGTGAGGCTGGTCGCTCTCATCTTAAATGTCAGGACCAACTTGCCTAGCCCCGGGCTTCTGTGCTCCACATGGGACAACACTGGATTAGATAATGCATGAACAGGTATATTACACACACACACACACACACACACACACACGTGTGTATATATATATATATATATATATATATATATATATATATATATATATATATATATATATATGAGATGTATGTGTGTATATAATGTTAGCCTATGTATGTACTGTACAGTATGTATGTATGTGTGTGTTATATACTGTATATATATATATATATATATATATATATATATATATATATATATATATATATATATATATATATATATATATAATATCGGATCAAGAAGTCTCTTCCTTGCCTTCTATTTTGTTGGTTACTTAATAAACCGAGGTATGTACTCCGCCGCGGCAGTGTACGTATATGTAACCCAACCATCCCGTCTCCTGAGATATAGCGAAATACAGTCCTTTAATACCACGTTGTTTCGTTTCTTTTCCTTCTTTTAAGTTTACCCGGTATGTTAAAGCCGTACTTCGCCGTGGTAGTATACGTAACTCGACCGTCCTGTTTTCCGAGATTGAGCGAACGACACCTCTTGCCGGAAAGGAATACATTTCACGCCGTCAGTGTAAATTTAGTGTATGACTCTCCCGTTGCCTCTGCCTGTCGTCCCTTCTACGAACTATGACGAACCAAGACTGCCCTACCCAAATTGACTTGCGGTTGCCACACGCGGCAGCCATCGCTTTGCGAAGTCCCATCACTACTATGGCGTATTATTTATGTTAATTCTTTACCATCAGAATATCTTATTCAAGTTATGAAGGAATATTAATACCGAATGAATTGATGAGCGATATGTAATGTTCGAGAATTTCGTAAGCTGAATAAATGTCCTGAACCAAGCAGCCCTTCCTTTATAATAATATTTAAATATTGGAATAAGTATGGGGCCGTTAGTAGTAATTTTCTCTCTTATATTGACATATCTTCTGGAAATAAGTTCGTCCCTAATGTTCTTGCACATCCTTCTCGCACTCGACACCAGCCCCATGATTAGATAAAGGCTGTCTGCATAAATGAATCTTAGAATCATTTTAAATTAGTTAGTAGCACATTCTTCCTTCTCGTCCTGGCATAACGTGGAGAATAGTGAAGTTTATGTTTGTCCCAAGCGCTCTTGTACGTTCCCGCTGCTGTGCCTTATGTGGAAAGTTTTTTTTTTTTTTTTTTTTTTTTAACTAGTTCCGGCAAGACTTTTTGTGTCCGGAATCCGTCCAAGGTTGAATGAGATCAGCGTCTTTTAAAGTAAATGCTGGTCACGTTATATAGCAATTTAAGACAGTGGTGAACGTTTCAACAGCTGGCAGTGCACATGACTGCCAATTACATTACACCAAGAAAGGGTGGATAGTACTGTAGCCTACTCTTAATTATCATACGAATATTATTTTCATGTATTAAAACCATAGCCATTGAAGTTAAGCTCCTGACTTTGATTCCAGGAGTTTATTTCAACAATTTTGCTGGTTGAAGGAAAGTTACCGAAGTGGGTCTTCTGAGCCGAATAACATGGTCTGGCACTGATGAGGATATATATTCTGATCTTTTCAAGTGTATGATGTTGGGCAGAATGCAGTAAAAATGACTTTCTCGGGAAGAAGGGGTTAATTTTGGTGGTCATCCACAAAATCCCTTATGCCCCGTCCATTTCCCTACATATCAAAGTGGCCCGCAGGTGAAATGGGCGTTCCCTGAAGAATGACTCGAGAAGTTGTGATAATAAAGCCATCAGGATGACATTATGGACATTGACAATGGAAGTGACGGGAAGGTTCGTGTCCGCCCGCTTGCCGTCGTCTTTTGTCAGTCCCCCCACCCCAATCCCTCTATCTCCTTCGATCCCACTCCCCCCTCCAAGACGCCACAAAGCCCCCTTCCCGTCTTTAATCTCTGTTTCCAGGAGCTGGTCCTTCCCACTGAGAGAAAAGTTGGTGGCGGTCCGAGTTTGTTGAGTGTTGGCTGTTATACGCCGAGTTGGGCACTGCTCCCGCCCTTTTATATGGGACTTTTTCACTCGGGTTCCTGCCATTGTCTGGAGTTGCCTTCCGCGTGGGCCTTTGTTACAGGATTCTTGGAGCTCGTACCACCCCCGAGGAGGCACAATAGCAGTTGGCCTTTTGTGGTTGCTTGACCGTCCACCACCGAGGCGTATTCTTGTCGGCATAACAGACATTCCGTTGCATTATTATTGTTATTATTATTATTATTATTATTATTATTTGCACCTTGATATTTCCATTTTGAAATATCGTTAGTTTTTTTTATATAAACAAAATTAAGTTCCATATACAGAAGTAAACTAGTAAGGGAGACGTGCTAGAGAGCCTACTAGGCGAGTTAACGAACCGTATTCTCACTGACATTGGAGACTCTACAGCACTTCCTTTAGCGGTGCGTATGACCCAAAGAGGATGTTCTTACGTTATTTACATCTGCCTCATCTGTAACATGTAAGAGAATATTAAAGTGTAATAGGCAAAACAGCACTAAGCAAAACTTGTAGTATGCGGGCGAAAGTACAGTATGACACCCCTTCCCGAGCGAAATATTATTACGTCTTCTTGTACGTACCTGATATAAACTAGGAAGCAAATGCATAAATATCTTGGGAGAATATCAGGGTGTAATGCTCATAATAAATCACTAAAGAGGCACTGCAAAGCTTCATATGCAATCATCTATTTCACCGCAGACTGTTGTGGGCCAGGAGATAATTCGACTTTCATATTTTATCATACCTCACAATCTTGTTATTAAATCGTTTTCTCAGTGGTGACCTCTGACTCTTTATTTTAAGTAATGTGCTGGAGAGTGACATCTTCATGTGGCAGTGGCACCGATATAAGGTCGGCATCACTTCTTGGTTATACAGATATCCCTTATTTCACTCCCTATACTGTACTTCCAAAGGAGGATGGTGGACTACAGAACGGCAGCTTTAGCTTGCAGTCCACAGATTTCACATTCTTGGTGAACTGGAGCAACAACCACTACTACTATCAGTCTCTCTCTCATATATATATATATATATATATATATATATATATATATATATATATATATATATATATATATATATATATATATATACAGTATAATATCTAAGTTAAATTACATCCATTTTTATTAGCTTGCTTTCTCCAGATGTTTCCTTCAGATCTGGTAGGTGGTGGCGACCATCATCCACTTACTTGATGTAGTGCTACCTACCTCTTCCTTAGCCTTTATCATTCTTTTTCTGTCTGTCCTTCTCTCTTCCTATTTCTCCCATCTTTCCTGTCACTTCTTATTGCTTTTCTTTCCATCACAGGTGGCTTTACATTGAGTGACAAGCCAAATGGTTTCCTGTAAGCCAAGAAACCATTTACAACGCTGGGTGGTTACCATATAACCAACCCATACGTGCTCCCTACGTGTCAACAAGTGGGTTGGTGGAGGGTTAGTGCCCCTCCCTGTAAAATAGGTAACTCAAAGTCAAGTGGCCACCTCTTACGGGATTATGGCGTCTGGCAATAGATAGATAGATAGAGACTTTCAGATGGTGGGATTAGGTACAGTGTTCATTAGCCTCTTTCAGTACTAGATGTCTTTTGTATGCTGAAAGAGCCACCCCATTATATCAATACCACCACAAAACAGCATCCCTCTCCAACACCATTGTCAAATTGTCAGCTTTTAATTACTGTAGCTCTTACAGGCCCATGTTCTTATGGGATAACAGGCTTTCTAGCACTGTTTTATTTCATTTACATAAGCAACGTTGGGTCTGGTTAGTACTTGGATGGGTGACCGCCTGGGAACACCAGATGCTGTTGGCATCCCTACGTGTCAAGTGGGGTTGGTGGAGGATTAGTGCCCCTCCCTGTAAAACAATTAACTCTAAGCCCTTGGCCACCCCATTTGGGATACATGGCGTCTGGCAATGGATGGATGGATGGGACATATTCAATATTATTATAATAATATTTGTTCTAAGATGTTTAGTGGAGAAGTATCTAGAGAAGGGAAAGAAAGTGTATGCTGCCTTCGTGGACTTGGAGAAAGCTTATGACAGAATAGATAGGCAAGGTATGTGGAAGGTATTAAGAATATATGGAGTGGAGGGGAAATTGTTGAGTACTGTGAAGAGTATGTATGAAGGAGCTAGGGTTACGGTGCGAGAGGATGGTGAGCTGAGTGAGTTCTTTGATCTCAATGTGGGACTGAAACAGAGTTGTGTGATGTCTCCATGGATGTTTAATATATACATGGATGGGGTTGTAAAGGAGGTGCAAGGTAGGGCAGTGATGTGGGGGTGGCTCTAATGAATGAGGGTGAGATCTGGAAGATTCCGGTGTTGCTGTTTGCTGATGATACAGTATTGTTGAGCGAACATGAATGGGAGTTGCAAGGTTTGATGAATGAATTTGGGACAGTGTGTAGGAGGAGGAAGCTGAAAGTTAATGTAAACAAAAGGAAAGTTATGGTGTTTGAGAGGAATGAAGTCACAGAATGTACAGTGAGGCTGGATGGTGAGGATATGGAGAATGTGAGTGCATTCAAGTACTTGGGTAGTGTGATGAGTAAGAATGGAACTTTGGGGGATGAAGTGCGTGAAAGGGTACAGCAGGGAAGGAAGGTTGTTGGCTCACTGAAAGCAGTGATGAGAAATAGGAAGGTGAGTATGGAAGTTAAGAAGTCACTGCATGATAGTATTGTGATCCCTACCCTGATGTATGGAAGCGAGGCCTGGACCTTGCAAGATTGGAACAAGTCAAGAGTGAGAGCAGTGGAAATGAGTTATGTAAGAGGAGCATATGGAGTGACTTGGAGGGACAGGTTGAAGAATGAAGAAGTGAAGGAACGTTGTGGGGTGGATGTGGATGTGGTTGAGAAGATTAGGAGAAATACACTGAGGTGGTTTGGACATGTGGAGAGAATGGAGAATGAAAGACTGACTAAGAGGGTGTATGTAGGTGAGGTGGAGGGAGGGAGAGGGAGAGTTAGACCGAGGATGAGGTGGAGGGATAGAGTTGAGAGGTATATGAGGGAGAGGGAGGGTAGTCAAATGGTGGGTGACAGAGCGACTTGGAGGCATTTTGTCAGCGGCCACCCTTTGCAGGATTAGGGCGTTGGGCTATTGATAGATAGATAGATAGGTCCTTCTGCCTACAGGTGACTTTTCACTCCCACTTCCATCTTTCTTTCCGTCATTCTTTCCTCTTCCTTCTGTCTATGGGTGACTCTACATTGAGTGACAAGCCAAATGGTTTCCTGTGCCCTAGGTGGCAACCAAATTATGCCACCTGGTGGTTTAGACGGTAATTACTGCGTTCCAATCAAATTGAACCGGTGAAGGTTTACATCCAAGGGATGGTTGGAGTTTATTGCTCGCTTAATGCCACTCAGGGATGAGTGAGGCTGGTCACTTGCATCTTAAATGTCTGGACCAACTTGCCTAGCCCTGGGCTCCTACACTCCTCATGAGGCAACATAGGATTGGATGGTGGATGGATGGATTTTTTTTTTTTCATTCATTGCCAGACGCCATGTATCCCAAACGGGGTGGTCAAGGGCTTAGAGTTCATTGTTTTACAGGGAGGGGCACTAATCCTCCACCAACCCCACTTGACACGTAGGGAGAGCGTTATGCCAACAGCATCTGGTGTTCCCAGGCGGTCACCCATCCAAGTACTAACCAGACCCAACGTTGCTAATTATTATTATTATTATTATTATTATTATTATTATTATTAATTTAGCATACTACTATATTTTATATACTTGACTGACTGGTTACAGAATATCTATCTATCTATTGCCAGATGCCATAATCCCCGTAAGGGGTGGCTACTTGACTTTGAGTTATTTGTTTTACAGGGAGGGGCACTAACCCTCCACCAACCCACTTGTTGACACGTAGGGAACACGTATGGTTTGGTTATATGGTTACCACCCATCGTTGTAAATGGTTTCTTGGCTTACAGGAAACCATTTGGCTTGTCACCTGTAAAGGAAAGAAAAGCAATAAGAAGTGACAGGAAAGATGGGAGAAATAGGAAGAGATGAGCGTAGGCACAGAAAAAGAATGATAAAGGCTAAGGAAGAAGTAGGCAGCACTACATCAAGTGAGTGGATGATGGTTGCCACCACCTACCACAATACAGGGTAATATTACTGTACCAGAGACAAAAATTTAAACTATATGAGGTGCTAGGAAGCCTCTTTACCTGCAATGAATATGACCCTCCATATCATTCCAAGTATTCTACAGTACTGCATCTCTCACTGTGCTAAACACTCGGATAATGCTGCCCAGCAAGTGTGGGACTTTATAATATCCTCTCAAAAGAGGGGAGAAATGGAGTTCCCCCGAGCTAAGCCCTTTATTGGACTATATAGCCCTGCTAGGGTTACAGGAGGGAGCTACCCCTCCTGGCACGGCAGCCCGGGCGAGGCTCGAACTTGCAATCCCCCGATCACAAGTCCAGCGCGCTACCACTGTGCTACCGCGCCCCCCTCTCAAAAGAGGGTGTTATGTTAAATGTGTGTGTGTGTGTGTGTGTGTGTTCTTACCTAATTGTTCGTACCTATTTGTATCTTTAGGGGAATGAGTCAAGCTCGTACTGGCCCGTGTATTAGACCATTTTTCATACATATCCATAAATTTATTAATAGTTTTGGCACACACTTTTTCATTCGGTAGTGCATTCCACTAATCAATTGCCTGATTTGGGGAACTGAATTTCCTTGCATCTTGTCACCCCTCTTTTTATACAGTTTTTTGCAGTGTCCTCTTGTTGATGCCTCCCCATAGGTTATATACTCATTGATATCTATTTTCTCATTCCCTGAGATGCATAATCATATCTCCTTTTTTCCATCTCTTTTGTAATGTTGATAGGTTCAGTTTTTCTAGTATTTCATCATAGTTTAGATTCTTTAAGCTTGGTACCCATATTGTAGCAGCCCCTTGTACTTTTTCAATCTTATCTAAGTGTTTTTTTTATATAAGGAGACATGATTATGCATCTCAGGGAATGAGAAAATAGATATCAATGAGTATATAACCTATGGGGAGGCATCAACAAGAGGACACTGCAAAAAACTGTATAAAAAGAGGGGTGACAGTATGGATCAGTTGGGTCAAGGATTGTGTGGGTAAAGTTGAAAGTTGGAATACAAATGTGGGCGATTATGTGTGTGTATGCGCCAACCCTCTTCAGGCATAAAATGATCCACAGGTATACATGGCGAGTGATGAGAAGGGTGGGTGGTGAACTGAATGAAAGGAAGGCAATGATTGATTATGTGCGTGTGGATGAAAGGATGCGAAGATGTGTAAAGGATGCAAGAGTGTATAGAGGTTGGGGAAGTGGACTTTCTGACCACTACTTGGTGGTGGCCAGAATTAGGATGCAAGTGAGATGGAGGAATAGAAGAAGGGAAAGACGAGAGGAAGGAGTAGTTGCAAGGAGAGTGGAAAGGTTACAAGAGGATGAGAAAAAGGCAGAGTATAAGAGAGAAGTGGAGGAACGACTGGGCAAATATGAATTGGAGCAGATGGGAGACGTGGAAGGTGTGTGTAAGATATTTACAGAAGAAATATGTGCAGCATGTGATGTGGTGTGTGGAAGGAAAAGAAGACGGAGGGGGGTGCAAGGAACAGCGTGGTGGACTGAAAAGGTGAAACAGGCTGTGGCACAAAAGAAGAAAGCATACAATGAATGGGTGAGAAATAGGGGCGTGGAAGAAGTTGAGAGGCGGAAGAGAGAGTTATATGTGGAAAGGAAGAGAGAGGTGAAAAGATTAGTAAGAGAGAGTAAGAAGAGAGTGGATGAGGAATTTGGAAGGAATTTGAGTGTAAAGTGGAGGGACTGTAAGAAAATGTTCTGGAGAGAAGTGAAAAGAGTAAGACAGGGTGGAAGTGAAGTTAGCAGGGGAGTGAAAGATAAAAATGGTAGATTACTAGTGGAGAAGGGAGAAAAAGTGAGCAGATGGAGAGAACACTTTAAGGAATTGTTGAACGTAGAGGATGGAAGTAATGCGAGTATAAGTGGCTGGGGAATGGCTGGGAGAAGGAGGGAGGTGAGAAGACAGGAAGAAATCAGTAGGATAGAAGTTGTGGAAGCAATGAAGAAAGTTAAATCGGGGAAAGCCCCAGGAATTGATGGAGTGTGTGGTGAAATGCTGAAGCATGGGGGAGAGATAGTAGTAAAATGGATGTGGAAGATGTGCAGATTGGCCTGGGAGGAAGGTAGAGTCCCGGAGGATTGGAAGTCAGGTATAATTATTCCCTTGTACAAAGGAAAAGGGGAAAAAGAAGTGTGTGGTAATCATAGGGGCATTTGTCTTCTTAGTATAATAGGAAAAGTTTAAGGTAGGATACTTATAGACAGAGTTAGAGAAAGAACAGAGAAATTAGTTGGAGGAGAACAGGGAGGCGTTAGGAAGGGAAGAGGTTGTGTAGATCAGATATTCATTCTTAGATAAGTTGTATGCGGCTATCATGGATTTAGAGAAAGCATATGACAGGGTGGATAGACAAGGATTGTGGAAAGTGTTAAGAATATATGGAGTAGATGGGAAGTTGTTGAATGCTGTGAAGAGTATGTACGATGGTGCGAAGGCTGCAGTGTGTGTGGATGGTGAACTAAGTGAATTTTTCTCTTTGAAAGTTGGTTTGAAACAGGGATGTGTCATGTCTCCATGGTTGTTCAATCTGTACATGGATGGGGTAATAAAAGAGGTACAAGGTAGGGCAGTGGATGTTGGAGTGGCCCTGGTGAGAGAGGATAGTGTTTGGAAACTCCCTGTACTGTTGTTTGCAGATGATACTGTGTTGTTGAGTGAAGACAAAGGGGAGCTGCAAGGCTTGGTGGATGAGTTTGAGAGAGTGTGTAAGGAACGGAACCTAAAGATGAATGTAGGGAAGAGTAAAGTGATGGTCTTTGAGAGAGGTGAAGTCAGTGAATGTACAGCGAGGTTAGATGGTGAGGAATTGGAAAATGTGAGTACGTTTAAGTATTTGGGTAGTGTGATGAGTAAGGATGGAGGTTTGGAGGGTGAAGTGCTTGAAAGGGTACAGCAGGGAAGAAAGGTTGCTGGTTCCTTGAAAGCAGTGATAAGAAACAGGGAAGTGAGCATGGAAGTGAAAAAGTTACTACATGACAGTATTGTGATACCAACTCTAACGTACGGAAGTGAAGCTTGGACATTGTTGGAAGGACACAAGTCAAGAGTGAGAGCAGTGGAAATGAGTTGTTTAAGAGGAGCCTGTGGAGTCACGTGGAGAGACAGGCTGACGAATGAGGATATAAAGGAGCGTTGTGGTGTTGATGTGGATGTGATAGGAAGCGTTATGAGGAACACACTGAGGTGGTTTGGCCATGTGGAGAGGATGGAGGGTGAAAGACTGACGAAGAGAGTGTATGTGAGTGAGGTGGAGGGGGGAAGAGGGAGGGGGAGGCCGAGGATGAGATGGAGGGATGGGGTGGAGAGGTATATGAGAGAGGGGGGTGTGAGTTGGGAGCAGGGGAGTGAAATGGCGGGGGACAGGGCGACTTGGAGGCGATTTGTTTGTGGCCACCCCAAACGGGATTGAGGCGTCTGGCAATAAATAGAATAGATTCCAGACCACTAATGCATATTCCAGGGTTGGTCTGATGAATGATGTTATTATCTTTCTCAGCATGTCTTCATTTATATATGTGGATGCTATTCTCATTTTCAAGCAGTGTGTGCAAATTTCATACCTTCTCATTTATGTGGTCAGCTGGAGATAGTCTGTTATTGTATTGATAATCACTCCTAGGTCCTGCTCCTTTTCTGACATGTGTAGGGTTAAACTTCCTAGCTTAAATCCCAATCTGGTCTTTTTTCCACTTTTACCAAACTTAATTACATGGCATTTGTCCACATTGAACTTCATTTGCCATCTATTGCTCCATTCATGAAGCTTATTTAACATGGCATTTGTCCACATTGAATTCTGTTTGTCATCTATTGCTCCATTCATTAAGCTTATTTATTTCTTGTAGCTCTCTGCAAGAGTCTGTTTGTTATTTTTCTTTGTATTTTTGCATTGTCAGAAAACATATTTGGATAGCTTCCATGTCCATTTCCAGTGTGTGAGAGAGAGAGAGACTAATGCAACTTGAATGTTTTTCATCCTGTTTCAACCAAACTTGGTGGAAGCATTGATGGTTAGCCAGTTAGGAAACCTATTATTTTTTAGAAGAATAGGTTCGAGGTTCAGGTCTGACCCAGCAAAAACAACTTAAACAGTTTATGTCTGGTTTTGACAAAACTTGATAAAATGGTTCAGGTTAAGGCAGGAATGGAGTGAGTCAAATTTGAGAACAGTCAAAGGTCAAAGTCACAGCCCAGGGCAAGATCAGATTTTGACCCATGTGTGAAAGTGCAAATAAAATAACTAAAATGTTATTTATCTAAGTCAATTTTGGAAGAGTCAAAGGTCAAATTCAGAGGCCAGGGCAAGATCAGATTTTGACCAAATAAAATAAAATGTTATTTATCTGATTTGAACCAAAGTTGGTTGAAAGGTTGAGAATTAACCAAAAGGTAGACCTATAGTTTTTTTTTTAGAGCTACTGTAATTCAAAGTTCAAGGCCACATGGTAAGGTGAGAACAAAAGATTTAGATTTTGAAAATATTATGTTAAATGTCAGGGTCACAGGGAAAGGTCAAAAGTCAGGGTCACATGGCAAGGGCAGCTTAAACATTTTCGGTTTGATTTCAACCAAACTTGTGGGAAGGTTCAGGGTAAAGCATGGATGAAGGAATGCAAGTTTGAGAACAATATGCAGCAGTCAAAGTCACAGGGATAAGGCAGGTGTGGAGGTGTGTCACTCTAAGTGTTCTATCATATTCATTTATTTATTCCTATTTATTCATTTTCTAATTGTATGTGCTTCATTCGTGTTAATAATGTTTCTGTTATGTCCATGATCAGCTGTCATTGCAGTGTCAGGTCCATATTCTCATTGGCCAAGAATTGAAGCTCCCCATAATGTAATAAATTTTGCAAAATCAAGGTTCAGAGCTACTTAACAATCCTAATGAGAATAGAATATTCTGGTCAACTGTCAGCTCTCTCAGTAATAACTTTAACAAGTCATCACCCATTCCCCCACTAAAATCTTCAGATGGCAGCATTACAAATGACTCGTGTGGTAAAGTAAATCTTTGCCGAAACATTTGCCAGAAATTCTACCATAGAGGAAGTCAGCCAAAACGTCCCAGTACTGGAACTTGACTCTCCCGAAATTGTCCCACTTAAAATACAGACAATATGTAAAATCCATCCTAGACAATTTACTAACCAACAAAGCTCCAGGCCCAGATGGAATTCCTCCAGTTGTTTTAAAAAAGTATTCTCCAGAATTTGCCACTGTTCTAGCAAAATTATTCAAACCATGCATACATACGTCTTCATTCCCTAATTCATGGAAAGAAGCCAATATCCACCCAGTTGCAATGAAAGGAAGTTGCTCTGTCCCCTCTGATTACAGGCCAATAGCTATCACATCTTCTCTTGGTAAAGTATTTGAAATTGTAATTAATAAGCACATAGTTAAACACCTTGAATCCAACAATTTAATTAGAGATAGACAACATGGTTTTTGCCAAGAAACATCCACCATTGACATACTCAATCTCCTGATTCATACCATCCATCAATCAGTTGACCAACATGGATAAACTCATGCTGTAGTCCTTGATATTACTAAATTAGATAGAGGTTGGTACCATTCCCTGCTATCCAAACTCCCTTGCTATGGACTAATGTCTTTTGTTCCTCTGCTTTCCTCATATCTCAGCGACAGAAAAATAAGAGTAGATGATATACAGTATTCCAATTTCTACTCAGTTAACACCAGCTTACCACAAAGATCAGATCTGGTGCCAATCCTATTCCTAGTTCATATAAATGATCTCTTATCTGTCACCCACAATCCCATCCACACATATGCCAATGACCCAACACTTCACAGTTCATTAGCAACCAAATACTGTAACTCTTAACTCAGTGCAGCCATCTCCATAAATCAAGACTTATCTAAGATCAGTGAATGAGGACAAAATAACCTTGTCTCATTTAATGCTAGTAAATGCTAGTAAAACCAGGGGTTCAGTTGAAATAAGAACTGAATATATTGAGAGCAAGAAGCATGTAAAGAGACTAGTGAAGATGAAAAAGGAGGAGGTAAAGGATGATCTAGGAAGAAAAATGAATGCAAACTGCTCTGAAAATAGGAAGTTTTTCTGGAAAGAGGTATGGAAATGTAGAAGTGAAAGTGGAAAGAAATGTGATGGTGTGAAGGATGGTGTGGGGATGAAGTGACCAGATGGAAAGAATATTTTGAAAGCCTGATGAATGAGAAGAGAGAGAGCAGAGCAGCTGTAAACATGATTGGTTTTGGGAGTGTGCACGGAAGGAATGCAGTGCCAGAAGACATGACACTTGCACAGGTGAAATGTGCTGTGAAGCGGCTGAAAAATGGGAAAGCAGCTGGGGTTAATGAGCTGTATGCAGAGATGATTAAGTGTAGTGGAGAGAGTGGAATGAAGTGCTTGTTAGAGACATGTAAGAAGGCATGGATGAGTGTAACTGTGCCAGCAGAGTGGAAAAAAGGTTGTGATTGTACTCCTGTATAAAAATAAAGGTGAGCGAAGTGAGTGCAAGAATTATCATGGCATAAGTTTATTAAGTGTGGTAGGGAAGGTATATGGAAGAATTATTATAAAGTAAGAGAGATATCAAAAGTCCTAGTGAGTGATGAACAGGGTGGCTGTAGGAGTGACAGAGGATGTGTAGATCATATATTTGCAGTGAGACAGATAGCAGAGAAGGCTTGTGAGAAGAACCATAAGGTGTTTATGGCATTCATGGATCTGGAAAAAGCGATGACAAAGTGGACAGAGAATGATTATGGAAAGTTTTGTGCATGTACGGTGTAGATGGTAAGCTGCTAGGTGCCGTCAAGAGTTTTATGATGGTAGTGAAGCATGTTTAAGGGTTAATGGGCATCTAAGTGAATGGTTCACAGTTGGTGTGGGTGTGCGACAAGGTTGTGTGATGTCCCCATGGTTGTTGTGATGAGAGAAGTAAAAACATGAATAATGGAGAGGGAGATGGCATTGGTAATGAATGGTGATGGATGGAATACCTCAAATTTGTTGTATGCTAATGATGCAGTACTGCTTGCAAATACCAGACAAGAGCTTGTTAGGCTAGTGCAGAGTTTTGCTGATGTCTATGAGCATTGTTCCTTGAGAGTACATGTAGAAAAGAGTAAAGTGATGATTATTGAGAGAGAACGTGACTCCCAGTGCGATGTTACAGTGAATGGAGAGAGACTGGAGTTGGTGAGTGAGTTCAAATACCTGGGTACAGTGATGGAAAAGAGAGGAAAATGTGCAAAAGAAGTGGATAGGAGAGTGACACAAGGAAGAAAAGTAGCTGGTGCAATGAAAGTCTTGATAAGAAACAGAGGCTTGACCTGGGTACAATGATGGAAAAGCGAGGAAAATGTGCAAAAGAAGTGGAAAGGAGAGTGACACAAGGAAGAAAAGTAGCTGGTGCAATGAAAACCTTGATGAGAAACAGAGGCTTGAGTGTTGCAGCGGCACGAGGCTTACATGAAGGAGTGTTAGTGTCAACTTTAACATATGGATGTGAGACTACGGTGTGGCATGAAAATGAAAAGTCAAGAGTAAGAGCAGTGGAGGTGGGACTACTGAGGAATGTATGTGGAGTACAGGGGGTGGATAGGATACAAAATAATGCGATTTGTGAAAGATGTGGAGTGAGGAAGTCAGTGGACACCTGAATCGAAGAGAGTGTACTGAGATGGTGTGGTCATGTGGAGAGAATGGATAACAATAGAGTGGTGAAAAAGGTATATCTGAGTGAATTTGAAGGAGGGAGGAGGCGAGGTAGGCCAAGGAGAAGGTGGAGAGGTATGGTGGATGAGTGTGTGAGGAAGAGAGGTATGGAAGTCGGTGAGGCTAGGGAACTGACAAGAGATCAAGCTGGCTGGATGAATGTTGTGAGAAGAAGTGCATGTTCAGGGATTTGGCACCCCTTTTTAACGCAGCAGTGTCCGATTGACTCTATCGGATACGTTTTTGTAAAGCTACAAAATGTGGTGAATGTTTTTGGCATATCCGATACAGCCAGGATCTTGGGGGCTTGAATGATGAGTGAATAGAAGTGTGGCCCATTGGACTGGGCAAATTTGGCCTATCTGGATGTTGCTACTCCTCACCCTGCCCATGGGTGGGAAAGGAGGTCCGGATGATGATGAAAACCAAATATATACAGTTTACTAATAAGACAGATATTGCCAGATTCGTATATTACCCTCAGTGCTACTAATATTCCCATCTCCAAAAGTACTGAAATTCTCAGTGTTTCACTTAACAGTGCCCTCAGCTGGACCTCTCATATCAGATCAGTTGTTAAAACTGCCTCAAAGAAACTTGGATTATTGTACAGCGTCCGTAACTTCTTCACTGACGAGCAGTTAGCTATAATTTATAAGAGTCATGTGTGCTTTCAGCTAGAATGTTCCTCACCCTTGTGGAATGGATGTGGAGAGGTTGCACTAAAACAACTAGACAAAATTCAGAATGAAGCTGTTGGAATTTATTTATAACCCTGCTATTATAAATAAACTACCTCCTCTACAAGTAAGAAGGAATGTTGCCTTCCTTGCATTATTTTACAGATACTTTTGGCAAATGCTCAGATGAAGTTGCCTCCATTGTGCCATCTCTCCATGCCTTTCCTTGTTCTACACAGACATCTGGTAGCGCTCATGACTGGAATGTCACACAGCCATATTGCAGAACTTCTGCCTATCAGAATTCTTTTATTCCCCAAATTGCATCTCTCTGGAACTTGCTTCCCTGGAGTTGTTTCCCCCAAACTTGAACCTACAGCTGTTCAAGTCCAACTGTTACAGATTTTTTATGAATGGAGAATGTCAGTAATCTGGTGTATGGATTATTTTTTTATTAATTTGTTTTTCCTTCCTCTGTTCTGTTGTTTAAAAAAAAAAAAAAAAATCCATGTTGAGCCTCCTGTTGTCTGTATTACCTGTGGACTTCTATGTACTCTTCTGTGCTGTTGATACAAGCTGTGTCAGCGTAAAAAGATGTCAATATCATACCAGAAAGTATTAAGGCATTAAATGCAAAAACATACTGATTAGGAAAAGGTGCTAGAAAGGCACTTAAGCGTACAAGAATATGACCCTCAGTCCCCATGTCTCAACTCCCAGCTCACACACACATTTTTTTTTTTTTTCCAGGTCCACCTGTGTATGTCATCATTGTCATTGCCATCATCTCTGTTTGCATGGCAGTGGTCCTCTTCTATATCTTCACCTGCGGAAGAGAGTAAGTGACTCCTCTTTTTTAACTGACTGTTTATCATTTGTATTGCTCTGTCTAAACTCTTTCAGTGATGATGTTTTGTTTAAATCTTGCCACTTACAGTTTTGATCAGCACAGAAAAGGTCTCATATTCATAAATTAGAAGCAAATTTCCATTCATCTTTGTTTTATATATACAGGTAAGTCCTTAATTCACGCGAACTTTTTTCACGTGATTTCGGTTATCCACGAATTTTTCATACAATAATTAAAACATAAAATTGTAGTATTCAAATAAATAATTTTAATATACAAAAGAAATAAATAAAATATAAAAATGGCTACCTGCTGCCCGTGTGCATACATACGTGTGTGTGTGTGTGTATGTGTGTGTGGGAGGTCGGTCTACCACGCAACACAGTCAGTTTGAATCCGACGGTCGAACCATGCGTGACTGGCCGATTGTTATTTATGGCATATTTTTCTGCCTTCCAGTGATTGCATGCCTTGTCTGCCAACATGGGGCCTAAGCATAGTGCTAGTGATGCATGTGGTAACACACCAAAACGGACTAGTAAAGTGATGTTGCTGACAGAGAAAGTTAAAGTGTTGGACAAACTTCAGGGAGGAATGTCGGCGACAATTCTCCGTCAGGACGATTCCCCGTCATTTATTTACATACCAGTTTATTTAGCAAGTACAGTACACTAGTTTTTACTTATATGAGTTATAAAATCCCCCTGAAAATTAGTTATTAAAGTATTAATTAATCAATAATAAGTATATTAATAGAATGATGGGGAATCGTCTATGTTTTGACGTTGAATTGACTTGATGGTGAAATGTCTCAGAACCGTATGTTTGGGGTGAGTCAACTGTTCATACAATAAAGAAGGCAGAACGTAGCATACGGGAGACAGTGAGGGCTAGTGCCCCAGACTGTGCTAAAGTGTCTCCACCTACGCCTGTGAATTGTCTTGGAACCGTATGTTTGGGGTGAATGAGTCAACTGTTCATACAATAAAGAAGGCAGAATGTAGCATATGGGAGGCAGTGAGGGCTTGTGCACCAGGCTGCTGAAGTGTCTCCACCTACGCCTGTGCTTGTCAGGTTTCAGTGTTAAATTTCTTACATTTTTGTTGTTTTTCATACTTTATGCTAGTTTATAAGGTGTATGTAGTGCATAAACAGTATTATTCAGATGTAATATACTTAATACACATGCGTAATTATGTGCACACAAGGGCAGAACATATACGCGAATTTACCACATATGCGAAGGGTCTGGGAACCTAACCCTCGCGTGAATTAAGGGCTTAGCTGTATATATATTGCCAGACACCTTAATCCCATAAGGGGTGGCCACAAACAAATGGCCTCCATGTCGCCCTGTCCCCTGCCATTTCACTGCCCTGCTCCCAGCTCACCCCTCCCACCCTCTCATATACCTCTCCACTTCATCCCTCCATCTCATCCTTGGCCTTCCCCCCCTCCACCTCTCTCACATACTCTCTCCTCTTCAGTCTGTCATTCTCCATCCTCTCCACATGACCAAACCACCTCATTGTGTATCTCGTAATTAATGCTTCCTATCACATCCAGATCCACACCACAATGCTCCTTCACATCCTCATTTGTCTGTCTGTCTCTCCATGTGACTCCAAAGGCTCCTTTCAAGTAACTCATATCCATTGCTCTCACTCTTGACTTCTGTACCCCCAACAAGGTCCAAGCTTCACTTCCCTATGTCAGAGTTGGTATCACAGTACTGTCTTGTAGTAAATTTTTCATAACCATGCTCACTTCCCTGTTTTATTATCAATGCTTTCAAGGAACCAGCAACCTTTTTCCTCTTTTGTATCCTTTCCAGCACTTCACCTTCTAAATTTCCATCCTCACTCATCGCACTACTGTACCCAAGTACACCTCACAGTACATTCAGTGACTTCACTTCTCTCAAAAACCATAACTTTACTCTTCCCTACATTCACCTTTAGATTCCGTTTCTTGTACACCCTCCCAGAGGAGTAGACTGTAGCACCAGTCGAGCAGGGCAGTACTACCGTGGTGGATGGAAAGCTGATGACAGGGAGTGCTGGAGCTCCCGTTTCATCAGCCCTCAGGACTAGTTCCTGACCATCCCCCTTTGCTGAACTTTTTCAGTGTCTCAGTTACACAGAGAGTAGGCCAGCATGCTCTCCAGTACAGATTTCTCTAACTATCTACACCAAACTACATGCACAGTACACACTACACTTCCTATTCAAAATTTAAAAAAAAAAATGGCGTCTCTTCACCAAGCCTCGGAGTCCCCAGGGGGGGAGACCATAAATGCCCCCACCATCCGCCCCTTTCCTGGTGACGACTCGAGGTGCCTGGAACCACTGTCTGACTCTCATCTTCTTCATTTCTGCAACATTCGCGGCCTTTCCTCTAACTTTCGCTCTGTTGAGCACCACCTCTCCTCCTCTAAACCTCACCTTCTTTTTCTAACGGAGACTCAGCTGTCTGAGGCAACTGACAGCAAACCCTTTTCTGTATCCTCCTACTTTTTCTATACTCATTTCAAAGCCAAAGGCGGCTGTTGTGTATATATACGCAACGACTTATCTTGCTCTCGTGTTCCTGAACTCGATTCTTCTGAATTCTCTACACTCTGGCTTCGGCTTTCCTGTCATTCTCTGACTAAATGTATCTGTGCTGTTTACTTATCCCCTATTTCTACTGACTATCAAAAATTCTTCGACTATCTTACTTCTACAATGGAACACATTCTATCCATTTCTCCTTTCTCTGAAATCTCCATTCTAGGAGATTTCAATGTTCACCACCACCTTTGGCTCTCCTCTCCTTTCACGGATCCACCTGGTGAACAAGCCTACATCTTTTCTATCCTTAATGATCTAGAGCAGCTTGTACAGCACCCTACCCGTATCCCTGACCGCCTTAGAGAGAGCTCCAACATACTTGACCTCTTCCTCACAACTAATCCTTCTGCTTACTCTGTTAATCTTTTCTCTCCGTTGGGCTCCTCCGATCACAACCTTATTGCCTTAACCTGTTCTATCACTCCGGTACGGCCTGTGGACCCTCCAGGGAAACGTCGTCTGTGGAATTTTGGAGCCGCGGACTGGGAGGCCCTCAGGCAGTACTTCTTTGATTTTCTCTGGAATGATTATTGCTTCCATGGCTGTGAGCCATTTGAGTGTGCCTTGCGCATTACGGAGGTTATTCTCTCGGGCATGGAAGCATACATTCCTTTCTCATATCCTTTGACTAACGCAAGAAAGCCTTGGTTTAATCACTCCTGTTCTAATGCTGTCCGCAACAAGGAGAGGGCCTACAAAAGGTACCAGAGCCAACCCACCCCTGAATCACATCACTTTTACGTTTCTGCCCGGAATCGTGCTAAGTCTGTTCTTCGCTCTACTAAAAATAATTCCATCCATACTAAATGCTCTCAACTCTCCAACTCGAATTCTTCCCGCTCCTTCTGGCACCTTGCCAAAAATCTTTCTAACAACTTTACCTCATCATCCTTCCCTCCTCTTTTCTACTCTGATGGTTCTGTAGCTACTGATAAAATAGATCTCTTCGCACAGACTTTCTCCTCCAGTTCCACCTTAGACGATTCCGGTGCTGTTCCTCCATCACTTCCTCCCTCTGACTTCCTCATGGCTTACATTAAAATTTCTTCAGTTGATGTATTTTCTGCCATCACTGGCCTCAGTACTAACAAGGCATATGGGCCTGATGGGGTCCCTCCTGTTGTTCTCAAGAACTGTGCTTCTGTCCTTACACCCTGCCTAGGCAAACTCTTTTGCCTTTGTCTGTCAACTTGTACCTTTCCTTCTTGCTGGAAGTTTGCTCTCATTCAGCCAGTCCCAAAGAAGGGTGACCACTCCCAACCCTCCAACTATCGTCCAATTTCTTTAACGTCCTGTATTTCAAAAGTTTTCAAGTCAATTCTCAATAGAAAAATTTTAAGGCATCTTTCCTATCACAACCTTCTTTCTGATCATCAGTACGGGTTCCGTCAGGGACGCTCCACTGGCGATCTTCTCACCTACCTTTCGGACTCCTGGTCATCCTCCTTTCGGGACTTTGGCGAAAGCTTTGCCATTGCACTTGACATCTCAAAGGCTTTCGATCGAGTCTGGCATTAATCTTTAATTTCCAAACTGCCCTCTTATGGTTTCTATCGAGTCTGGCATAAATCTTTAATTTCCAAGCTGCCCTCTTACGGTTTCTATCCTTCTATCTGTGCCTTCATCGCTAGCTTCCTTTCTGGTCGTTCTATAGCCGCTGTTGTAGACGGCCATCGTTCTTCTCCTAGATCTATCAACAGTGGTGTTCCTCAGGGCTCTGTCCTATCACCAACTCTCTTCCTTTTATTCATCAATGATCTTCTAAGCTGTACATCTAACCCTATCCACTCATACGCTGATGACTCCACCCTTCACCTTTCCATTCGGTTCACGCAACCCCCATCTCAACAGTTACTTCAACAAACAAGGGATGAGGCTATGGCATACCTAATGTCTGACTTGGCTCGTATCTCTGACTGGGGTAAAAATAATATGGTTGTTTTTAATGCATCTAAGACTCAGTTCTTACACCTATCAACCCTACAAAATCTTCCACAGGTATACCCACTAATGTTTAATAATATTCAGCTTAATCCTGCATCATCCTTGAACATGCTTGGGGTTTCATTTACTCGGGACTTATCTTGGAAAGATCATATTACATCTCTTGTAAAATCTGCTTCCAAGAGATTGGGTGTGCTAAGCCGACTCCGCTCTTTCTTTACCCCTGCACAATTGTTGACTCTATACAGGGGTTTTATCCTCCCCTGTGTGGAGTACAACTCTCATGTGTGGGGAGGCTCCCCACATACAGCTCTTCTCAATAGGGTGGAGTCAAAGGCTTTTCGTCTCATTAACTCTCCTCCTCTTACTGACTCCCTTCAACCTCTGTCTCTTCGCCGCACTGTTGCATCTTTATCTCTTTTCTATCGCTACTTTAATGGTCACTGCTCCTCTGAACTGTCTGCTTGCATTCCTCCAACTCTACGACGGGTGCTACTGGCAGCAAACTCTCATCCCTTTTCTGTCCAGCTCTCTAATGCAAGAGTTAACCATTACTCCCAGTCTTTCATTTATGCAACAGGTCAACTCTGGAACTGTCTCCCTCTGTCTGTATTTCCTGCTGCCTATGATCTCCAGTCTTTCAAACGCAGTGTGTCCAGGCATCTCAAAATGATCGGATCTTGAATTTGGCTCTCTATTGTATTTTGTTTTTCTCTTGGAGGGAACTGTTACTGCGGGCTCATGGCCTTTGGTTCCTTCTTCCTCGCATTTAAAAAAAAAAAAAAAAAAAAAAAAAAAAACATTCACCAAGCCCTGCAGTTCCTCTTCGTCTTCACCTAAACTACAGTATCATATCCAAACAGCAGTACAGGGAGTTTCCAAACACTGCCCTCTTTTATTAGGGTTGCTTCATCATCCACTTCCCTACCTTGTATCTCTTTTATAACCCCTTCCATATACAGATTGAACAACCATGGGGACATGACACATCCCAGTTTCAATCCAGCATTGAAATAGAAAAATTCATTCAGTTCACTATCTACACACATTGCAGCCATAGCACCCTCATACATATATATATATATTTTACATGTCTGCCTCTGGGCAAAGGTTTCAGGACCTATTCCCAAGTCCTCCTTGGTGCCCAGTAGTCCTCCTACATCTCCACATGTCACCACTTCGGCACTAACACCCGCCATCCATAATGAATACATGCTAGGGCTATGTCATACAGGACTGGTGTACTGGTATTAGCGGGGGTACTTTTATGACATGTCAGTGGATCATCTGGTAGATCAGAAAATTCTGCTGTTAAAGAAATTCAAATCCTTAAACTGTTCCCTGCTCCAGCCAGGATTTGAACCTGGGTCCATTATGACTGCAGGCCGCCTCTCTACCAATTCTGCCACTGCCTTCTGCCCCAGCCAGGATTCGAACCTGGGTCCGTTAGGACAGCAGGCTGCCTCTCTACCGATTCTGCCACTGTCTCCTCCCTCTATAGTAATCCCTTTTTTACCCAGACATAATAGAACCAAACGCATGTCCGGGTAGTGGCAGCATCCAGATAATGAAAACTATTCCCATACCATACCCAGATCCTACCTATACCCAACCTCCAACCTATACCTAATCTATTTGAACAGTACCTATGCTTAATTTGGCAGTGTTTTCTGGTCAGTCAGGCATATTTAGACATCAGAACACACATAGGAATATCCAGAGTAATGCTAAACACCAAGAAAACCATGCAGAAAAAACACTGAAAACCAAAAAAACACCCTACCAATACACTACTGTATGTACCATACCCGTCCTAATTTTGGCAGTGTTTTTTGGTCATTGTGCCATATTTTGACATCAAAACATATATAGGATTACCCAAAATAATTTTTCAACACCAAGAAAACCATGGGGAAAAAAAAACAAAAAAACATACCTACACACTACTGTATATACAGTACCCTTCCTAATTTTGGCACTGTTTTCAGGTCAGTCTGCTCTATTTAGACATCAAAACACATAGGAATATCTAAAGTAGTGCTAAACACCAAGAAAACCATTAAAAAAATGAAAACCAAAAAACACCATACTTAGACAATACTGTATGTACAGTGCCCCTCCTAATTTTGGCACTGTTTTCAGGTCAGTCTGCCATATTTAGACATCAGAATACACGTAGGAATATCCAGAGTAATGCTAAACACCAAGAAACCATGAAAAACAAAAAAAAATGAAAAACAAAAAACACCCTACCTATACAGTACCCCTCCTAATTTTGGCACTGTTATGCATTCATTCTGCCATATTGAGACAACACACACAGGATTATCCATGTTAATGCTAAACATCAAAAAAACAATGCATAACCAACAAAAATCAACAAAAAACCTAAAGACAGTTTGAAAATCAGTTATCTGTGACAAGTGATTGCTCCCGGGGCTCAAAAAAAAAATCCACGGCCAAATACAGTATGCTATTGGAAATTGATTATATTGAGATAAATGTATACTGTCATCTTCACTGGTGTTTATACCATAAGTTAAGCTAATAAAACACACATAAAAGTGATCAATAAAAGTACAAATGTGCAGTAAGAATAAGGTGTTCAGGAGTAAAACTTACCTTCATATAACTTCCCACCATGCTAGTTCAAAATTTTGCCAGCACCCTCCAAGAGTTAAGCATATGTCTAGATGCAGACTGTCATGAGCTTTCTTGTGGATTTTGTGGAATTTTGATATGACTAATAGTAGTCAATTAAAAAAATTAATAAAAAAAAAAAAGAGCCAGTGTCATCAACACGGAGGAGGGTAAGGACCGAGGGAATGAGGGGGGAGCTGGGTGGGTATGGAGGAGAGACAGGAGGGGGGGAGAAGCAAGGCTGTGGGCAGGATTCTCCCTCTAATGTCATGAGGTGGACAGGCGCTTTTACCATACATTTACTTGTGGCTTGCGGTCTGTTATACACTGAGTGGCCATGTGGAAACACAATTCAAGGTGACTGGGGGACTTTCAAAGTTCAGTAGAGAGGTGGATGGCCGCTGTCACCAAACATGTACTCATGGCATGTGGTCAGTGTTACAGTCTCAGGGGCAATTAGGAAAGACTTAGCCTGGTGGCCTATGACTCTGGACATTGGGTGGGGATATATATGGACATTTTGACACTGCTTGTGAGTTACAGTCATATTACTCGGGTGCTGGAGGTTCGTTGGGAACTGTCAGACGAGCGCGCTCATTTGACCATTTGGTACAGGGGTGGACAGATATTTTAGCTCTGGTTGTGGGTTGTGGCCTACTTCCTGCTCATGGCTCGATTCCAGTGGCCACGATACCGAATGTTTGAACATGGCTGGCTGACCGAAGTTCTCGGGGACTTATATGTCTGAGTAATACCAAGTAAGTTCGGATAATTGTTTAATAGAGCCAAGATCCAGCGTCCAGATAATGAACATGTCCGGATAAATGGAGGATTACTGTATTTGATCCACACATCCTCTGCCACTCCTAAAGCCACCCTGTTCATCACTCACTTCCAAATTTGTCTTTTCACTCACAACTGTAAATCCTTAACACAACACACTGTTTTTTTCACTGCACAACGCTGTAAATTCCCGTGTGGTCTAGTGGAGAAGTTCTTGCTGTTTAATCACTGTCAGAGTCTGAGAGTATCACTGGCAGGTGACCTAGGAGTGCGTCGCTGGGTCGTGGTGATGGCATACCCACTGCAGACGACTCTGAAGACAGACACAAACTCACATCGAGCAGTGACTCCACCGTGGCTGATGTGCTGGGCTGTGGCTCGGAGCATGAGGGGCTGTCTTGGGGAGGCAACGGAGTGGAGCCAGGGCTGGGCACAGCGGGGGTCATGGGCCTGAAAAAACTGTCAGTGGTTGATTGATGCAAGGACCGACGATTCTGACGATTGATGATGCGCTGCCTGAAAGCACGCACTTCCTCCACAAGTCCCAAGGGCCCCATCTCCCTGTCACAGTCCGGGTGTTCCAGGTAGTCGAGAATGAACTCTAGGTGTTCCCGGAGTGCGCTCAGCTTGGGGAGGGCTGGAGTAGTGTCATGCTGAGAGGAGTCTGCATCATCGTCGCCGTCCTCGTCGGAATCTTCAAGCTGGGTACTGACACCTGCAACTGAAGATGCGATCTCAATATCAGACAATGTCTGATACCCAGGATCGCCCTCGTCGTCATCCAACCACTCACGCACATCGTCCACATCAACATCGTCGCCATGGATACGTAGCCGTGCATGGAAGTCATCCACGTCAAACCCTAAAAATCGTACTTCACATCCGTTCCGAGAAACAGACAAGACCAACCATTTTCTAGAGTCTTGACAGGGACTTCCTTCCTAGGGAACAGTTTAAGGATTTGAATTTCATAAAATCAGACTTTACTGATCTACCAGAAGACCCGCCGACATGTCGTAAAAATACCCCCGCTAATACCAATACATCAGTCCTGTATGAGACAGCCCTAGCATGTATTCAGTATGGACGATGGGTGTTAGCGCCGAAGTGGTGACATGTAGAGGTGTGCGGTATGTAGGAGGACTACTGGGCCTTGAAATCAGGCTGTGAAGCCTATGCCCAGAGTTGGTCACACACACGAATAGCCGGAGAGAGAGGACGTCCCAGGCATCGCTCCTGACCTTGAGTAGTTTCAGGAATTTTGTCTGTCCTGTCTCCTAGGGTCTTTCTTTAAATTTAAAATAATGAAAGTTGGTAGACTACCAAAAATGTAAAGATTTGTTGGCAATAGTATACATGAATGTTTGTGGCTTATTGGTAACAGCTGTTTAGGTACTTGATCGGTACGTTAAAGATGGCCGAAAATGTAAACAATGAGGGAATGGAATTTCAAGGATTTGATGCTAATACTAATGTCATGGACCTAGTGAAAACATTAATTATGAGGATTAGTGAACTCGAAAAAAAAGTAGAGAATCTAGTGATAAAGGATGTGTCAGGAAATACGGAAACCACCATACAGAGTCTAATCCAGTCCAACGAAACAGCCAATGAAGAGATAAAGAATTTGAAGAGGGAAAATGTTGAACTGAGGAGGAAACTAGAAGAGAGTACAAATAAAACGTGAGAAGGTGAGTAATGTACTAGAAGAACACAAGGCAAAGTGGGCACACGTAGAGGAAGAACAGAAAGAAGTGGTCAGCTTAAGAGAGATCATCCAGGAAGAAAGGAAATGAACAAGAAAGAAATGGAAGAAAATGTAGTGAAAATACTGAAGAAAAAAGAGAAAATAGTGAGAGAAACTGTAGAAAGGAACAGATGTGTGATAGTATTTGGAAACAGGGAAGAGGAAGAAAAGGTTAGGTTCGCAAGACTCGAGAGAGACACGAACATGGTGAGAGGAATATTAGGCAAGATTGACCCCGAAGGAAACAAGTGGGTAAAAGAAATTGAGGAAGTAAGGAGGATAGGGCCTTATAAGAAAGGGGAAACAAGACCAATGAGAGTCAAGTTTACATCAGAAAGTGTAATAAATGAGATACTTAAAGTGACCTGGAAATTAAGCAAAGAGGCGGGATGGAAAATATTATAATAAGAAAAGATCTGAATGAAGAAGAAAGAGAAGCTTTAAAATCATTAAAGGAAGAAGTAAAGGAAAAAAATGATAAGAGGACAGAGGAAGAACGTAATACTTTTTTTTGGAGAGTATTGGATATGAAAGTAAGGAAATGGTATTTAAGGAAATAGAAGTGAAGGAAATTAGGGGGGATGGTTGTGAAAGATCAGAAGTTGAGGAAGTGGTACGGACAGAGAGTAGGAGAGAAGAGGGTATTAATAATGTCAAAAATAATTTGAAGGTGATATATACTAATGTTGATGGTTTCATATCGACAAGGATCGAAATTAATGATTTCTTGAGAGAACATGAACCTGATGTCATGTGCTTTGTAGAGACCAAATTAAGAGAAGATATTGATGTTCATTTGGGAGATGGTAAATACAAACTGTGGAGAAAAGACAGAAAAGAAAAAAGGAGGAGGAGTGATGATAGCAGTGAAGAACAACATAAATGTAGATACTGTGGAAATGGGAGAAGGCAGGGCTGAAGTGATATATATGAAATTAGAAACTGGAGAGAATGTTAAGAGAGATATGGCGGTAGTGTATGTTCCCCCAAAGACGAGAGCATGGAAGGATGACGAATACCATGAGATGTTGTCAGATATGGCTAGCTACTTGCAAAAAATAATTGAGAAAAGCAATAATATAATTTTGGTGGGTGACTTTAATTGTAAAGAGGTGAACTGGGAGTGAATGGTACCGGGGAGGCGGTGAGGATTCGTGGGGTACTATGTTATTAAATATAATAATGAATAATGTGATGACGCAGTGGGTCAAAGAAGAGACACGGTTTCGAGGTGAGTGACACACCAGCAAGGTTAGATTTACTGTTCACCAAAGAACCTGATGTAATAGAATCATTGGAATATCTCTGTCCTTTGGGAAAAAGTGATCACGTGGTCATTGAGTTCCAGATGCTAATAGGAAACGTCGGAGCCAAGAGACGAGCTTCATAGACAGGGAAGATACAACTTTGGCAAAGCAAATTTTACAGGATTGAGAAACTTTTTGAAAATGCGGATTGGAGAAAATTCAGAGAAACAAGAGAGATACAGAGGAAGTGGGATATCTTTCTAGACCTCTATAATTTGGGAGTGGAAAAATTTGTACCAAGAGTAAGAGGAAAGAAAACAGGAAAAAGGAGTGGTTTAATAGAAGGTGTAGGATAGCCAAAAAACAGAGAGATAAGGCGTGGAACAATTGGAGAAAGAGAGGTAACGACAGAACAAAGGAAGAATATAAAAGAACAAGAAACGAATACACAAGAATACGTAGGGAAGAAGAAAGGAATTTTGAAAAAGGTATAATTGACAAATGCAAGGATGAACCCAAACTGTTTTATAGATTTGTTAATGGCAAACTGAAACAAAAGGAAGGAATCACCAAGCTGAAAGTAGATGGAGAGGTCTTTAATGATGCGGCAATGCAAGCAGAAATAATGAACAAACGTTTCCAGTCAGTTTTCACTAAAGAAAAGGAGCTTGTGGAAGGAGAGGGAGTGATTAGAAATGTTCCGGTGATGAAAGATATAAAAGTGGAGGTGCAGGAAGTGTATAAATTACTGGAAACTCAAGATGTAAGGAAAGCCCCAGGACCTGATGGAATTTCTAATTGGGTACTGAAGGAATGCAGAGAACAACTGGCTAGGATAAAATTCACAGTTTAATTGTATGCTCACTGGAAGAGGGGAAAGTGCCAAAAGAATGGAAGAGGGCAAATGTGGTACCAATTTACAAGGAGGAAACAAGGAAGAACCCCTGAATTATAGACCAGTGTCTCTAACCAGCATGGTCGCAAAATTGTGTGAGAGAATCCTGAAAGACAGATGGATAAAATATCTGGAAGAGATGAATATTTTGGCTGAATGTCAGTTTGGATTCAGAAGTGGAAGGTCATGTGTTTCAAACTTGTTGAGCTTTTACTCAAGAGCGATTGATGTGGTACAGGAGAGAGATGGTTGGGTGGATTGTGTGTACTTAGACTTAGAGAAGGCCTTTGACAAGGTACCTCATAAAAGACTAATGTGGAAACTAGAATATATAGGAGGACTAAAGGGGAAACTTCTGGAATGGATGAGAGACTTTTTGAGAGACAGACAAATGAGGACAGTAATAAAGGAAAAGATGTCTGGATGGAGGGAAGTAACAAGTGGAGTCCCTCAAGGCTCAGTGTTGGCGCCAGTAATGTTCCTGATTTATGTAAATGATATGGTAGATGGAGTGAACAGTTATGCGAGTCTGTTTGCTGATGATGTAAAGATCTTGAGGAAGATAGAGGTTGAGGAGGATTGTAAAATACTGCAGGAGGATTTGGATAGGATACACAATTGGAGCCGGACGTGGGAAATGAAATTTAATGTAAAGAAATGTAAAATATTGGAAATGGGTAAAAGTACCAGGAGACCATCACTGAATTATTTTTTGGGTAATGAATTAATCACAAAAAGGAGAGAAGAGAAAGATTTGGGAGTGCTGGTCCAAGATAGTTTGTCACCAGAAAAGCACATTAACAAGATAGTTGGAGAGACTTATAAGCTCTTGACTAACATAAGAGTAGCATTTCATTATATGGATGAGGAAATGATGAAAAAATTGATAGTGGCCATGATCCAGCTTCAGGTTAGAATATGCAGCGGTAGTGTGGTCCCCACACAAAAGAAAGATATAAACAAGATTGAGAGAATACAAAGAACAGCAACAAAGATGGTCCCCAGTCTGACAGACCTGTCATACAGAGAGAGGCTGGAAAAACTGGATTTGCCTTCGTTAGAGGAAAGGAGAAAGAGGGGAGACATGATTGCGGTGTTCAGGACCACGGTGGGAGTAGATAAAATTGACAAAGAAGATCTGTTTATATGGGATAAGAGAGCAACAAGAGGACATGGAATGAAATTGAAAAAGTCAAGCTGCTTGAAGGATATCAAGAAATATAGCTTTCCTTACAGAAGTATAGACTTATGGAATAGCCTGGACAAAGAGATCGTCCAGTCTAAAAACATAAACGAGTTTAAAGTTAAATTCGACTTATTGAGAAACAGCGACGGAAACCCACGAGCATAGTACATTCTGTGTATATCACAATTAGGTATATTCTTAAATATTTGGAACGACTTAGACAAAGAGGTGGTGCATGAGAAAAACATTCATGTGTGTAAAGGTAGACTTGATAAATGTGGATATGGAGACAGGACAACACGAGCATTGCTCAATTCCTGTATACTACAAATAGGTAAATAGGTAAATACACACACACACACACACACACACACACACACACACACACAAAAATGCACTGGCCCAGTTGTAGATTGCAGACTTGATGTTGTAGCGGCAAAGGTTTTCCAAAGTCCGCTGGCCTCGCGTGTCCCGTCCCTCCCTGCGCTCGCCCTCGTCCTCGAGAACAACCATCACCTCGTAACTTCCGGCAGTATAGGCGCTTTGTTGCCACGATCATTCCTTGGTCCATTGGTTGGATGGGAGCAGTCGTATTAGGTGGCAGAAACGTGCACCTAATCCGGCCATTCTCAGCCACCAAGTCTTTGTCGCACGGGTGGGCAGGTGCATTGTCGAGGAGAAGGAGGGCCTTTACTTGGTCACGCAGGATTCCCAGTGTCTTCGTCTGGTAATTGATGACTTCCTTGATGAAGTGGCGGTGAAACCAGTCTCTGAAGATCTGGGCGGGATTCCCAGTGTCTTCGTCTGGTAATTGATGACCTCCTTGACGAAGTGGCGGTGGAACCAGTCTCTGAAGATCTGGCCTGTAAACCATGCCTTCAAAGAATGGTACCAGATGACAGGAAGGACATCCATCACCCCACGAAGACACCGAGGCTACTTTGCACGGCCAACAATAATGGGCTTAAGCCGGTGCATGTCGTTAGCATTGGCACAACACAAAGCAGATATCCATTGCTTGGGGAGCTTGCAGCCAGGTACACGCTTCTCTGTCTCCTCGGCTAGAGTGTTCGTTGGCAAAGAGCGATAGAATAAACCAGTTTCATCAGCATTGTAGACTTGACCGAGAGTGAGGCCCTCCCTGTCGATCAAGCCCTTCACCTTGTGCCGAAACTCGTCAACTCCATCCTCGTTAGCGTCCAAAGCTTCGCCATGAGCTTTATGGTTGGTAAGGCCATGCTGTAACTTGAACGCGAAGAGCCAACCCTCGGATCCCTTGAAGTCTAGGGCGTCATGAAGCCTGGTGAACTTCTCGGCAGCAGCCTTGAGCTCCGTACTACGTACCATAACAGCAGCACGTTGCTGTCGATACCAAATCAACATGGAGCGGTCGATTTCAGCAAACGTGGAAGTAAACATCACCTTCCTCTCCATGTTGCGTTTGCTTCTCGACGAGAAGTCAGCCGTGTACTGCATGAGTTTGTCTCTGGATCTCTTGATATCGAACAAAGTAGATTGGGCCAGATTGAACTCGCAGAGGATGCGGGAAGAAGACCACCCCGCATCTACTTTCTCCAATATCTCCCGTTTCTTCTCCAGAGTCAACACCACTCTCTTCCTCTTCTCAGGTGGCGGGGCCATCATCACACACACTAATAAGAGGCCAGAGAGCAGCAGGAGTGCCTGCAGCAGGTAAGGAACCACCACAAAAGCGAGCACGTGGGCAGCCATGACGACGAGTGTGCACTCGCGGCGAGAGACAGGTGGAAAGTGGGGAGGATGGAGGGGCGCTCTATCGGACATTGGAGGAATGACGCACCACAACAAAGCTGTCCCGTGCCTCGCGCGGCAAGTTCAAATTACGGGCGGGAAAAATTCATTATTTTTTCGATTTTTTTGCGGTTTTCGGACCATTTTGGGAATATTGGATCCCGGGACGATTATGTCCGGTTATTGGGGATGTTCGGATATTGGGCATTCGGATATTAGAGGGATTACTGTATTCTTTCCATCTGATCCATACCTCATCCCCATGGGTTAATAATCTACGGTACCACTTACATCTTTCACACTTTCGCATTTCTTTCCGCTGTCCTTTCTACATATCCACACCTCTTTCCTGAATAACTCCCTATTTCTTGCATTCATTTTTCTTCCTAGATCATCATTTGCCTTCTTTTTCACTTCACTAGTCTCGTGCTTCTTGCACTCGATATATAAAGTTCTTATTTCAATTGAACCCCTGTCATGTAACCATTCTAACCATTTCTTCCCCATTTCCTCGACTGCTTTCTTAAATTCTTCATCCCACCATGCCGTATCCTTCTTCTTTGTTTTAACTCTTGCCACGCCACACACCGCTGTAGCATTCGTAACTAAGCAGTCCCCGTATGTATTCCACAGGCTGTCCAGATCCATTTCATTCCAATTCACTGATTGTAACTCCTCCCCTACTTTGGTCCTGTATTCACCTGCCATTTCTTTGATTCTCAACTTTCAGTCTTTCTCCCCGACTTCTCCTCTCTCTCATGGTCTACCTCATTCCTCTCAGCTTGATCTTGCTTACCACAGTCATATGATCTGACAGACCTCCACATCGTCCTTTCACAATTTTCGTATCAGCAGCCATTCCAGGCATCGACCTGTCTGTGAGGACGTAATCAATCAGGCTCCTTTCAATACAATCCCCGTTCCCTCTACAGCTTGTATATTTATGTGCATCTCTGTGTTTGAAGTATGAGTGACAAATGCACAACCTCCTTTCATGACACATATCCTTCATTCGCTTCCCATTATCATTTTCTCTTTGTACTCCATTACAATCCATTATGTCATCCTCAGGACCAGTGCCTACTCTTCCATTCATATCACTCATTATGATCACTTTATAGCTCCTGGGCATTTCTTGTACTGCTTCATTCAGCTCATCCCAAAGCCTGTCGTTCTGTCTCTCACTCTATCATCACATGGTGCATACGTTACAATCACAGCCACTTTCACCTTCTTAAACTTGAACTTGACATACATACATCTTGAGCTGACACATGTGTAATCTCTCATTCCACTCTGCCACACTTCAATCATCAGAAAGCAACCCCTTCCTTGCATCTTCCTTGCACGTTCATGCCCAACCTCACACACTTTACATCTTCCTACTCCTCCGCTTCACACCCATTCATATTTGTTTCACATGATGCCATCATGGCATATCTCGCACTCTTGAACACATTTACCACTTCCATCCCCTATGCTGTCCTGATTCACACCTCTCACATTCCACATGGCCATGCAAATCTGTCCATTTGGTTGGGGCCTTGGGCAAGTATTGGGCCCTCCGAGGCTCTCTGAAACATTTACCATGATTAAGTGATTTTAGATACGGGAATCTGGGGGACACTTAACCCGGCCAGAAACCCCGGTTATATGGTTACCACCCAGCATAGTAAACCATTTGGCTTGTCACTCAATGTAGAGACCATAATGCATCCCTACATTGAGTGGATGATGGGTGCCCCCATCTGCCCAATATATATATATATATATATATATATATATATATATATATATATATATATATATATATATATATATATATACACATATATGGTGGGGTTACTTCTTCACCCTCTTCACAATTTCATTCTGGCTAGAAAAGACCCCTTGAAATAAAATTGATAAGTAATGAGAGGATACAGTATTCTAATTCAGAGTGAAGGTTTATGTAAGCTCTTTATTTATTACCTCTGCCAAGGAGGTTATGTTTTCACCCCTGTCTGTTTGTTTGTTTGTTGGTTGGTTGGTTTGTGAGCAAGATTACACAGAAACTACTGGACGGATTTCCACGAAACTTGGGTGAAGAATTGGCCTTGGCCCACAAAAGACTCCGTTAAATTTTGGTGCGGACCCAGATAAAGGTGCAGATCCAGGAATTTTTTTTTCGCTTTCTTTAACCTTGTGAGATAGGGCGTTTTTTGAGATTTTCATGAGTGAATATTGTATGGCTTTTGATGAAAAAAAATCAGGCATATTTAGGATGTTGGTATCTACGAATGTGTACAGTTTGGCGCGGATCCATATAAAATTCCGGATGTAGTGTATTTAAATATGCTTTTATAGTGGGGTAGTCTTTTGCCGGCTGCATGTTGGGCCTTGGTGGAGGTATGCGCTCTTCTGAGTGCCACTCTGGTTAATCATTTTTTTATTAATATATTTAGCTTTAAGGACCAGCTGTAAAAAATATAGTAATTCTGCATGTTACATTAGAAGGCATTCATGTGTTTTATTTATTATGTATACTGTATATAATATATAAATATATATACAGTGTGTGTGTGTGTATATATATATATATATATATATCCATCCATCATCCAATCCTACATTACCCCATGAGGAGCGCAGGAGCCCGGGGCTAGGCAGTTGGTCTCGATATTTAAGATGAGATATATATATATATATATATGTATTTTAAGGACCAGGTGTAGACATTAAATGTAGTAATCCTGAATGATACATTAGAGTGCGTTCAACTGTAATACATGGACCAAACGTGTTTTGCATTTACCAAAAGCTTCACATATGGCTATTGGAAATTTGGGGTTTGCGAACACCTTACCAGCCCCTTTTGTTTTAGACCAGTCCCATTTTTTTGTGAGGTGTAGGGTAATGATGATGATGATGATGCTTACACCCTTTAATTCTGTGACATATTTCATATTCTTTTACTGTAACAACCAGATAATTTTATTAGTTATCGAAGGACATTTTGAAATGGAGCTGTTGGATATAGCCTTCATTACTTTTTATTTAATTGAGGTCTGTTCTGAGTTGAATAAAGCAATTCTGGTGGTATGAGAAATAAGCATGATGATATTGAACTGAAAAACTGTTTGCTTCATCACCATGAGCTGAGAAAAATAATCTGGTAGGGTTAAGAAACTCTACAGAAAGTTTTCCAGCTGGAGAGGTTAATACCTCTACTACAAGAGATGTCCCTAATTCTAATTTTTGGCAGTTGCAACAGTAAAACAAAAGATGTCATTGTATTGATGGGTTAAAACTGACCACTGTACTGTATATACAGTGCTCGTCAGAAGTATCGAGTGCCTATGGCAGGGCGCGCAATACTTTTGGCGAAAAAAGAATCACCCATTTTTGGTACTAAAAGTTGAGCCAGATGTTTGGGGCGCTAGCATGATGTCAGGGGACCTTGAGGCCTTACTGCGCGCTGGTTGGTTCCCGGCTCAGTTGCTTACGGGCTGCGTGAGAGAGAGGAACTCCGCCGCGTCTCCCTCTCTTATTGCGCCATTTTTTACCTAGTGTCCCGCAGTGTTTTGGCTTTCGCCACTTTGTTATGGCCCCTACCCGTGAACTTTCGAGTGAAATCATATCCCAGATCATTGCTCTAAAGGAGGCAGGCTACCACACGAAGGAAATTAGTGAATTGGTTGGTGTGGCTCGATCGACAGTGCGTAGGTGGTGCGCCCGTTTTTGAGTAGAAAATAGTGGTGACATTCCCACAAAGAAACCGTGGTCTGGTAGGCCCAGGAAAACTTCCCCGAGGTCTGTTAATGTTTTAAAATGTGCAGTGGAGTCTAATCCTCATGTGAGTGCAAGGAAAATAAAGGAGAGCAACCTGGAAGTGTTTGGTGAGGTTTCTGTGAGCACAGTCTCTCGAGTCCATGAACTTGGTTACATAAATCAAGGCCTGTGAGAAAGCCTCGTCTTACACGTTACCACCGACTTCGTAGGCTTGCCTTTGCTAACAATTACCTTAACTGGGGTGAGGAGCAATGGTTGTCAGTGGTGTGGTCTGATGAGGCAATGTTTAGTGTTACCTGTAATCGAGGAGCACAGGTGTACCGGGACAAAGTTAGTGACCCGCTTGAACCCCGTTACATGGAAAGCACAGTTAAACACCCAGATTCACTCATGGTATGGGCTTGTTTCTCTGGTAAAGGTTTGGGGAAGCTTGTTGTGCTTCCCAAGAACTGCAGAGTGAATCAGGACGTTCATCTGGAGCTTCTTTGTGATCATTTACCTGAGTCCTTCGAGCGCACAGGTGCACGAGTGTTTCAGCAGGACGGTGCACCTGCTCATAAAGCCAAATCGGTCGCCAATTGGCTTCGTGACTGCGAGGTATCATTCATGAAAGACTGGCTAGGCAATAGCCCAGACCTCAACCCGATAGAAAACCTCTGGTACCTCGTATAGAAGAATCTCCAAGGGAAGGACGTGAGCTCTCTGCCTAAGCTGGAAGCAGCCGTTCGTGACTCCTGGGACAAAATACCCCTCCAGCACCTCAGGAACCTCGCCCTTTCACTTCCAAGACGTCTCAGGTCCATGAAGAAGTGTAAAAGAAACCCTACCAAGGGAGGTAAATAAAATGCATTATTTATATGTTTTTTCGATGTTGAAAGGTTTGTTTCGTAGGAGGGATGCAGGGCGCTCGATACTTCTGACGAGCACTGTATTTTGTAGCTTTCTGAACATTGTTTCAAATGACTGAAATGATAGACATTTCAGATATTTCTAATTTAGAGTACTTACCATATAACCAGTATTTGGATGTTTGGTGATCTGTTCACGATCTCTTACTGGCTTAAATGCAGGGTATGGTGGGTGTTTATGCAATTCCACTTGGGCAGACAGCTGCTTACCTTTGCCTAAACAGGTGGATGCATGGAAATTTTACTACACACTCATACATGACAAAAATTTCACTACTCACTCATGCATGTCTTAGGTCAAATTGACCCCAGTGGCATTTAACTAATATCTGAGTGATTTACCGTGGTTGATTTTCTCAGGCTTTATCTTCAGTTTAACCAGAAATTATTTGCAATTTAGAATCACCGTATAAGAAATTTATGTCATTACAAATTGTTTAATTGAACTTACAAAAATCAAACAGACCACTCCAGCATTCATCAGCGCAAAATAAAACTCTAGCACGAAGTGCAACTTGTTGCGCTGTATTCACGACACATGAATTTGCTGCTCACTGCACATTTCTGGCTATTATTCTTGTTGATTCATGAACAAAATGCACATCTGGATCATTTTCTGCCAGTTTTGGATGGATCCTGACTGCTTGAGGTCTCCAGTTGTCGCATCCTTGAAACACAATATGATTCACTCAGCTCTATTCCCAATTCAGTGAGAAATATTATGGTGTACATGACTTTTGTTTTGCATGTATGATGGGAAAACTTGTTTGTATAGTACAGATGCATTGTGGCAGGCAAGATCAGGCAGATTGCACCACACTACCACATGCCATCATTTACTCCTGTATTTTACACTGTAGGTGTCAACCTGTTTGTCCAAACAATTGCCTCCGCCTTTGGTGGTGTTGTAGTAGTGAATCACCTCAGGTTTCTTCATTGGCTCGTCCACCACATCTGGAGACCTGTGCTGAACTGACAACACAAATACATTTTTGTTCCGCTTGGCCTTATAGGATACAAGTTGTATCTGGTCTTAGGTGTATGCAAATGTACTGCAGTACAGTTCACGGTGTTTTTCATTGCACAGCCCTTTTGGAACTTCTCTTTGGTTTTGATGTATTGTCCCCACCAGGGACAGAGACTTTACGGACAATTATCTGGCCAGTTTGATGCTGTTGAAAAAGCAGTTGGTAGTAATGTTTCTTCCTGAGTTATGTTTAGGTTTTGATAACTTCATCACGTGTGTCCCCACCTCTTTTGTTCACTCTTCGTCTTGTCCAGTGTACATCATAATGTTGGATACATAATATGTTTCTGCATCAGCAGGAATCCAAAACTTGAGTCCATATTTGGCCAGTCTGGAGGGCGTGTACTGCATGTATCTGCAGCAACCTCGGAAGGGGTACAGCTGCTTCTCCACAGTGACACACATTCAGCATGCCAATAGCATAATTGGGAATTGTGCGTAAACCCATATGGGCACAGCCACTATTTTGTCTCGGACTAATCGGCTGTTCTGGGTAGCAGGGTTAAAAATTGCAGTTGGTGGCAAATTTCTTCCAAGTGATTCACTGACATTGTCTTTTTTGAGAAAATTGGTAGGCTAGTAGATGAGTTCCATAGAGAATGTACAGACTGGTTCTTGTTTTTGTACACACCTCTCAGTATACATATCCCAACATATGCCCTCAATACATTTTTCAAGATATGTTCCCATGAACCTGCTTTCACTCGTTTCCCTTCACAGTTTGTTTCAGTGAGTATAGCTTCATACATCACAATATCAAAAATGAGATCAAATGCTGATGATGTGTTTTCAGTTATCTTCTGAGCAGCATGCCCAGTGATTCCAGCTCTTTCTCGCTTTACATTCAGTGATTGGCATTGTCTCCAGGCAGACTGCGTAGTAGCCATTCTTCATTTTTCACCTGATGGAGCAGTCAAGACACTTAATGAAGCAGAGCTGGTGAATGCTGCTATTGTTTCTTCATCTGATAACTCTTCCGATTCATCATTGGTAGTTTCTTCAGGAACAACAAATTTTGTGTCACTGATATCTTCATCACATGCTTCTTCAGAACCAGAAGTGTGGATGATACAGTACTTCGTATTTCGAGACCAGTTGTAATTCTTTGTCTGGCCATAGTTGTAGCAAAAGACAAAGCCAGTTTGTGCTGGAGCATTGCCTTGCTGGAAAATTCTGTATATGGCCCCCCACACTAGCTCTCGTCGAATTCTGTTCGCAGACTGCTGCCCTTCATGCTGCCATGTAACTTTACCACACAAGACGAGTCACACAGCACACTGCCATACGTGCATACCATACCTTTTCTTGCAAATGATGACATTTTACTTTACAATAATGACTACATGATATCTTGTCCCAAACATGGACGCAACAGCTTCTGTCATTCACACACCTGCCAATAGCATGTGTATGTTTGTTTATGTATGCATGTAAGTGTGGGATTGTGTATGTTTGAATGTGTGTGTGTGTGTGTGTGTGTGTGTGTGCAAATAGGTGCATGAATTTGACTTGGATATACACTCACACAAATTATCAAAGCAGTTTAACATGATTACAAAGAGAAAATATGAGCAAAAGCACTGGGATCATTATGACCCCAGTCATGCAGAAACATAAACTATATGTATTGGTCAAACAAATATACAGTACAATCCCAGTTAACCGGGTGGCTTGGGGAATTTACCTTCCCGGTTACAGATTTTTCCCGTATTTCTGATTTTCAAGTCAAATCTATACAAAGGCTATCACAGCAGTAAATACAGTTCAGGTACTCACCAGTCACATTTGGGATTACACTAAGAGATTCCGCCTGAAAAACTGCCTTGTAAACACACACCATGGTCATAACGGACGTGTGTGCAATGTCTAGCAATTTTCAGTACTGCAAATTGCACCAGTCCATTGTTTACCGAATTACTGTATTCATTATATGTACTTTATTCATAAAAATTGAAAAATAAAATAAAGAAATAAAAGCTTGAACATTTATTAGTGAACTGATGATGTGTTAAAACTGCACTGTAGAATTATCACGACACCTGTGCCCCCTCGTGAGTTTGTTTATGTTTCCGACTGTTCTTCTTCTTCCCCACCTGATCTCCATCACTCCACCCCTCACCCGCCACTCAGCTGTTTTGCAGAAAATAAAATAAATGATGTACGTATGAAATGCAGGCATATTATTTATTTATTTTTCTTCCAATAAAGTAAACTTTCATTCCTATTAACATTTATATTCAGCCATTAGTGTTTTATAATGTTCGCCTTTTTAAAGTCTGTTGCATATGTCCAGCTTCTGTTTCAAGGTAAGCACGATACGCTTACGTTTAGTTTGCACTTTAGGCATTTTGGAGTGTACAAATTACCGTCTATCAGAGGAACACAATAGCAAGAGAGCTTGTTTACTGTCTGGTGGCAAAACGGAGACTGGTGATTTTTGGAGGGTGTGGAGGATGACTGAATTCAAGTAAGGGAAAGAGAGGGAGAGGAGGGGTGGTTAAGAGGATTTGCTAGGGATTTACATTAGCCGGAAATGCCTTCACCTCGCTTTATCTGACTTCACCCAGCCTCGCGTGACACAATCAAACGGCGGTTTGGCGGTCCATTCAAATTGGCGCACAGTTATAACTTAATGACATTTTTACCAGCCCTTGAATTTTCCCGTTGTTCTGAGTATTCCGTTTGTCTGGATACTGGATAGCTGGGATTGTACTGTAGTAAAAAAAAAAAAAAAAAATTGCAAGATAATGCTCCATGCAGTAATATTAAAAGTCATAGAAGGAAGAAGTCTAGGTGAAACAAGAAACAAAATTATCTGAGAAAATGTTGTGGGGTCAAATAGACCCCACCATGTATCTATGGGTTAAGGTCTGGACTGAGCTGACTAGCCCTAGGCCATGTAGATTCTAGCTGGGAAAATAAATGATAGAAGCTATGAAAGAAAATAGATTATCAAGTTGCTGAAGAACTGACACCCATTTTCTCTCATTGTTTTGAGCTGATGAGGAAGCTGAGTCTGAGGATATCTTCTTGCTTAATTCATTTAAATGCTGAAATGTCTTTCTTGTTATATTTTTGACATATTCTTCTGATTTTATTTAGCTCAGGAAACATTGTTCCAACTGGAGGAGTCTGATATATGTAGTCTTCATAAGTCCTTCAGTGTGAAAGATGTGTAATAAGCTGAGTAAAATCACATGTTAGCAACAAAAGTATACTAAAAAATATATCACGAGTCAAGGGGTTATTGTCTGTTTCTAATGTAATGTGTTATTAAGTTGATGAGAAATTAAAACCTGCTTTCACTGTGATCACATTATGAGAATTTTTAAAAATTATTTGAAGTTAATGAAAAAATTATCACTTTCATTCATGCTCTTCAGCCTGAGGAGTCTCTTTTGAACTGAATTAGCTTTTGTGAGTTACACTAAAAGACTTTCCCGTAGTGTTCCTTCGTATCCCCAGAGGTAATGAATTGGGTGTACTGGTAGGTGTTAGGAAATTACCCTGAGATGGTACAGTGTATAGCCATATTGAGAGATTGAAGAATGATGAATTTATTAGAAAATAGTATGTGTGGGAGGTGAAGGGGAAGGGAGAGACAGGACTTGGATGGAGTGGAGAGCTATATGAATGAGGGAGGGCAACCTAATTGTCATGGACAGGATGACATGAAGCCTGTTTGTTTGTGGTTACCCAATCTGGGAATAAGGCAGCTGGTTATAGATAGATAGATAGTCCTAAAGGACCCTTGGTTGTGCCACTATAGTCCAGATCATTTAAGTCATGGAAACCACCCAAGTCCGTGCCAACATTTATTTGACGGATAAACCTCTGTCTGGCAACCTCTTTGATTCCAACCATGGCTAGTTAATGCATGCTGTCCTCAGACCTGAGACTTGTATCAGCCATGCAACTGAGATGTTTCAGATTTTAACACCAGATAGAAAAGATCCTTCATTTATAAGAAGATTAGAGTGATGATGATCAGTCAAGACAATAACAAGCTTCTAGGCAGCCTCTGTATTCAGTGGTCCTGTAAAAATATTTTGTTGTATATGCCACATTGAAGAGTTGATGTATGGCATGCTTTGTTGTGGAATATGTGAGATACTAAGCTAAATTTATGTTCTTGTGTTCATTTGGTACATCATTGTTACTCTTGAAATGTAATTCTTTGTTTACCACCTATTTTGCTGCTACATTTTTTTTTTTTTTTTTTTTTTTTTTTTTTTTTTTTAGGCTAAGAGCAGGCAATCTGATTAATTGAGAGAAATCTTAGCAATTGTTTTGGAAAGGTATCTTAATTTTTTCTACTATAATTGTGCTTAAGTATCATATTCAGGCAAAAACCAGATGATTGTTTTTTGCTTTGGCAAGATTGTAGCTTTCCAAGGTTAATAGTGTACTTTAAATTTACCCTTTATTTCACATTAAAGAACAGTAGTGGATTAAGGTTTTTGTCTTGATATTGTACTTCTGTCTAATGCAATGACCAAACTAAAAATGTCTTTCTCAACCCCCAGACGCATCAAGAGATTCATGGAGGACATTGGTCGAGATATCAGTGTTCCACTTGGCTTGGTGAGTCACTTACCTGATTGTTTGATTTTATTTTTATTTTTCATTTCATTGTTTATTATTATTATTATTACTATTATTATTATTATTATTATTATTCATCCAGACCTCCTTTCCCACCCTAGGGCAGGGTGAGGCTGGTATTATCATTATTATTATTATTATTATTAATGATATTACTATTTCATTTATTTTTTCCATTCTTTTACCCTCACTTACTGACTAGTTCATTCTGCTGTACATGGACCTGTGAGTACTGCATCTTTTCTTAATCCCTCTCGTCCTGGTGGCATGTATACATGATGACCTGGGGACATCCGGGTGACATGTATACATGATCTAGTGTTTTGTAGTAGTATTGTTATTGTATTATTATTATGATTATTGGATCATATTATAAGAGCATATTATACTATAATTTTATATTATAGGTTTAGTTGAGAAATTATGGTTTAAATAACGGTGATTTTTAAGAAAAACACCTGCTGGTGGTTTGGGTAGTGAAAACAACCCCCGGACATGATGGGTTAACAGTACTTGAACCTGATGACTTCAGAATTACCAGATTTAGCTTGATTTTGTTGAACTGAATAACTGCAGTAGACTTCTTTGAGTAAGCCAGACTCAGACATGACTATACCCACCCATTCACATTTTTTGCTTACATCTCATGTAAAGTGGCTTTTATCATGCCACTCGGTAGCAGTACATACTGTAATACCAAGAAATAGATGAGTCTTATGGTACAGTTTTCAGAATATATAAATGTTGTGAAACTTGAACATATGGTATCATTTGAAAAATAGAATAATAATTGAAACCTCATACTGACAGGTCATTTAGCAAATATACATTTTGGACAGTTCTAGCAGGATAAATATTTTGTATGAAGATCTTTCTAAATTTTGTCTGCTATTACAGCTGTTGGCAGACCTGAAGAAGGTCAACCACATGTAGCAGTAACCTATCTGTTCTTAATCTTATATACATCTTCATAAGTTTACGAGATTTAGTAGGTCATAGTCAAGTCACAGTACAACTATATAAAAATTGCCACACATGATTGAATACAGTTATTATGATTGGCCATTCAACAGTGGGGAGAACTGACAGTCCTATCACATTTTTGTTTCATTATATTGCTATTGATCACCGACAAGGTTGACATTACAAATCTGTTCAGCTTTGATTCTTGTTTTGAAATTTACCAGTAATATTTACAAAATTTCATCACTTGGTAGTGTTTCTGTAATTTGTAGGTGACCGTTGCAAGTGTAGGTTGTGACACAGCCCATTTCCCACTGGATTTCACAGTTGGCAGACCTGGAAATTTACCATTAGGAAGACTTTGTTTTTACTGATTTTTTAATGTTTGGTCATACCCATTCTTGTGTGCTGAGTTCCAATGATAAAGGCTTGAAGTCCAAAGTTTGCATGCTTTTTATTAAACAATATTTCTCCATTTGAAAATATAATGTTAGGTGAAAATCTCTTGTAAGTGAGGGTTAAGCTCCATCAAGAAAAATTGTCTTAAATGCATAGTCAGTCAGATGGTGACATGGTTGTCAGCATGTTAAAAAAATAAATAAATAAATAAGGGGGGTCTCAAGAAGTGTGGCTTTGTGGTAATGTTGCAGCCCACAATTATTCTCCTTTGGGAAGGAGAGAGGGGGGAACAATGTAGCTGCCATCCGTCCATGTACAATACCAATGGGAAATATTACCATACTCACAAACAGTTCACTATCCCCACACTGCAATGCAGTCCTCAACACCACAACACACTTCATGCACCACACTGCCACAAAACAGACAGTCCTTCAACATAAGCATTGTATAAAACATCTGGGAGGGTCTGGCTGCAGTGGCTGGTGTACTGCAGTTCACTGTATTCACCTGCATATGAGTCTGAGGTTGGAACAATATTTCATTCACCTTGCAGCAGCTACTTTCCTTGGATCATATTGCAGTTCAGTGATGTCAGTCTGTGTTAAAATTCTTTTTAATATATCCATTTAGTGTGTAATATAACATGATTTACACAGCACAACAAATACCACCATGATCAAAACCAAATTTGATCATACCATTATCTTTCCCAGAGTCTTCTTTATCAGTCCACAGTTTCATATGCAATGAAATGTTGTTGTGGTAAGTGTAAGTGACATATTTCTGAAGTACTGTGTTGATCCTCTTGAGGCATTTGTGCTACTCTTGGACACATAGACATGGACAGCCGATAATTTAGTGGATTTTGTAGGTGAAACCCATGACACCCTGTGTTTTCCTCCATTAATTATTCTTGATGCGTATCATGGACACATAGGCCTTGACAGCCAATAATGTAGAGGATTTTGTAGGTGTAACCCATGACACCATGTATTTTCCTCCATTGATTACTATTGATGCATATCACATTAAGCCATACAGCACCTCACAGGTTCACTCTCCTCTCTAGGATACACATCATGAGCATACTGATGTGAAGATCAAATGGTGGGAGGATCTTATACCAGTACGTGTATCTCATGAATCCAGAATTCCAGTTGATCCCATCAAGACCACGGAGAAGCAGGATGTAAGTGTACTGTATTTAGTTTGTGTGTGTGTGTGTGTGTGTGTGCGTGTGTGTAAATTTATGTTATGAAGGTTTAAAATTTCACAGTTTAGGAAGTTCATGGCATATGTCATGAATGTGTTTGTGGATGGTTCTTACTTTTTGTAAATTGGAGAAATGTAGTAAATTAACTTTAATAGCCGATGAACTTTAATATATATTTTTTTTTCTCCACTGTAGACTTACGGTAATTTGGGGGGAGGGGGGGGAGTGAGGACAAAATAGACAGTCTGTTCCTGTAAGGGTTCCTCTTTGTTAGTGTCAGTATAATTGATGGAAAAATTACCATACCATCTGTTTTTCAGATAAGATGTGAAACTGCAAATTAGTACATAATGCATATTTTTTACTGCTTCTGTATGACTGTCATATTCATTTTAATGCTCAGTAATACTAGTCGGTTTTATTCACAGAATATCTGTCATGGTGAAAGGGCTACAGGTATTCATCACTCACTCCTTTACTAAAAGAGGTCTCCCCAAAACTGAGGAAAATAGTCTGTTTGCATCCCATATTAAAATTAACTCATTGTTCTGGAAATGTTAAACCCTTCAGCCTTGGGATATCCTTGATATACTTACGAGGTCTGTTCAGAAAGTATCCAACCTTAGACTCTACAAAAACAAATAGCTAACCTGTTGAAGTAGGACACTAATCCCTCTCTTAGTAGGCCCCTTCTGACTTGACACACACAGCCCAGTTTTCTTTCCACTACTTGAAACATTTTTTGAAGTTGGTTTTCAGCATCTTCTGTGGGTGCATTGTTGTGTTTGCCATGATCTCTTCTCTTGGATAAATGTTGCTCAGGACATGCTGGAGTGTTCAAATCGCAATCCAGACTTTCTGAAGACTGTTATCACTGGAGATGAGAGTTGGGTGTAGGGGTCTTACCCAGAAACCAAAGCATAGTCATTCCAATGGAGGCATGCAGGGTTACCGTGACCAAAAAAAGCATGATAGGTCCTCAGTAAAGTGAAATGCACATGCATGTTGACAGTTTTTTTCAACTACCATGGTGTTATGCATCATGGATACACACCAGAAGGTCAGACTGTCAACAGACATTACTACTTCGATGTTATCCATTGTTTTCATGATGCAGCTCGGCAAAAGATACCAGACCTTTGGAAATCAGCGTATTGGAAGCTGCACCATGACATTGTCCCTCCCCATTCTTCTCAACTGGTTCAGGAATTTTTGGCCAAGCACAACATCCCTCAAGTCCGGCAGGCTACCTACTTACCAGACGTGGCTCAGTGCTACTTTTGGTTATTTTCCAAGCTTAAATCTTCACTGAAAGGTTCCCAATTTGAGACAAGAGAAGAAATCATGACGAATGTAACAAAGCACCTGCAGGAGATACCGCAAACTGACTTTTAAAAATGTTTCAGGCAGTGAAAGAATGCTGGGCTACATGTGTCAAGTCAGAAGATGCCTACTTTGAGTGGGATTAGGGTCCTAGCTCAACAGGTCAGCTATTTATTTTTTAAGGCCTAAGACTGGATACTTTCTGAACAGACCTTGTATACATGCTGTGTCCTGACAGCCTCAGGGTAGGTACTTTTCAGTGTGGAGGAGTCAGATGTACCTTTTATTGACCCTTTTACTACAAGAGGGTTCTCCTCTTGTTTAGAGGTAGCAAGAAGATAAGAAAAAAGACTTTGCTGGATTCAAGGGGTTAATGAGCAATATAGACACCTTAGAAAGGACCAAGTCATTACCTGTACTTTTTCACACACAAGTGTAGTAGGAGGAAAGAAGCGTTTGCCTTAATGGTGCAATAAATCATGGAAAGAAGTGCTGTAACTCTGCTTTGCTGGCAAAATGTTTAATCACCCTAAGGTTTTGTAATCATATATGGTTTCAAAGACATACCTGTACCAGTGTCAAATTCTCCTCATGTTGCTATAGAACACATCCCTTACTACTTGGTTTTCCAGCTTCCATATTTTCCTCCTAGGTACATAAGTTCTCTTTTTCATCACTTGTTCCTTAACCCGTGGCGTCCCGTCGACGTGAAATAACATCCACACGTTTTGTTATTGCCATTCCCGTCGACGTACATAAACGCGAATCAATTGCAAGGTCCCTAATTTGCACAATTTTCAGTTTTTGCAAGTGATTTTTGGTACGTATTGTCACGGTTTTTTTAAAATAAATGCAAAATTAAATGATAATTCTCAATAATACTGAAGCAGCAGGGACAATGATTGTCTTGCTAAATCAAGCAATGATTACTTTATGCCGGCTTGCTTTGCCGATTTTCTCAGAACGAGAATTTATAAACTTTCTCAACAGTACACAGCAGAGACTAATTACTCACAATTGTTGTTTATTAGTACTGTTAGCCTCTGGAGAAAGTTACTTCACTCCTGACAATAAATAATACTATTAATAATATCAGGTTCTTGCGGATGCGTTACCTCCTAGAAGGCACAACGGATTTTAAACTTAATACAACAAGACTGGCCTAAGTACCAGTTATGAATGGCAAAGTGTTTATGCAGGCTAGGAGCTATAAGGGAAATAAGCTTAAGTATGGAGAAATGAAACACGAGTTTACATTACATTAAGCTCAAAGAAAAAGAACTGTTAAATTTATTGATTACAAAGGAATAAATTTAACGTTACATTTCAAAATGAATTCAAATAAAGAGATCGCACTCACTCACTCACTCAAAAGCTAAATTCTTATGCCTAGGAAAACATGCGGCACAGCCGGCCAGCATGTGAGGAAACAGCACACTTAACTAAACTCTTTAGTCTAGGAAAACGAAAAGAAATTACTGGTCAATGAAGCGTATCACCAAGGAAGGGTGGGAGCCTGGAGAACTGTAGTCTAGTGGAGTCTGGGTGCTAGATGACCTCTCTCACTCTCACTACTGGAGCACAGAATCTCACTCCGTTGCGACAGACAAAAGACTGAATTCAAATACGATGTATGGGGTAATGCACAGGCCACCCGGAAGAAGGTGTGGCCAACGGTTAAGGCAAGCAGGGGCGAACAATAAAGAAACAATAATATCACTCAGTAGAGCACTTAATGATGTACATTAGATCGGTCACCTTTGAAACAGTGACGAATGTTTTGAAAAGTATACCACTGAAATAGAGAGAGAAACGGTTAACTGAACGATACACAGTGAGTTTTCCACTAATAGTTCGTGGTTTCTCACAAAAGGAAAATGTCACGAATTTGATTCATGACATTACACCCCTGCAAAATGAAATTTTTTCCTTATGGGAAAAAATTTGTGGATATATATATATATATATATATATATATATATATATATATATATATGTACACATCCTAACTCAGTCACACAAGATTCACACTGTGGTGTGTGTGCTATCCTGCTACAGGAGAAAATCACTATCGCCAATGAGCGTAAAAACCTCGTATTTACGTTAATAGAGGCAAGCTTGAGGGAAAAAACTCCGTGACGACGGGGAAAATCCTGTACTCAGGTCAAACTTAGCGAAAGTTCGCTACATTTACACTGACAACTAATTGTTGTGTAGCGTGGTGTGTGTGATACACGGTGTAGGTGTGACAGTTGTAGTGTAACTGTATCTACGTGTAAAATCATGTAATACAAATTTATAGTAAATATTAATAATATGGCGACGACGAAGGCAGAGGAGAAGAGGCGGCAGCGTGCGGCAGACGATCAGCTGGCCCGCACAGCTAAACTGCTACACCCATCGCTGTACTTGCAAAATTCAATTAAGGTGGAGCATCAAAAGTGTCAGTGAGACAAAAATTCTTATTACATTACAAGTACTCTCTCTGCCTAGCAATCAGTACATGCTACGAAAGGTATGCTCTAGCGGAAAAATACGAGTGACAGCCTAAGCTTTGTACATTCGAGGTTGCCATTAATTTATTAGGTACATTATTAACCAGGAAACGGAGTCGTAAGGGTTTTTAGCGGGGGAGCTCTAACCTGGCATGCACCTCACTCAACATGCGGCGCAGCCGGCCAGCATGTGAGGGTACAGCACCTTAACAACATCCCTTCACCCAGTTTAGGGGAGCTCTAACCTGGCGTCCACCTCGCTCAACATGCGGCACAGCCGGCCAGCATGTGAGGGAACAGCACCTCAACTAACTCTACGTTTACAATTAATGACAGGAAGCTGAGAATCGTTACGCAATCTCGGGCAGGTCATGTTTTAACACCCACCGTGGGTGTGAACACTCGTGTGGATGTTGTGCGACGTTCCACAAGGTAATTCATACACAGCCTCGGACTGTCTCTGTAGGATTCTCAAACTTCCCCCTTAACTTATGGTATACATGTATGTACAGGCCCTGGACATACTGTGTCCTGTGGGGCCAATGGGCGAGACGTCAGGTCTGCACCCACTTCACCACTACCCTGTCTCTCAACTGACTCAGAGATTACAGGTGTGGTTTCAAACGGCACAGGAAGGACATGTCCCTGATTGGTGTTACGTGGACACACATTGCAGGAACGCACAAAACTATCTATGTCTCGTCCCATCCCTGGCCAGAAAAAGTCAGCTCGGATACGGCCCTGGGTCTTCTTTTTGCCCATGTGACCTCCTGAGGCTGAACAATGACCCCATTGTAACACTGCTAGGCGTTACTTGGCGGGAACGACAAACTGCAGTCGAACCTCTCTCTTGGGTGTTCGTGACTCACGGTAGAGCCGTCCTTGTTTACGAAGGAACTTGGCTTGACCTCCCCATGAATACTTAATCACTCGACCCTTTTGTTTCTTTCGCATGGCAGCAAGTGTTGGGTCAGAATGTTCTTGAACAACAAGTTGGCTACACATCAGATTTTGCGGCAATTCAATGGTCACAGGGGTGACACAATCTGGAGCCTCAGTCATGGCTCGTGTTTCTGCAGCTGAAGTCTGAGTAGCATCATCATCGGTGCAACTATCCTTGACACCGGAAATATTGCCTATGATAAGGTCAAATAAAGGTTCTAGCATGACAACTGCGAGTGTCGTACCAGTATAAAATGGAGATGCCACCTGGATACATGCCTCAGGGAACAATCTCACTGATCCATCAATAAGGTTTGCATGGATCTGTCGACCTGTGTACTGCTCAGGCCGAACTAAACTCTGCTTGACAGTGCAACCTGAGGATCCATTATCTCTCAAGACCTTCACAGGAATGCCTCCCACAAACCCTGGCTGAACAAGGAAGGTACTGTCACCTGTGGGAGGGTCTGTGGAGGAAGCAGCTAGCCACTCATGAGGCTGCTGAATAAATGATGCGGCAAACATGGTGCCTTGAGACCTAGAAACTTGAGGGGTCGTACTCACTGCCTGTGGAGGGGTGTTCACTGTCGCTGTGAGACTAGTGAACTGTGGGGGAGTACCCTTACTGGTAGGGACGTGACCACCGTGCTGCTGCTGAGGAATGAAGGCTGTGTTTGCTTCCTGCCTCCTATTCACTTGAGCTGGTGGTGAAAAGGACGGTCCCGACGGTCGGTTGCGCGTCTGATACTGCTGCTGGTTAGGGTACCTGTTGTACCTCTTCCACTCAGGTTTCTGAGTGTTTTGCCCCTGGTCCTTCCACTGTGGTTTTGGACCTTGGCTGTTATTCTGAGAATGGCCTTGGTGCTGGGATTCAGTCTGAGATGGCTTCCCAGACTTGGCAGTATCTTTTCTGCTGTTCCAGGTGTTTTGCTTACGAGTTTGATACCCGTATGCAGTGAAATATGCGTCAGCCTTTTCTACCATTTGGCTGGCATGTTTCACCGGGCAGATCTTAAGCTGTGCTATGAGCTCAGCAGGCCACGACCTCTCTAGCTGTGTAAGCAGCATAAGGTCAATTATCCCCTCACGGGTGGAAGGAGTTTCATCTTTCTCCATCCACTCACCTAAGTAAGCAGTGAGACAGTCGAGGAACTGAACAGCTGTCTCCTTGTCTTGGAGACGAGCTCGCATGAACTGAACTTTGGCGTCGTCTACTGTGAGACCATACGCCTTAATGAGTGCAGCTTTCATCATCTCATACGTGAAATTGTCTCCACGAATTTTGTGGAGAATATCGGGGGCAGGGCCCTCAAATAAACTAAGAAATTGAAGCCGCTTAGCTGTCTCATCCAGTTGATACATGTCTGCCATGTCCTCAAAATGAGCTATGTACAGCTCGATTCGCTCTCCTTCCTTGTATGAAGGAAGCTTGATGTGTGGGGTCGCCAGGACATATGCAGGGAGAACGCTCATGGAGCTTGGACCAACTGCACCAGACATGTCTGAAGCCAAGGAATCTCGCTTGAGCTTCAACATTTCAAATTCGTGTTTTTCACGTGCTTCTCGCTTGGCACGTTCGTGTTCTCGTTCCTCACGCTGTTCTCGCTCGTGTTCTAAATCGAGTTCGCGCTGTTTTCACTCATGTTCGCACTCCTTTTCACGCTGCTCTTGCTCATATGCATGCTCTCTTTCACGTTGTTCGTGCTGTTCTCGCTCGTATTCGCGCTGAATCTTACGCTCTTCACGGGCATCGTTCTCGCGCTGCTGCTCCTGATTATGCTGTGAGAGTATGTACTCTTTAATTTCAGTTGGGTCTGTGAGACCCATATCTTTGGCTTCCTGTAAAAATATGGTGGTAACCATGTCGCTAATTTACTAAGCAAGCCGAAACTGAGTACTGACTGCTGCTTCGCAAACGAATGCTAATAACACAAGTAAAGAATACAGACACAAGCCAGTGGTGACCAGTCTTATCTACTTAACTGGCAAAGAATAAAGCAAAAATGCAAATGACTGGGAAGACTCAATAATTAACACAATGGGTACGGCGACTTCCCAGGAGCGAATAAAATCGTCTGGCGTTACCAAGAATAAAGTACTGAATAGAGTTAACCCCTTAAACGTGGCCGTGAACAGTCGACCCCCCCCCCCCGAGTGGCGGGGTTGTATCGCGGTCTAAGTACCTGTAGGAGAATATTAGCCAAAAATCAGAGATTAAACTTAGAACATTATATTTGGTATGGCAGATAGTACTTACATTCAGCTTTCTCCAGAGACAGGTGTTGAGCCTTCGTGGACTACCCAAGGACTTGTGGAGACTTGCAAAGTTGGGTAACCAAATCTTTCACACCTTCAGCAAACCGGTTTCCCCTCAACCACAGCCTCATTCTGTCACAGTAAACTTTATGCTACAACGTAAAGGTAGTTTGAAATCCGTATTTGTACAATAAGCACTGAAAATAAGGCTAAAATCAATGGAGCGTACGGCCGACATGCAGCGCGGCGGCGGTCTTCCCGTCATTCAACAAACATTTCCATTTTCACAGCTAAAAACATGTATACTACATTATTTTCGATCATATTACTTCCCAAAAGATCACCGCGACGCGCTTTTTATTCTGCCTTACGCCCGTCACTTTATTCTCGTTCCTGTCGGCCGCTTGCACTGACTCGGAAGAGCTAGAACTCGCCATAATGTCACTTTGAAAGCCTGCAGTAAACTGACGCTAAACAGGGGCAAACTGTGCGAAAAAAAGCTAGTGTTACAAATGGGGAAACAAGCGTTTCCTATTAGCATAAACTGCTTGTGAGAGGAGAGCGCAGATTTACAGTTCTGAGCACTCAGAGCGCTGCCATGTATCACAGCCAGGCTGGCCGGGCCGTGGTAGGGGGGGGACGGGGGAAAAATGCGATACTTGGCAACAACGGAGGTCAGTAGTACAAAGGTAAAGTATGCTAAATGTTGCTAGAGGGTGGTGGTACTGATAGCAATACCAGCTGGAGCCTACTTGCCCACGGTTATTCAAAATTTACTAGAATCGCAAACACTACGATCCGCCGTTATGTCCTTTTCGCCGAGCGTCGCAAACGCGATGATCCACGTTTAAAGGGTTAAGTACTCTGTGGATTAATAAAGCAAAAATTCACTTGCTAAATTAACAGTAAACACCAGTAAACTTGTGCCTATAAAATTTAATGATAAATACCTTAATATGAACGAGTGAGTATTATCTCGTGAATAGCTTTAGAGCTAGGAGTTAATATCCTGGCGAGGTCGCCAATTGTCACGGGGTTTTTAAAATAAATGCAAAATTAACCCGTCACGTCCCGAGGTTTTCCGCACCTCCGACATCCCCCAGTCCCAAGGTATATTCGAAATTTTTTTTTTTAGCTAAAACCTTCGCTTTTGGTGAGAAACATCGAAAATTCATAGAGAAATCGCTCTCCTGAGGTTTAAAATACTCAATTCAGGTAGGAGTTCCTCCTTACCTGACTGGGTTTTCTAACTTGCTGGCACCAAAGAAAACGAGTTCTATGGGAGGGTAACTATTTTATCCATTCATAAACGGTATTTATTTATTTACTTGGTACGAATGTATATGTAGTATGAGAGTACAGTATATTGGTTTTCAAGCCGTAATAAAGGCATTATAAGCATTGTTTCACTTACTAACTAATCACTATACCTGACCTTTTTTTGCCACATTACCTGATCATTATTTCTGGCTGTTTCTTCTTCTAATGCTATGTAAATATTGTCCTCCACATTGTCATCGATTGGGGAATCACTCTGGCCCTGAATATCTTTACTAGCCAGGTCACTGGTAACAGGTGAATTGCCGAGACAATGGTGTGAGGGGGGGAGGGGGGAGGTTATGCGGTGTAAGGCATTGTCCCTGCTTGGCATCTTGTTGAGGAATAGAAGAAGGTGTCCCGTGTATACATACGAAAAATCACGCGCGAAAATTGAAAATTGTGCAAATTAGGGACCTTGCAATTGCACAACGTACTGGTATGTCGCCGGGACTGGCAAATGTAAATCGTTGCAACGTACCCATACGTCAATGGGACGGGGCGGGTTAAATGATAATTCTCAATAATACTGAAGCAGCAGGGACGATGATTGTCTTGCTAAATCAAGTAAAGATTACTTTATGCCGGCTTGCTTTGCCGATTTTCTCAACGAGAATTTATAAACTTTCTCAACAGAACAGCAGAGACTAATTATTCACAATTGCTGTTTATTAGTACTGTTAGCCTCTGGAGAAAGTTACTACACTCCTGACAATAAATAATACTATTAATAATATCAGGTTCTTGCGGATGTGTTAACTCCTAGAAGGCACAATGGATTTTAAGCTTAGTACAACAAGACTGGCCTAAGTACCAGTTATGAATGGCAAAGCATTTATGCAAGCTAGGAGCTATAAGGGAAATAAGCTTAATTATGGAGAAATGAAACACGAGTTTACATTACATTAAGCTCAAAGATAAAGAACTGTTAAATTTATTGATTACAAAGGAATAAATTTAACGTTACATTTCAAAATGAATTCAGATAAAGAGATCGCACTCACTCATTCACTCAAAAGCTAAATTCTTACGCCTAGGAAAACATGCGGCGCAGCCGGCCAGCATGTGAGGAAACAGCACACTTAACTAAACTCTTAAGTCTAGGAAAACGAAAAGAAAATACTGGTCAATGTAGCGTATCACCAAGGAAGGGTGGAAGCCTGGAGAACTGTAGTCTAGTGGAGTCTGGGTGCTAGATGACCTCTCTCACTCTCACTGCTGGAGCACAGAACCTCACTCCGTCGCGACAGACAAAAAACTGAATTCAAATATGATGTATGGGGTAATGTACAGGCCACCCGGAAGAAGGCGTGGCCAACGGTTGAGGCAAGCAGGGACGAACAATAATGAAACAATAATATCGCTCAGTAGAGCACTTAAAGACGTGCATTAGATCGGTCACTTTTGAAACAGTGACGAATGTTTTGAAAAGTATACCACCGAAATGGAGAGAGAAACGGTTAACTGAACGATATACAGTGAGTTTTCCACTAATAGTTTGTGGTTTCTCACAAAAGGAAAATGTTGCGAATTTGTTTCGTGACACGTATACACGGGACACCTTCCTCTACAAGATGCCAGGCAGGGACAATGCCTTACCCAGCATGACCTCCTCCCCCCCCTGCATGCCATTGTCTCAGCAATTCACCTGTTATCAGTGACCTGGCCAGTAAAGCCATGTCATGCCACTGTACGAAATTCAGGGCCAGAGTGATTCCCCAATCGATGACAATGTGGAGGACAAACATTAGAGGAAGAAACAGTCAGAAATGATGATCAGGTAATGTGGCAAAAAAAGGTCATGAATGGTGATGAGTTAGTGAGTGAAACAGTGCTTATAATGCCTATATTACTGTTTGAAAACCAATATACTCTCGTACTACATATAAAATCGTTCCAAGTAAATAAATAAATACTGTTTATGAGCAGTGTGAAATAGTTACCCTTCCATAGAACTCGTTTTCTTTGGTGCCAGCCTGTTAGAAAACCCAGTAAGGTAAGGAGGTACTCCTACCTGGATCGAGTATTTTAAACCTCAGGTGAGCGATTTCTCTATGAATTTTCAATGTTTCTCACCAAAAGCGGAGGTTTGAGCCAAAAAAAAAATTTCCAAAAATGGTCGGGATTGGGGGGAGTCAGTGGTGGAAAAGTGGTCGGGATGGGGCGGGTTAAGCATCATATAACAGATCAATAATTTGTGCTGCTGCACACAATCCTCACTTCCTATAACTTTAACATCCCTCACTAACCTCCTATCAGCCCTCCTAACCAGAAAATAATCTATCTGACTGCTATTTCCCCCAGACTCATACGTAATTAACCTACTCTCTCTTTTCCTAAAATCTGTGTTACAAACAATCATGTCCATTGCCTCCCCAAACTCGAGTATCCTTTCCCCTTCTGCATTCCTCATACCATACGCACATCCTCCATGTATTCCTTCATAACCTTGTGCTGCTTCACCCACATGACCATTTAAGTCTCCTCCCAAAACCACTATCCCATCATCCTGCATACCACCTACTACATGTATTAAATCATCCCATAACCTATCTTTTTCTGCCTCATCCAGTCCTGCCTGTGGAACATATGCCGATAGATATAATTGCAGTTATCTTTTTACCAAACAGAATTTTCACTACCAATATCCTATTGCTTACTCTCATAACATTCATAACATATTCCACCCATTTCTCTGCAACCATCACACCAATGTCCCCATATCCGTCTGACCCCCCATGCCAAAACAACTTATAGTAACAGTCTCTCCCAACAATCATCCTGGCTGATCCATCCCTGTACCGGACTTCCTGCAAACATGCGACATCCACCCACCTCCTACTGAATGCCTCAACAACTTCCACAGCTCTTTCCCTCAAACTTCCCACATTCCATGAACCCACTTTCATCCCCCTGAGTGATTTACTGTCCTCAGGCTTGCTTTGAAACTTATGCTTGTATTGTTTCATAGTCAGTATTAATAAAGGGGGATAGACATACCACAGGCCCGACTCACTGCACAGTCCCAGGTCCAGGCAATGGATCTGGGACCCCTAGCCCACCAGCTTACCAGTGGCTGTGGTAGTGGCCTCGGGACACCCTGCCAAGACAGCTGCAGGGACACCCTCCAAGCGCGCCTTGGTACTGCAACTCTCCCGTCATTATACACCCACTGATAGGGCAGCCTCCTGGGGCGCTACTCCCAGGTTCAGGCCCCTCTCTATTGGGTGGAAGCGGTAGCCTGGGAACTGCAATACCCTGTACTCTCTAGCACAGGCCTGAGCTCCATCTCACCCTGGGCCCATGATCTATGCCGGCGGAACCCCCGTCACACCTCCCCCGAGAAGTCCGCCACTAGGTAGCGGGGGCAAAGTTTTCTGGCTGCATGCCCTTGCTGGCGCCAACCCCTGTAATGTAGTGGGATACGTTGTGTGAAATGTAAAGTGCATGTGGTGTAGTGCATAAGATAGTTAGAGGAAATGTTTGGGAGAGTATGCTGGTCTACTTTCCATGTTACTGTCACACTGAAAAGGTCAGCAAAGGGGGATGGTTAGATAGCTAGTGAAACAGGAGCTCCAGCTCTCCCTATCACCAGTATTCTCATTCTCCTCGGGAGTACCACCCTGTTCGACCATGCTACAGCCTCCTCTTGCATGTAAATTGTTAATTGTAGCAGCCAATCCAGTTTTACCACCTTTGAGCTGTAGGGGCCTGGGGTTAGGATACAGTAATCCAATACAGTATAGGTGGTCCCTAACTTACAGTTGGGTTACTTTTTGTGAAACTGATCATAAGTGGAATTTTTTTTAAGTTGAAAATGCACTTAATACACCTAACCAACTGAACATCATAGCCTAGCCAGGCCTGCCTTAAATGTGCTTAGAACAGTTACATTAGCTTACAGTTGGCCAAAATCATTTCCACAGCCTGTTTTATAATAAAGAATTGATTATCTCATTTATTGAATACTGTACGGAGATCATCGATTGCAAAAATCCAAGTTCATGTACGTTGGCCATTATGGACTAGTTCCTGGACACTTTGCTGTCACAAAAAAATCAGGACAAGTCACTGCCTAAACAGTACACCGTCAGACAGTTCTGCGTCAAATCATGGATGAATCCCGGTCTGTTGGCTGAGAATCTCAAACTTACATAGTGTCCTTGCACAGTGAATGAATTCAGAGTAAACGATTCGCCTAGTGAACGGGCAGGGGATAAACAGGTCCACAAAACCATAATGAATGAGTTGAACCCCAAGTGAATGAAATCGGGGGAAAGAGTAGGCCATAACTGCCATCTCCCATATTCAGCGCCCCCCCCCCCCAGTTGACGCAGCACAAGAGGCCAGATCTGAGCAACCTGTTGAGCAGAATCCAATGGAGGACGAAGATTTGCGTATGATGAAGATCAGTAAAATTCTAGCGGCACTGGATGTTCTGAGAGAAGAGGTCAAGGCAAATGAAACCAGCTACCTTAGGACACAGGAAGTGCTCAGTGAAGTAGAAACCACTTTTCGTTATTACATTGAAAGGCACACTATGGAAGTCAACAGAAGAAAACGAACACTCATCACACGCCACTACCGAACTCAAGAACAACAGGAGCTAGTTGCCTGTACATTGTCTGCTACACTTCCTGGGGAAGATGATGATGATGTGATGTCAGTGGTGCCATCTTTGGACTTTGAAGGTTTTATGGGAGAGGTAAATGAGACAGAGACACATGGAGAAGTGGTTCAGGCAGGTGATGAGGGCGAGACTGGTTACGGGAACGAAGGAGTGGAAGGTGATGTGGTGGTGACACCCTAGGTGTATCTCCCTGCCTTGGAACCACCTGTATTCAAGCCAGTCAGGACTGGCATCTGCTTCATTTAAGGTAAATAACCATGTGTTTTATATTTTATATATCTGTACTGTATGTGTTTGAAATGTGCCCTTTAGCATATCTCTACGACTCAAAAATTGGACTTTGTGGGAGCGGTGCCACCCATATGCCATTTTTTCCATAAGCTGTGTTGTTCACAATGAATGAGCTCATCTGCTGCCCATAAACTCATTCACTTTGCTAGGGCACTGTATTTATATGAAGGTGTACCCCGGTTTAGTGATCTAATTGGTTAGGTAAAACCCCATTGTTACGGGGGGATATCATATATCGGTGTACTTTTAACATGTGCTGTATTTCAATGTGGACCATTTACCAGCCTTGGGTTTTCCCCCAAGCCAAGTCCAAAACCCACCCAGGTGAGCCCAAAAACAGGTTTAAAGGCAATTTAAATGGTCTAACAGCTGTCAAGGAAGCTAACCTAAGCCTAACACCTGTAAATAACTCTCTAAAACCAACAAATAAAGCCTGAAAATCATAAGGAATAGGTTAGAAAATATCAAACACTCTCATCACTTACTTCTTGGTAAGTCCGTGCCCAGTCCTGGTCATCATCTTTGCTATCTCCCCTGAGGCTAGGGAACTTGTGGTGCTCCTTAACACTCAATCATCCTCTTCAAAGGCCTCAAACCCCATCTCCAGGGGAGGGTCCGGGGGGGGGGGAGCCTGGTGAGGTGGAGTGGTTGTAGCAGGAGACTGATGCACTTCCTCTGGGGGTGGTGGTGGTGTGATGCAATGGCTCAGGTGATGGCAATGGGGTGCAATGTGATGGTTCAGGTGGTGGCGATGAGGTGCGATGCGATGGCTCTGGGGGTGGCGATGAGGTGCGATGCGATGACATAGGAGGTGGTGAGGGAGACAGCTGCGATAACCAGTGAGGTGGCAAGGGAGACTGCTTTGATGAATGATGAGGTAGCGATGGAGTCAGTTGCGGTGGCTCACGTCATGGCGAGGGAGACAGAGACAGTGGCCGAGGTGATGTGGGAGATAAAGGCTGGGATGAGGAAGGCAGCGATGGAGTGGCAGAGTGCCTTAGTGGAGACACAGGTGACATGGGAGACTGGGATCGGCTGAAGGTTAAGTCCAGCACTACAGGCCGAGCACGTCCTTGGCGGGAGGTGTCCCTTGGTGTTTCTCTGCTGGTTGAAGGTTGGGGAGATGCTCTGCTAATTGAAAGCTGGGGAGATACTCTGCTGGTTGAAGGCTGGGGAGATCCTGTGTGACTTCCTGGCATGGTGGGGGTCTGCTTGAAGAAGGTTGTGATTGTAGTCTGCCTGGCTGCCCTCTTCTTCTCCTCCAGCATTGTCCTGTACACTTTCATCCCCTCCTCGAGCCAATTAGCTGTGTCCCTGCTTTGTCCTGGGAGGGGGTCTAGTGTCTGCATGAGGTCAGTTATCTCATCCAGCTTCGTTAGCATCTCCTTCAGGATTTCAATATTCGGAGCTTGCACTTCAGCCACAACCTCCTCTTCCTCTCCCTCCTGGTGCGCCCATTGGATCTTCATATTGAGGAGCTCCTTGTTGCTGAGCTCCTCCCTGTGGCTCTCGAGAACCTCCTCCACGTCATCCTCATGGACCTCCCCGAAGCCCGCCTCGTGTGACGATTCCACAATGTCCTGCCACACACGCAGCACAGGCTGAGCTTGCTTTCCCTTGGGGAAGCCAGTGGAGGAGTGGAAGCACTCAGGCCACAGCTTCCACCACACATCATTCATGGTCGCCTGGCTAACCTCACTTCACGCTGAAGTGATATTCTCTAAGGTGTGGTGTATGTTATAGCAATTCCAAAACTGCTGCACTATTATCCTGTCATCACTGTCACAGGCCCTTACTAACTGCTGCATAGTGTGGCGGAGGTAATAAGACTTAAAGGCAGCAATCACCCCTTGGTCCATTGGCTGCTACAGGGATGTGGTGTTGGGTGGCAGAACCACCACCTCAATATTGCTGGCCCATTCCTTCATCACAGGAGGGTGGCTAGGCTCCTTGTCCACCACCATGAGAAATCTGTTTGCCAAATTATCCCGCAAGGCATACCTCTTCAGCACATGAGAGAGGTACGATTTTTTTTTTTTTTTTTTTTTTTTTTTTTTTTTTAATAGAACTGAGGAAGGAAAAACAAATGAATAAAAAAATAGTAATCCATACACCAGATTACTGGTATCCTCTGTTCATAAAATATTTGTAACAGTTAGACTTGAACAGCTATGGGTTGAAATTTGGAGGGAAACAACTCTGGGGAAGCGAGTTCCAGATGCAGTTCGGGGAATAAAAGAATTCTGATAGGCAGAAGTTCTGCAATATGGCTGAGTGACATTCCAGTCATGAGCGCTACCAGATGCCCATGTAGCATGAGGGAAGGCATGGAGAGGTGGCACCATGGACGCAACTTCGTCTGAGCAATTGCCCCCCAAAAATCTGTAAAATAATGGAAGGGAGGCAACATTCCATCTTACTTGCGGGGGAGGTAGTTTATTTGTAATGGCAGGGTTGTTAATAATTCTAACAGTTTTGTTCTGAATTTTGTCTAGTTGTTTTAATGCAACCTCTCCTCATCCATTCCACAAGGGTGAGCAATAATCAAGCTGAGAGCTCACATGGCTCTTATAAATTATAGCTAACCGCTTATCAATGAAGAAGTTACGGACTCTGTATAATAATCCAAGTTTCTCTGAGGCAGTTGTAGCAAGTGATCTAACATGAGAGGTCCAGCTGAGGACATTGTTAAGTGAGACACCAAGAATTTCAATACTTTTGGAGATGGGAATATTAGTAGCACTGAAGGTAATGTACGAGTCTGGCAATATCTGTCTATTAGTAAATTGTATGTATTTAGTTTTACTAGCATTAAAAGAGACAAGATTGTTTTGTCCCCATTCACTGATTGTAGAAAGGTCTTGATTTATGGAGATGGCTGTACTGAGTTGGGAGGTAGAGATGCTAGACTTTGTAAATGGGTGTCTGAGTGTGAATGAACGATTGGAAATATGACAAACAGGTATCGGAAGTCAGCTCCTGGCTGACTTCCAAATAACCCCAGGGTTCTCTAACATACTCTACCAGAGCCGTGGGGTTCTCAGAGTGGTAGACAAGGAGTGGCTTCAACTTGAGGTTTTTGCCCGTCGGCAGGAGTGTCAGCCGGACCTTCGAGGGCTTGAATCCTGGCATAGACTTTTCCTCTGCTGCAAGACATGTCTTGGAGGACATTCTCTTCCAAAAGAGCCCAGTCTAGTCAAAATTCAAGACCTGCTTCTCACTGTAGCCACCCTCCTCAATGATGCTTTGCTTTTTTTTTTTTTTTTTTTTTCCGGCATAAGCTTCACCGCCTGCTTTCAAGGCCCAGTAGTCCTCCTACATACGATACACCTCTTTACATGTCACCACTTCGGCGCTAACACCCACCATCCATACTGAATACACGCTAGGGCTGTCTCATACAAGACTGCTGTATTGGTATTAGCGGGGGTGTTTGTATGACATGTCGGCGGGTCTTCTGGTAGATCAGTAAAGTCTGATTTCATGAAATTCAAATCCTTAAACTGTTCCCTAGCCCAGCGGGGATTTGAACATGGGTCCGGTAGGACTGCAGGCCACCTCTTTACCGATTGAGCCACCGCCTTGTTAGTCAGGAAACGCTGCCACCGCCACCATATCTGCTCTCGCCGCCTCACCGTACATCTTCACGTGGTGGAGGTTTGCTCGCCTCTTGAACCAGTTAAACCACCCATGGCTTGCAGCCGCCACGTCCTGTTAACATATGGGTACTTTATAATGTTTTGTCACACTGAGTCCCGTCCACGTACCCATATGTTTTGCAGTTGCGAGGTCTGTCATTTGCACATTTTTCAAGTTTCATGCGTGATTTTTGGTAGGAATATGCGGGAGACCTTCCTCTACCCTCTGCCAGATGGCAACACTGCCTTACTCCGTGTGACCCCCCCCCCTGCACACCATTGTCTCGGCAACTCACCTGTTAGCAGTGACCTGGCCAGTAAAGACATGTCATGCCAAGGTATGAAATTCAAGGCAAGAATGATTCCCCAATCGGTGACGATGTAGAGGACAAAGATTACGTGGCGCCAGAGGAAGAAACAAGCAGAAGTGATGAGGAGGTAATATTGCCAAGAAAGGTGTGGTATGTCGATGTGTTTAGTGAGTGAAACAACGCTTATATTGCCTATATTATTGTGTGAAAACAAGTATATTCTTGTACTACATATAAATTCATACCAAATGAACAAATATCTACCTATTCTGAGTGGTTTGCAATAGTTACCACTATCATAGAAAATGCGACAGCCACAGTGCAGTCCCAGAGAACGCGTTACCAGGTGTTTAAAGGGTCACCTGTATAGCCCATTTCTGAGTTCAGGTGAGCACTTTTTTTTGGTATTTTCCAATGTTTCTCATAAAAAGCAGAGGTTTTAGCAAAAAAAAAAAAAAAAGCCAGGATTGGGGGGGGGGGGGTTCACTGGTGAAAAAGCTGCTGGGATGCAGCAGGTTAAAGGTCTCGCTTTCTTCAAGATCACACCTGGCCTTTGTTTCATCCCATAGCGAGAGAGTCTTAGTGCATATAATTGCCTGGCTTATGGGTGCCCTGCGCCAGTTCTGATCCCCCACCCACGTGCACAGCATCCGCTCCAGCTCCTCCATCGCAGGCTCTCACTGACGGGTGATACTGGAGGCAGATAAGGTTGCAACCTCCCCAGCAGCAGCCTTAATGGCCTCCTTCTTCTTGATGATGGTGGAGACGGTCAACTGGGCCAGATGGAGAGCCAATGAGATAGCACACACGCCTTTGCCTTTGTTGTGGCGCTTAAGAATTTCCAATTTCACCTCAGTTTTATGCATACGCTTTGCAGGAACATCACCAGCACCACCATTAGTAAGCCGCTTACCACCACGACTAGGGCCTCCACAAGCACCACCACTAACCCTTCCACATGCAGCATCCTTACCAGACATTATGACACTTATTTGGGCTAAAAATCACACAGTATTGTACTCCACACACAATTAGTATCACTGCTTTACTCACGGCACTGCTCAAACACGGTTACGATGCACTATGATAGCATCTTGTGTAACTTTGGTGGTGCAACACGATGCGTGGTGGGCGAGCGTAAGCGAGTTCCTTACTCTGAGATGGCCAGTGCGAGAAGAACGATATGGGTGAGCGCGGAGTGATTGATGGCTGTGGGGCCTGCACGAGCATTTCTGTCCGTCCCAGGAGGCAGGCAGGCTCAGCTGGCAGCAGGAACGCAGGATTTAAAATTTTGGCCTGTCGCCTGTGGACATAACATCAGAAGGCCCATCGTTAATTGGGGTCTCTGCCATCGGGTATCAGAGTGTGGTGGTATTTGTACCCCCATCGCTAAGCTGGGGTATCATATATTGGGGTATTACTGTACGCATAACGTGTAGGTTATTTGTATAATATTAATGTATATTAATCGTTCACTTCAAGTTATTAGGCAGTTAAATAAATGCTAATGTCTCCTGTGTAGCCTGATATTAAACAATGAAGTGAAAGTTATCTTACATCGCCTGATTCACATTTCAGTACTGTATTATATTTTTTCCATGAATACCGTACTGTAATCTTCAATTATCCGATGTAATAGAGCCAAAGGCATGCCCAGAAAGTGGATCCGTGTGGATAATGGACTTCTCCCCTGGCCCCTCATTGTACATAACCAAACTCTGAATGCCTCTGTAAAGGGCCACTACAGTACATTGTACAACATTTGTTCCTGTTGTTTAACACTGCTGTGTCTGGTCAAGCATACCTATAAACCACAGCCAAGCAGTTATCATGGTCAACCAGACCTATCAACCACAGACAAACAATCACCACTGCAAGGCCATACCCTGCAGTGACATGGAAGAAAATAAAAAAGGAAAAAAAAAAACAACAACACAAGAAAAATGCAGTGGACACATAAAACATAATGGTAAATACATTATAGGTAGATCTATCAATCTATCTATTGCCAGATGCCTCAATCCCGTTCGGGGTGGCCACAAACAAATCGCCTCCACATCGCCCTGTCCCCTGCCATTTCACTGCCCCGCTCCCAACTCACACCCCCCTCTCTCATATACGTCTCCACCCCATCCCTCTGTCTCATCCTCGGCCTCCCCCTCCCTCTTCCCCCCTCCACCTCACTCACATACACTCTCTTTGTCAGTCTTTCACCCTCCATCCTCTCCAGATGGCCAAACCACCTCAGTGTATTCGTCCAAACGCTTCCTACCACATCCACATCCACACCACAATGCTCCCTTATATCCTCATTTGTCAGCCTGTCTCTCCATGTGACTCCACAGGCTCCTCTTAAATAACTCATTTCCACTGCTCTCACTCTTGACTTGTGTCCTTCCAGCAATGTCCAAGCTTCACTTCCATACATTAGAATTGGTATCACAATACTGTCATGTAGTAACTTTTTCACTTCCATGCCCACTTCCCTGCTTCTTATCACTGCTTTCAAGGAACCAGCAACCTTTCTTCCCTGCTGTACCCTTTCAAGCACTTCACCCTCCAAACTTCCATCCTTACTCATCACACTACCCAAGTACTTAAACGTACTCACATTTTCCAATTCCTCACCATCCAACCTCGCTGTACATTCACTGACTTCACCTCTCTCAAAGACCATCACTACTCTTCCCTACATTCACCTTTAGATTCCGTTTCTTACACACTCTCCCAAACTCATCCACCAAGCCTTGCAGCTCTCCTTCGTCTTCACTCAACAACACAGTATCATCTGCAAACAACAGTACAGGGAGTTTCCAAATACTACCCTTTCTCACCAGGGCCACTCCAACATCCACTACCCTACCTTGTACCTCTTTTATTACCCCATCCATGTACAGATTGAACAACCATGGAGACTTGACACATCCCTGTTTCAACCCAACCTTCAAAGAGAAAAATTCACTGAGCTCACCATCTACACGCACTGCAGCCTTAGCACCATCATACATACTTTTCACAGCATTCAACAACTTCCCATCTACTCCATATATTCTTAATACTTTCCACAATCCTTGTCTATCCACCCTGTCATATGCTTTCTCCAAATCCATGAAAGCCGCATACAACTTCTTTCCCTTCTCTAGAAACTTTTCCACTAAAGATCTAAGAATGAATATCTGATCTACACAACCTCTTCCTTTCCTAAAGCCTCCCTGTTCTTCTCCAGCTAATTCCTCTGTTCTTCCTCTAACTCTGTCAGTAAGTATCCTACCATACACTTTTCCTAATATACTAAGAAGACAGATGCCCCTATGATTACCACACACTTCTTTTTCCCCTTTTCTTTTGTACAAGGGAATAATTATACCTGACTTCCAATCCTCAGGGACTCTACCTTCCTCCCAGGCCAGTCTGCACATTTTCCACATCCATTCTACTACTTTCTCTCCCCCATACTTCAGCATTTCACCACACACTCCATCAATTCCTGGGGCTTTCCCCAATTTAACTTTCTTCATTGCTTCCACAACTTCTATCCTACTGATTTCTTCCTGTCTTCTCACCTCCCTCCTCCTCCCAGCCATTCCCCAGCCACTTATACTCGCATTACTTCCATCCTCTATGTTCAACAATTCCTTAACCCCTACACCGCGGGCTTGTTTACCAATGACTTGCGTGTGCCGCGGGGTTATTTGGGCTCCGACAGAGTCTCAAAAAATATTTGCCAAAAATCAGTTATTAGTCCTAGAATAATAAAATTACATATGCTTATGGCACATACCTTCAGCTTTCTCCTGGAATGATTGTTGAGCCTTCGTCGGTTACCTTAGGACTTGTGGAGACCTCTGAAGTAGGGTAACGAAGTCTCCACTTTACACTTCCCGACAACCCGTAATATGATTACCACAGCCAGATACAAACACTATAAACACTATTCTACAATTTTCAAGTAGTTTGGGATCCATACTAAAAAAAAAACACTGTGAAAGCAATGGAAATTACGAGCGCGTCTGATCGTCGCACTGGCACTAGTTCGCTCATGGTAGTCTGTCATTTATTATTCATAAAACCCCTCACACTTTATATTTCTATTACTATATAACACTTATATATATCTACAGTCTTTATCCATAAGTTTCCTTCAGTAGTATTAGTTTATTGTCACTGTAGGGATTCAATTTCTTTCAGTGAAATACGTAGCATTCACTTTCTCGTCCTGTATACTGGCATTGAGAGTGAATGTCACTTTCATCTTCACTCTCATAACTCATAGCATTCAGACATGCTAGAGTGAAACTTTCACCTTCATTACTCCTAGGGTATATACTCGTATTCTTATAATACTACTCATTTACATTTCTATTTACGTTCTCTATTTTATTTACGTTATTTACATTTCTATTTTATTTACACTGTGTTGTGCACTGTCACTTGAAATAACTTATAAAACTATTTTCCATTGTTCACGTATATTTACATTCATTACTTTCACTTGCTGTTTACACATTATTTACAATTCCACTTGCACTGTTTTACTCAATAGAAAGATCATAGTCACTCTTTTATCAATTGTCAGCCCTTTACCTCTTTCCACACGGGGTTTAGTAGGGGGTAAAGGTCACAGAGCCATTTGCATGGGGGTGAAAAAAGGCCTTGAAGTCGGCAAGATGAAACATACGTCCTCTCACTTCGGAAGATGAGAGTACACTGATAACGCAGGGGCCAGGCCAGCTAGCCTAGAGGCCTGCTTTAGGGGTTATTCAGAGTTACCAATATTACTTCTTGAAACAGCTAAGTCTAGCACTGATATGATTGGCAGGAAATCTAGACAATACATTATAAATTTGGTAGTTCCAGGTGAATGTAAATATCATTTAGGCTTCTCCCTTCCCTCCTTACATGTATATTTATTACGAAAATAGATTAGAGGCCTACTTAGGAGATATATAATCAGAGCTACCAATATTAAATCTTGAAACAGCTTTGTGTAGCACTGATATGATTGGCAGGAAATCTAGACAATACATTATAAATCAGGTAGTTCCAGGTGAATGTAAATATCACTTAGGCTTCTCCCTTCTCTCCTTACATGTATATTTATTACGAAAATAGATTATACGGCATATTTCAAGGGGAAAAAAACAGCGAAAATTAGCGAACGAGTGCACGTGAGGTGTTGTCAGGTGATAATTAGCCAATTCCAGGTGTATGGCACTCTCACTTACCTGATTTCTTTCTTGTATATAGTATTTGGTATAAGAATACGACATAGGGCTTATTTCAATGGATGAAATCAGTGAAAAATTCCAGGGAAGATTTACTTAGCGTAGCATGGCCGGGCAGGCGAGAGGATAGGGTAATGGAGGGGGGGTAGGGAGGGGAGTCAAGAACGGGGAGAAATGGCTAAATTGTCAACAATGGATGGGAGTACAGATGAGATTAGGAGTGCTGACTAGTGTTGGACATTGTCAGTACTGATAGATGATACAAGCCCCCACTTGAAAGCCCGGGTGAATTCAAAATAACACAGAATCACAAAAGCGACGCCCCGCGGTATGATCCCTTGCTCCCAAGCGTCACGAAAGTGACGCCCTGCGGTTAAGGGGTTAAAGTGTTCTCTCCATCTGCTCACTTTTTCTCCCTTCTCCACTAGTAATCTACCATTTTTATCTTTCACTCCCCTGCTACCTTCACTTCCACCTTGTCTTACTCTTTTCACTTCTTTCCAGAACATTTTCTTACAGTCCTTCCACTTTACACTCAAGTTCCTTCCAAATTCTTCATCCGCTCTCTTCTTACTCTCTCTTACTAATCTTTTCACCTCTCTCTTTCTTTCTACATGTAACTCTCTCTTCTGCCTCTCAACTTCTTGCATGCCCCTATTTCTCATCCATTCATTGTATGCTTTCTTCTTTTGTGCCACAGCCTGTCTCACCTCTTCATTCCACCACGCTGTTCCTTGCACACCCCTCCGTCTTCTCTTCATCCCACACACCACATCACATGCTGCACATATTTCTTCTGTAAATATTCTGCACACACCTTCCACTTCCCCCATCTGCTCCAATTCGTATTTGCCCAATCGTTCCTCCACTTCTCTCTTATACTCTGCCTTTTTCTCATCCTCTTGTAACCTTTCCACTCTCCTTACAAATACTCCTTCTTCCCGTCCTTCCCTTCTTCTATTTCTCCATCCTAAATGGACCTTGATTCTGGCCACCACCAAGTAGTGGTCAGAAAGTCCACTCCCCCAACCTCTATAAGCTCTTGCACATTACACATTTTCACATCCTTTCATCCACACACACATAATAAATCAGTAGGTAGATATATATCACTATTTCCTCTTCCTTCTGCCTATGGGTAACTCTACACTGAGTGACAAGCCAAATGGTTTCCTGTTCACCAGGAAACCATTTTCTGTGCTGGGTGGTAACCATATAACCAAATTATGGTGCCTGGCAGTTCAGTGGGTAGTTAAGGCACTCCAACTGGACTGGGCCTGTGTAGGTTTATATCCAAGGGGTGTTTGGCATTTATTTCTCATGTAATGCCACTCAGGGATGAGCGACACTGTTCACTCTCATCTTAAATGTCAGGACCAACTAGCCCAGCCCTGGGCTCCTACACTCCTCATGGGGTGGCATAAGATTGGATGACTGATGGATGGTATATATATATATATATATATATATATCTATATCTATATATACAGTGGAACCTCGGTCCTCGAACGTCTCACATGTCGAACAAATCGGACCTTGACCAAAAAATTCAAGAAATTTTTGCTCCAGAGGTCGACCAAAATATCGGACCTCGACCAACCTGAACGTAGCCAAACGAAGGGAAGCTGGCCGACCGACAGTAACGCGTCCACCTTTGTTGTTTGTCAACGTGGTCGTCCTGCTGTGCTTCACATTTTTCTTGATTCAGTGCAGTATTAGCCCCTAATAATGGCTCCAAAGAAAGCAAGTTCATCCAGTACGGCTACTGGCAGTGAAAAGAGGAAAGTAGTGTGGAAAATAATTGAAGAAGTGGAAAAATTATTGCTTATCTTCATCAATGAGAAACAGTTAGCAGGAGACAGTGTTAGTGAGTATATAATTTGTGAAAAGGCAAGAGAAATATACAGTCACCTCGTAAAGGAAAGCACTGGTACCAGTGCTGAAGCTTAAATAGGTAAGTATCTGGGGTCTTGGAATGGATTAAAATGATTTACATTATTTCTTATGGGAAAAATTAGTTCGGTCCTCAACCAATTCGGTCCTGGAACAGCCTTCCAGAAAGGATTGTGTTCGAGGACCGAAGTTCTACTGTATATATATATATATATATATATATATATATATATATATATATATATATATATATTATATATACACAGTACCTTCGCATTCAAGACGGTAATATTGTCACCTGAGGGTCCTGTCTAGGACGAAAAACATCTTGGACCAACACATTATGGAAAAAGTTAATATTGTCATAAGCTCTTTGAAAAGTGTCCCTAAAAACATCAATCTAGACTTATTTTGGCATCAAAACAAATTTCCTCACCTTGAAAGTGTGTGTTTCTGAGCTTATCTCCAGCTTAGTAGCTCAGTTATCGCCAGCTTAGTATCCTAAGGTAGATGGTGATGCTTCAAGGGGTTAGCAGACGGTTTCCTAGGCATGGAGAGACAGTAACATATGAGTAAACACTGAGTGCAACACGTGGTAAGTGTGTCCACGATGCTCTGATGAAACAAAGACAAGCCCCACTTGCTCATCACATGACCAGATACCAATACTGTATTTTATTGGACAACATTTCAACCATGTCACTCTCCTGGGCACGGGAATCTTCTTGGACCTGGTGAGAGTGTCATAGCTTTATTCTCCTCGGATTTGGGCTGTTATAAAAAGCTGGTTCCATTTTTGACACATGCAACTGTATTATAGCAATATTTTAGATTATTATTTATGGTCTCCGTCTTGGGCATGAAACATCTTGGACAAACCTGTCTTGGACACGAGAGTACTGTATATATACAGTATATATATATATATATATATATATATATATATATATATATATATATATACAATATATATGTATATATATATAACAATTGGGCAAATATGAATTGGAGCAGATGGGGGACGTGGAAGGTGTGTGCAGGATATTTACAGAAGAAATATGTGCAGCATGTGATGTGGTGTGTGGGAGGAAGAGAAGACGGAAGGGGGTGCAAGGAACAGTGTGGTGGTCTGAAGAGGTGAGACAGGCTGTGGCACAAAAGAAGAAAGCATACAATGAATGGATGAGAAATAGGGGCGTGGCAGAGGTTGAGAGGCGGAAAGAAAGAGAGAGATGAAAAGACTAGTGAGAGAGTAAGAAGAGAGTGGATGAGGAATTTGGAAGGAATTTGAGTGTAAAGTGGAGGGACTGTAAGAAAATGTTCTGGAAAGAGGTGAAGAAAGACAGGGTGGAAGTGAGGTTAGCAGGAGATTGAAAGATAAAAATGGTAGATTACTAGTGGAGAAGGGAGAAAAAGTGAGCAGATGGAGAGAAGACTTTAAGGAATTGCTGAACATACAGGATGGAAGTAATGCAAGTATAAGTGGCTGGGGAATGGCTGGGAGAAGGAGGGAGGTGAGAAGACAGGAAGAAATCAGTAGGATAGAAGTTGTGGAAACAATGAAGAAAGTTAAATTGGGGAAAGCCCCAGGAATTGATGGAGTGTATGGTGAAATGCTGAATCATGGGGGAGAGATAGTAGTAGAATGGATGTGGAAGATGTGCAGATTGGCCTGGGAGGAAGGTAGAGTCCCGGAGGATTGGAAGTCAGGTATAATTATTCCCTTGTACAAAGGAAAAGGGGAAAAACAAGTGTGTGGTAATCATAGGGTCATTTGTCTCCTTAGTATAATAGGAAAAGTGTATGGTAGGATACTTACTGACAGAGTTAGAGGAAGAACAGAGGAATTAGTTGGAGAAGAACAGGGAGGCTTTAGGAAGGGAAGAGGTTGTGTAGATCAGATATTCATTCTTGGATCTTTAGTGGAAAAGTTTCTAGAGAAGGGAAAGAAGTTGTATGCTTCTTTCATGGATTTGGAGAAAGCGTATGACAGGGTGGATAGACAAGGATTGTGGAAAGTATTAAGAATATATGGAGTAGATGGGAAGCTGTTGAATGCTGTGAAGAGTATGTATGATGGTGCTAAGGCTGCAGTGCATGTGGATGGTAAACTAAGTGAATTTTTCTCTTTGAAGGTTGGGTTGAAACAGGGATGTGTCATGTCTCCATGGTTGTTCAATCTGTACATGGATGGGGTAATAATAGAGGTACAAGGTAGGGTAGTGGATGTTGGAGTGGCCCTGGTGAGAGAGGATAGTGTTTGGAAACTCCCTTTACTGTTGTTTGCAGATGATACTGTGTTGTTGAGTGAAAACGAAGGGGAGCTGCAAGGCTTGGTGGATAAGTTTGGGACAGTGTGTAAGAAACGGAATCTAAAGGTGAATGTAGGGAAGAGTAAAGTGATGGTCTTTGAGAGAGGTGAAGTCAGTGAATGTACAGCAAAGTTGGATGGTGAGGAATTGGAAAATGTGAGTACGTTTAAGTACTTGGGTATTGTGTGAGTAAGGATGGAAGTTTGGAGGGTGAAAGTGCTTGAAAGGGTACAGCAGGGAAGAAAGGTTGCTGGTTCTTTGAAAGCAGTGATAAGAAACAGGGAAGTGAGCATGGAAGTGAAAAAGTTACTACATGACAGAATTGTGATACCAACTCTAACGTATGGAAGTGAAGCTTGGACGTTGTTGGAAAGACACAAGTCATGAGTGAGAGCAGTGGAAATTAGTTATTTAAGAGGAGTCTGTGGAGTCACATGGAGAGACAGGCTGATGAATGAGGATATAAAGGAGCATTGTGGTGTGGATGTGGATGTGATAGGAAGCGTTATGAGGAACACACTGAGGTGGATTGGCCATGTGGAGAGGATGGAGGGTGAGAGGCTGATGAAGAGAGTGTATGTGAGTGAGGTGGAGGGGGGAAGAGGGAGGGGGAGGCCAAGGATGAGATGGAGGGATGGGGTGGAGAGGTATATGAGAGAGAGGGGTGTGAGTTGGGAGCAGGGCAGTGAAATGGCGGGGGACGGGGCGACGTGGAGGCGATTTGTTTGTGGCTACCCCAAACGGGATTGAGGCGTCTGGCAATAGAGAGATAGATAGATTATGTATATATATATATATATATATATATATATATATATATACAGTCAAGTTGCCTGTGGCATGGCTAATTGGTTCTGGGCCATGCCCATGCCATAGAAAACTGTGCCATACAAATAACTAAACCTATGGGAAAAATGGAATTTGGTTCTGAACGTTTGCTCCAAGTTCCCCTTTTCACCCCACTTTTCCCCATTTTTCCTCACTTTACACATGCACACATCAAACAGTCAGTCAATACATGTATGACACGTAACAACAGGCACAAAAAATGGGAGGGTGATCAGCCTTGTATCTACTTGGGCAGTACCATGCGCTGCAGATCGAGTGAAAAAAACCTCAGCCAAAACATTAAAGATGGCAGAGGCTGCCTGGTCAAGCACTGATTGAAGAAGTTTATTTGATAAAGTTTGTATGCACAAGTGTCAACAAAACTCACATTGAACACATTAATAATCATTCTTCTATGTGTGATGACGATGATGATGGGAGGCATTATACTTCGTCTTAGCTCAGAGGCAGGTACAGTACTTCGTCACTAACCTGTTCATAGCGGTTTTACGAACAAACCTATAAATTAGTCACAATACCCAAAGAATCTTTAATGTTTCATTACTTAACACAGTGGCTTTGGTGAAGTTTAACCTCCTCATAAGAGAGAAAAAAGTCCACAGTTGAAGCACTTGTAATATGGAGCTGAAGTGGTTGCCATCTTCTTTGTTTACAAATAGGGGAGAGCGCCGCCAGGGGAATTTGCCCACGTGTTTCAAACCTTGCTGCGCCCACGCCATAGGTAGTTTATGCACGTGGTTCGTTTTTGGGGGGTCTGGCACTTTGCCGTGTCATAGAAAACCGTCCCATAGAAGTCCCGGCTATAGGCTACTTAACTGTATATACTGTGTACCGTATATAATCATAAAGTATATACCTACTGGTATATACTTTATGATTGGTGTAGGAGACAGTTGGCAAGAGCTGAACAGTATATTAAAGGAGAGATTATATTTTTGATGCCTCAGTTTTGGCCTAGTATGTAGGGATATTTCTAAAGTTACTGTGTGTAAATTTGGCCTCCCTACATTAACAAGAAGTGGGAAATTCGTGCTGCTGTGAAAGTGATGTTCCTCAATGTATTATCTTGTCTGTGTGGAACACAGTAATCTAGGTCCACAAGCACACTTTTGAAAAATATGTGTAACTGGAACTGGACAGTGACTCATCATAATCCTGAGTTTCTGTCATCAGTATTCTTATTATTATTATTGTTTCTTTCTCTTCATCTCCTGGCATTGCAAGTACAAGGCTAGTAGTGGCATAGTAAGTACAAGGCTAGTTGAACACCATTGCTGAGCAGGAGGGTCAACATAATCCTTTATCAGTAGAAATGAGGGGGTTACCAGTCCCTACAATAACATTAGCCCTAACTCCTTCATTATGGAGTCTTCTTGGTTAATAAAATTCTCCAGCATAAGAAAAATAAAATACTGAAAGCTTTTTACCTCTTCACATCAAAGGACATGTCCAAAGTAAAGTTTTCATATAAAGTTATTGTATTAAAGTGTTAGGAATAAAAACATTATTTGTATTACATTACTCCCCAGACATAATGAGACCAGCATCATGCCAGTGGATAAGAAAATAGTTCCCCAGTTTGGGTTTTCAAAGTATTAACTGTAGTAACATATATTTAATTTGTGATCCTACCCCTGGGCAGCTCATCAAGTCAGGCAGTGAGCGTCAGGGTGGCCGCAATTTGTCAGGTGACTCGGGGACATCTGTAGGTGACAACAATGACTCTTCAGGATGCTCAACTGGTGGAGATTCTGACTGTTCCTCGGGGACTGATGGACTCCACCCTTCATCAGATTCTGGCACTGTCCAGGAGGTGAGGATAGGAATTGAATTGTGTCAGAAATTAATGCAAGAGGGGTAAATAGAAAATATGTAAGAGAAGTAAAGAATAAAAGAATTAATTGCTTATAAAACAAGCAGGAACATGTGGAGACTGTAGCAGCTCTGCCCTAGAAGTGGTCTGTGGGCCACACATTTCATTTTCCCCTGTGACCCTGATGTTTGTTTTTAAAACTGAATTACTGTATTGGTACTTTGTCCTTGTCTGACCCTCAGCCTGTCCCTCAAAGTCAAGCTGTTTGAGTTGACCAAAACCTTTAAGCTGTTGTTCTCATTTCTTCATCCTTGGCTGGCCCTCAGCCCTTCCACTGAGGTTGGTCCAAATTGCATGAAAGCTAGGGTATAGGGTTGAGCATATGACCTTCCTTTGTGACCTTGACTTTTTAAGGATTGTTTTCAAAATGAATCCATTCTTGCTTTATCATGAACCATTCCAGAAAGTTTGACCTTTGACCTATTGTTCTCAAAAACAATTGACCAGCTCTTTGACTGACCCTCAACTCTTCCACCAATTTTGGTCCAGATCAGAAGTATGTGTTACTGTATTTTAATTGACATACACAGGTCAAACTTTTACCTTACTGTGTGACCTTGACATTTGACTTCTTAAAATAGAATTCCTTTGTTCTTGCTTTACTCTCAGTATTTCTGCCAAGCATGGTGTAAGTAAATGAGCACTATTTGTTGACCATGCCATGTGACTTTGGTCTTTGACCTGTCCTTAAAAAGTAGTTGGTCAGCCTCTTGGCTGACCCTCAACCCCTTCCACCAAATTTTCTTGAAACTGGGTCAAACCTTGAGTTCTTTTGTTCACACAGATGGCAAGGTACACACTTACAAAAAGCAAAACATTACACCCACCATACTATGTGCACACAGGTGTAGACATTATGATCATCATCAGACCTACAGAGACTCGGTGGTACCCACATGTACCTCTTTATGTGTTTTTGCCCTGAATCAAGCTTGAAACTTTATGTCTTGTAAGACAGTTAGGCAGATGCCATATTACACCTCTCATTTTTAAAGATAACATACGTTCGTATTTGTCATTTTATGCAGTACCAGTGACTTATACACACTGACATGCATGCATTTGAGGGAGGCAATGTGAAGGAAGAGGCCTGAGGCGCGGACGAACAAAACTTGGATGCTACACCATGACAGTGCACCTGCTGACTTGTTGTTCCTTATCCGTGACTTTTTGGCAAAGCATGTGACAACTTATATTCTGCATCCACCCTACACTCCAGATCTGGCCCTTGCAGACCCCCCCCCCCCCATTTTCTTTTGAGACAGGCCCTGTATATCTGATTTGCAACAGTTTTGGAGAAAAGGGTATTTAAATTTAAAAGGCCATATTGATATACATATACTGTACATGTACGAGTATATATGTAGTGGTAGGTGGTGGTGACCATCATCCACTCACTTGATGTAGTGCTGCCTACTTCTTCATTCATCTTCTGTGCCGGTGCTCCTCTCTTCCTATTTCTCCCATCTTTCCTGTCACTTATTATTGCTTTTCTTTCCTTTACAGGTGGCTTTACATTAAGTGACAAGCCAAGTGGTTTCCTGTAAGCCAAGAAACCATTTACAACATTGGGTGTTAACCATATAATCAAACCATACGTGCTCCCTACTTGTCAGCAAGTGGGTTGGTGGAGGGTTAGTGCCCCTCCCAGTAAAAGAAATAACTCAGTCAAATGGTCACCCCTTGTGGGATTATGGTATCTGGCAATAGATAGAGAGATAGTATATGTATACTGTATGTAAATATATCCATCCACCCATCCATCATCCAATCCTACATTGCCCCATGAGGAGCTTAGGAGCCTGGAGCTAAGCAGTTGGTCCCAACATTCAAGATGAGAGTGACCAGCCTCACTCATCCCTGAGTGGCATTACATGAGCTATCAACCCCTACAACCCCTTGGATGTAAACCTTCACTGGCTCAATCCGATTGGAGCACAATAATTACCCACTAAACCACAAGGCACCAAAATTTGGTTATATGGTTCCCACCCAGCATAGTAAATGGTTTCCTGGTGTACAGGACACTATTTGGCTAGTCACTCAGTGTAGAGTCACCCACAGGCAGAAGGAAGAGGAAAGAATGAAGGAAAGACAGAAGAGGGAGTGTAAAGTCACCCATAGGCAGAAGGACAAGGAAAGAATGAAGGAAAGACAGAAGAGCTGGAAAGAAAGAAGGATGGAGGAGAGGAAAAGGCAGACACCCGAGGGTTGCACTACATTGAGTGAGTGGATGGTGAGCGCCCCCACCTACCACAATATATATATATATATATATATATATATATATATATATATATATATATGTATATATGTATGTATATATACCGGCATATGTTGTGGTAGGTGGGGGCGCTCACCATCCACTCACTCGATGTAGCTGCCCTCGGGTGTCTGCCCTTTCCTCTCCGTCATCCTTCTTTCCTTCCATCCTCTTCTGTCTTTCTTTCTTTCATTCTTTCCTTGTCCTTCTGCCTATGGGTGACTTTACACTCCCTCTTCTGTCTTTCTTTCCTTCATTCTTTCCTCTTCTGCCTGTGGGTGACTCTCCAATGAGTGATAAGCCAAATGGTTTCCTGTACACCCGGATACTGTTTACTATGCTGGGTGGTAACCATGTAAAAAAAATTTGGTGCCTGGTGGTTTAGTGGGTAATTATGGCGCTCCAATCAGATTGAGCCGGTAAAGGTGTTTATCCAAAAGGTGGTTGGGGTTTATTGCTCACGTAATGCCACTCAGGGATGAGTGAGGCTGGTCACTCTCATCTTAATCCGCTGCATGCCGGACACTTTTAGCCCCACGTGTCACCCCTGTGTCGGCCATTTTTTTTATGGGGGGAGGGGGCTGAAATGATAGATTTTGATGTGAAAAAAATGAATATGACCATAAAAAACTCACTGGAGGTCAGAAGTGCGTTTTCTGTAGTCCCACCACCTGCCCGCAGGCGTGTGAGCGTGGGGAATCCACAGCAGAGGTGAGAGAAATTCCGTTTTCTGTGCAAGGTAAACTCAGGTATTCTAGCCAACGTCACTCAGGGAAGGTATAGGAATGTTCTTTACACTTTTCTGTCCACTTCACACTCACAAAATTTTTTTTTCTTAGTATTTCATAAAGAAAGCATCTTTTCTTCGCAAGTAAATCACTTACTGCTGCAACACTATACGTATCACTGTGAATGCATTGTCGTACAGGTACGAGAAAATATGCACAACTTGACTTCACAATGTACAGCCCTTTCACTTATGATAAATTATTTACAACATGCCTTCAGTATACACAGACATCATAAGAGTATTATTGAGCATCTCACTGTGAATACATCATCTTACATTTATGAGAACATATGTAAAACTTTGCTCCACTACGTTCAGTCCTTACACTTATGAGAAAATATTTACAACATGCCTTCACTGTATGCAGTACTTATAACACTGTCTGAGCGTCTTTTTCCATACTTACAACACTTTTTGAGCGTCTTTTTGTCATTCGTGATTACCACACTATTGTTACCCAGTTGCTAGCAAGAGTGTGGTACTCCTCAAAGCATGGGAATATACACAGTTCTACATCACACTCTTCACACATATATATACCTTGTGTCCTTCCGCTGAGTACATAGCCATACAGTGCTGTCTGCACAAACATGACACCTCTGCTGGGGATTTTGATGCGTTGCACTTGGAGGGACGATCCAAGTGAGGCAGATAGGTGTGGCAGTGGCGAACAGCACTCCTATCTTCCCCATATTCCCCCACTATCTCCCGCACCAACTCACGAATATATCCCTCGAAGGTCTCCTGGATGCCAGTGGTATGTGCGTGGAGATACTGAGCATTGAGGACAGTCATGTCAAGGAGGTGGAAGAATAATTTCTTATACCACTTCATCGTGGGCCTGGCACAGTCCACGCTGGAAATCATGGCGTCTGATTGATCCACGTGTCGCATGTTCACACTATAGGCTAAAACAGGTTCTGGTCTCCAGACATGGCGCCGCCCTTCTGCCCTGTAATCTGTACTGTCTGTATGGTGTACAAGGGGCCGATGAACAGACAAGAGGAGGAAGACTTCGCGTTTGTGGTGCCATGCTGTTGCGAGGAGTTATTCAACTTAAATACAACCTCGTTTTTCCGACGCTTCCTCCCCACCTTCACCATGCGCTGACGGTTCTTCTTTACGATGCTGCACGGACCAGTTTCCTGCAGATGAAGGTACCTGGCAAGAAGGGGGCTTGTGTACCAATTATCCAGGTAGAGGATGTGCCCACGATGAAGGTATTCCTCGATCATTGTGTTTACCAGTCCTTGAGAGTCACAAGCGTCTATCTTCTGTGATGTCCGTCTGAACATCTGTGTACAGGACTATGTCCTGCACATACCCAGTCTTAACAGTCACACATCACAAAGGTTTTGAAGCCAAACTTGTGTCTTTTGCTGGGGATATACTGACAGACAGCAATATTACCTCTCCATAGCACGAGACTCTTGTCTATGACGAGGTCTCAGTATGGAGAGAGGAGGTACGGAATTTCTCTCCAAGGTGATCAAAAACTAGACATAACCTCCTCATCCTGTCCATGTTGTTAGCATTAGCTGTGTCAAGGGTGTCAGAAAAAAATGTAGGCAGCTCAGGATGTACTGAAATCTATTCCTCCCCATCACCCTGCCAAAAAATGGTGTTGCTATTACTGGATCCATGGTCCAGTAAGAAGGAAGCTGATTTTTTTTTCAATATCCCCATCAAAAGCACAAGTGCTAGGAACACGTACATCTGACTCAGTGTCATGTCAGGTTCAAACAATCGGCTGTGTCGTGTCTGTGTCATTCCCCCATGCTCAGATGCTGCAAAGGCGTTTGTTAGGGCAACAGTTTTCAATACAAAGAAAAAAGGCCAGCCTACTTGCAGTATGCTTTAGCTCAGGAACAGTACACCCGGCCTTATTCTCGTGGGTGAACAGGTGAATGTGGGGGACAAAGTTGCTGCCGTCCTCCCACTCCCACGTCGTTTCCTCATCATCATCATCATCGCCTCCGTCGTCCTCAGGCCATGGGGAAACGTGAGAAAGTGTGGGGAAAGGGGGAAGAGTTTCATGTGAGGCTCTGGGTGTGGGGAGGGCGGGAAGACTTTGTCATGAGGTGCTAGGCTGAGCTGGGTCACTTGGGGGTGAGAGAGAACATGGGTGAGATGACTCACTCTCCCCCCAACAATGGAACTTTCCCAAATCGGCCCCTCTTCCTCCTCACACTTTCCTCCCCACATAGAGAAATCCTAGGCTTCCCCAACCACCCCTGAACTGCTGAACTACCTTCCTCCTTATCATCATGACTTGCAAGATGACGACGTGCAGGTGGCCTCCGTCCACGTGTTGCCCTAGCATACGCCACATACCTTGATTTTCATGGTTAGGGAATTTTGTCATCACTACTATTTTCCTCCTCAGGCTGGACGTAGTCTTTATCCTGCACGTCGTCGTCATCCACGTCACTTTCTCCAGTGTAAGGGACCTTCAGGAGCTCCTGCACCTCCTCGTCTGAGAGACCGTGGCAAGACATCACTGCATTGTATGACAGACACAAGCAGAATGAGACTGAGCGAGCGTGAGGAGGGAGCGCGTTGGTGTATGGGCCTGACTGCCTGAGGGCAGATAGAGGAAGAGTTGCGCTACAAGCTCACCAATTTTTGCACATGTAGCTTGAGAAATGCGGTCACAATGAATTTTTGAAATTTAAGCCGTTTTAAAACGGCACTGGCATTGGCTTTGGTATTAGGTCAAACTGTTTTAAAATGGCTCTGGCACACGGCGGGTTAAATGTCAGGACCAACTTGCCTAGCCCTGGGCTCCTACTCTTCTCATGGGGCAACGTAGGGTTGGATGATGATGATGATGACGACGATATATACTGAGAGAGAGAGAGAGTGTGTGTGTGTGTGTATATCTATCTATCTATTATATCTATATCATCAGCAGCAGCAGCAGCAGCCATTACAAATCCACTGCTGAACAAAGGCCTCCTCAAGATTCTCCACGAATTCCTTGATATGTATATATATATATAAGTGGAGTCTCTTTTATCCGAAATTCTTTTAACTGTAATATGCCATTAACCATAAGTTTTACTAAAACGTTCTCATTTCGATTAACCGCAAAAATCTGAATCATCGAAAATTCAAACACGGCGGGCTTGTTTCGCTCCACTAGCATTAGTTTACGGTTGCTCCGCTATTCACTAGAATGAGTTGCCCACTCCCTCACCTGCATCCACCGCCTCGGAAGATTTGGATGATGTAGGAGATGATGTGGATGATGTGGAAATGACTGAATAAAGAAACAGATAATATGAAAAAACAATTAGGTTGAAGACTTTATTTGTTCGAAGTGCTTACAGTGAATTATGTAATTGTTTTGGTGAAGGTTTATTTATGTTTGAGTGAAGATTTATTTAACTGACAGTTTCTATTACAGTTACAAAAGTACAGTTACGTAGTTATTACAGTGTATTAAGTGTTTTGGTGATGGTTGAGTGGCTTTTGGGGTGCTGGTGCTGGTGGTGGGCTAGACGTCGCCAGAAATGGGTGATGGGTGAGTACGATACTGTTCCCTTGTATCCTACATATTATTACAGTATCTTTTATCCGAAAAAATTGATTAAACGAAACTTTGAAAGTCCCATGACTTTCGGATAAAAGAGGCTCCACTGTACATATATATATATATATATATAATTAGTGGGTAATTATTGTGCTCCAGTCGGATTGAGCCGGTGAAGGTTTATATCCAAGGGATGGTTGGGGTTTGTTGCTCACGTAATGCCACTCGGGGATGAGTGAGTTTGGTCACTCTCATCTTAAATGTCAAGACCAACTGCCTAGCCCTGGGCTCCTACACTCCTCATGGGGCAGTGTAGGATTGGATGATGGATGGATGGATATGGGGTCTCTGTGGTACAGTGGTAAAGCGTGCATTTTCGTAAACTGAAGAACCAGGGTTCACGCCTCGCCAGGGTAATAAACTTTGGGAGCGTTCTTCTGGCCACATACTGCTTGGCTGACATCAGGGGTGCTGTGGTTGAACCAGTGTCGTATGCTATAAAGTATGTTTGCACCCAGTCGGCTTGTGCGGGCTGATTACACTTGGTTCACAGACTACACACACATCCAAAGCCACTACAACACTACAATTACACTTACAAGCACTTCTCACCCTACATACAATCTACCAGACAGCCTAAGCCACTTGGTAGAGATACATAGGCTGTATTGTCCCCACTTCGGTGGGAATAGGCCGGTCTTACAGTGGACACTCAAACGGCTGATGAGATGAGATATATATATATATTTATGTTGTTACATAGCCTATAATTTCATCATCCTTTGTATAATTCTAACGTACAGTATGCTGCATGTTTGATCACGATTCGCCTCGTGGCTTCCGTAGTGACCAGGCTAGCGTGTTTTACCTCACTCCCCCCTTATAGTAGAGTAAGTCGTTCTTTCTGTTGTTCAGAGCAGGAGTGTCAACTCTTTGTCCCCTATGGCTTTATTTGCGCGTCCTTCTTACAAGTTGTATCAAGCTCTGCCGGCCCCTATATAATGAGCTCAGTCTCTGCATTAATTGCCACATAGATCTACTCCTCATTTTGTTCACATCTCTGTCCTCCCCTGTACAGTTTTTATTATTTTTTTGAGTGCTCAGGAAGTCTCCAACCATCTAGCTGCTGTGTAATTTGAGTATAAGTGTTATTACATTTTTTTCTTGTACTGTATAGCATAAGGTGTTAATTCGTAGGCCTAGTGAGGTTTTTGTGATTCATGTGTTTTAGGTGTCAGCCATTATTAATAATATTTTGTATCTGTAATAATATATCTTGCATTAACTGAGCATTATCCGGTTTTCTCATTTTATCAGGGCTGACTTAGGTAAATTTACTCTTGCTAATTTCGTGTTAATAGAGGCTATTGCAGTTAACCATATATTTAACCTTTTTTTTTGCCATTACATTATCCTTATGAGTCCTGAATGTTTAGTTGTTAGTTTGAGCATTAAACTTTAACTTGTAATTTTACCTAACTCTTTTGTTTTGAACCTGGAACTTTGCGGGACAGTAGTGATTTTTAGTATTCTCACTTGAAGTGTTCATTATCTTTCTCTGTTCCGTAACAATGTATATATATATATAAAATATATATTTATATAATATATGTATATAATATATATATATATAATATCTATCTATCTATAGCCCGATGCCCAAATCCCGCAAAGGGTGGCCGCAGACAAAACCTCCAAGTCGCTCTGTCACCTACCATTTGACTACCCTCCCCTCAACTCACCCCCCCCTCCCTCATATACCTCTCAACTCCATCCCTCCACCTCATCCTCGGTCTACCTCTCCCTCTCCCTCCCTCCACCTCACCTACATACACCCTCTCAGTCAGTCTTTCATTCTCCATTCTCTCCACATATATATATATATATATATATATATATATATATATATATATATATATATATATATATATATAATTTAAGCCTGTACCTTCCATGTGTGGACATGTATTTCGCTGCAGTTTAGTTGTATGTATTTTCTTTGTATTTTCATCGCAACTTACCTGTTTCAAGATGATATGTAAGAGTGGTTCTTCGGGTAGTAGTGGGATTGGATGAGAGCAGCCTGGCACCTCTAAATCTTCGCAGCCAGATGAGAAAAGAGAATACAGGAAAGGGCAGAAATACACTAAGTATACACTTGCTGACAAGGCAGAAATCTGTATTCTACACTACAGTATGGCAATACAATGCAGAACTACAGTTACTTAACCACAGTTGTAGTTCGTAAAGTTTACAGGGGATGTGGGCAAAAAATCACGATTTTATGTAGTTAGGTTCGGAGGCCCCGGACCCAAACTAATTTTTCCCATGAGATGTTCAGTTTAAATTTCGATTATTTGAATTTCGCTGCAATTTTTAGGTACCCATGCCCATCGAAATTCAAGAATCCACTGTACATATATTCAGTTTTACTTATTTTAAGGCTTCAGCGGGTAGGGGGTAGGACAGTAAGTGACAAGGATGCAATATCGCCCAATTTCACCAGTAAATTAAGGCAGAAAATGACCGGACGTTGTGTAACGATGCCTGCCTCCTCATGCACAGACGTTACATAATGTCTAAAAACAATTTTTAAATCAACACAAACAGAATTTAAAACTAATATATCGTCTAAATCGGTAAAAAAAATAAATAAATAAAAACCCATCGGAAAACTGTAAGTAGGCCTACGATAGGCGAGGCAGGGTGGTATTTCTACCCCATCACTATTCCGGGGTGTCGCATCTAGGGACTGTCGTAAATTGGGGTTTGCCTGTATTGTGTTACCTGCTGTAACGTGTGGAAGTGAAACTTGGACCTTGTTGGAAGGACACACAAGTCAAGAGTGAGAGCAGTGGGAATGATTTCATTGAGTGGAGCATGTGGAGTTATATAACTCCAAACTGGCGAATGAGGAAATGAAAGAGCACTGTGATGTGGATGTGATAGAAAGTGCTAGGAGAAATACATTGAGGTGGTTTTCCCATGTGGAGAGGATGGAGAGTGAGAGGCTAATAAGGAGAGTGTGTGTGAGTGAAGTGGACAGGGGGGAAAGGGAGGGGGAGACCGAGGATGAGATGGAGGGGTGGAGTCAAGAGGTACAGTATATGAGAGAGGAAGGTGAGAGCTAAGGGGAGGGCAGCGAAATGGTAAGGGACAGGGTGACATGGAGGCAATTTATTTGTGGCCACCCTTTAAGGGATTGAGGTGTTTGGCTATAGATAGATAGATTTCAGAAGGAAGTAAAGATGTTGAAGTTATATTAGACACAGTATGTTGCCCACTTAAGTGCAGTAAATGTCCAGCTTATAGTGAATATATAACTGTCATATTTCATAGTTTTTAGGCTATATTAACTCTCATCAGCATCTAATGATTTATATGGCTTTATTATAACAATGGCACATACCACTGAATAATCATCGTACCCAGTAATTAACAGTACAACAAATTTTGTGCACCAGTTTTACTTTTGTGTGGTGTGTTAAGGCACTATGTGACTGTCCCACTAGTCACACATGCTGATTAAGCTTTAAATCATTGACCATACTGTATATCAGCCACAGCTATTTGCATTATTTCTCCCACCCAGTCTTTCCACATGACACTAATGTAATGTGATATAATCTTGTAATTCTTCCTATGGTGAATCATTCACAATATGGACAGTACTGTGGAAAGTACTTTTTTCCCATGAAATGAAATACGCTATACTGATGTCGCGTATTGCATGGCTTTTTACTGCAAGAAAGCCTTCACATACTTTCCTGACTGTAGATATTTATCAATATCTTTTTACGCTCCAATATTCTTTGTTAACCCACCAAAGAATGGCAAATTAATTGACTTTCACATTATAACTGGTAAATGTATTTACAACCATGATGATAACCATGATTAATGGGGGGGGTACCTGTATGTGGGCAGTGATGGCTGTTTTTTTTTTTTTTTTTTTACACTGCTGAGCCAAAGTCCATCCCATTTTGAAGGTAATGAAGTAACGAAACTATTGATGTATAACATTGTAGTGTACCTCCCATAAAGTCCCTAATCTCAATAAGTAAGGGAGGGGAGCCATTTTTCCTTTTTTTGGGAGGGGGAGAGCCATTTCTTTTTTTAGGGGGAAAGCCATTTCTTTTTTTTGGGGGGATCATTATAGCCAATAAACTATAAATTAAAGAATGAAACTGACAGGTATTAGAAATCAGAATTCATACTCACAGGCCAAGAAGGCGTTCATCCATTGGCCCCTCTTTCTCTCCTACGGGAGCACTTTCTGTTGGGCCAGCTAAATGCAACAGGGTCGATTACTGGGTGTCTAGAATGACTTTGGACTTGACCATGCTAAAAGGGCCAATACAGTATTCATTTCTTTCAGACCAAAAACATGATCAAGGCCAGGGGAACATGTTAGAACCTGTGGGTCCATTTTGCTATTTTTGGTTAGCTGACCCTTCTTTTACAGAACACCTCAAATGTAGCACAAATCTTTCTCTGTCTCTCAGTCTCTCTCTCACACACACACACACACACACACACACATATGTATGTATACTGTATATACAGTACAGAAATGCCTCATCCATACATTATAGAGCCAAAGGCATGTCCAAGTAGTGGCAACATCTGGATAATGAACACTATTCCCCCACCATAACCAGACCCTATCTATCCCTAACCTATTTGTACAGTACCTTTGCTTAATTTGGCAGTGTTTTCCCATCATTCAGGCATATTTTGACATCAAAACACACAAAGGGATATCCAAAGTAATGCCAGACATCAAGAAACCATGCATTAAAACCACTGAAAAAACATTCTACCAATACATTACTGTACGTGCAATACCCCTCCTTATTTTGGCAGTGTTTTCCAGTCATTCTACCATATTTTGACATCAAAACATACACAGGATTATCCAAAATGATTCTCAACACCAAGAAAACCATGCAAAAAGACACTGAAAACCAAAAAACACCCTACCAATAAACTATTGTATGTACATTACCCTTCCTACTTTGGTTCTGTTTTCAGGTCAATCTGCCATATTTAGACATCAAAATACAGAGTAATGCTAAACACCAAGAAAACCATGAAAAAAAAAAAAAAATGAAAACCAAAAAACACCCGATCTGTACTATACTGTTCATACAGTACAGTACCCCTCCTAATTTTGTCACTGTTTTCAGTCATTCTGCCATAATGAGACATCAAAACACAAGTATAATTATCCAAATTAATGCTAAACATCACGAAAACAATGCATAACCAACAAAAATCAACAAAAAAACTGAAGACGGTTTGAATATCATTTATCTGTGACGAATGATTGCTCCCGGGGCCCCCCAAAAATCCATGGCCAAATATGCCACCAGAAATTGGTTATACAGTATTGATATAAATTGTATACCATCATCTTCATTGGTGTTTATACTATAAGCTAATAAAAACATATAAAACTGATAAGTAAAAGTACAGAAATGTGGTGATGATAAAGTTTTCAGGAGTAAAACTTACCTTCATATAACTTCCCACCATCCTAGTGCAAAATTTTGCCAGCATCTTCCAAGAGTTAAGCATATGTGTAGATGCAGAGTATCATGAACTTTCTCATGGTCACTTTGGAATTTCGATACGACCAATAGTAGATGAATAAATCGCAAAAAGCTGAAAACGCTGAAAACTCATGAGTCAGTGTTATCACCATGGAGGAGGATTGGGAATGAGGGGGAAGCCGGGAAGGAATGAAGGAGGGACGGAAGGGGGGGAGAACCGAGGCTGTGGGCAGGATTCTCCCCCTTCTGTCAACAGGAGGACGGGCATTTTTACTGTACATTTACTTGTGGCTTGCGGTGGCCATGTGGAAAAACACAACTATTGGAGACCGGGGAACTTTCAGTGTTCAATAGAGAGGCGGATGGCCGCTGTCACCGAACATGTATTCGTGGCTTGTGGTCTGTGTTTGATGGTGGTGGCGGTTGGGATAGACTTAGCCCAGTGGCTGCCTGACATTGAACATTGGATGGGGATGCGTATGAATGTTTTGACACCGCCTGAAGGTTACAGTCTTAGTACTCTGGTGCTGGAGGTTCATTGTGAGTGATCGGACAAGTGTACGGCTTTGACCATTCAGGACAGGGGCAGACGGACATTTTAGCTCTGGTTGTCGGTTACGGAGTACTTCCCGCTTATGGCTCGACCCCAGCGGCCACGATACAGGATGTTTGAACATGTCGTCTAGCTGGTCAAAGGTCTCAGGGACTTTTACATCCAGACATGTAGAGGTGTATGGTATGTAGGAGGACTACTGGGCCTTGAAAGCAGGCTGTGAAGCCTATGCCCAGAGTTGGTCACATAAAAAAAAAATAAAATAAAATAAAATAAAGTCGGATAATGGTATAATAGAATCAAGGTCCAGTGTCCGGATATAAGAACACATCTGGATACTGAGCGTCTGGATAATGGGAGCGTTCGCGCTGAGTGGAAAATCTGCCAGACACCACCAGAAACTGTGTCTCATTTTCGTTTTGACGGGCTAAGGGGGTCTTAGTGTTCTTTTTCTGATCGATATTTATGATATTGGTTAAGCAAATACCTTTAAAGAAATGTAAATTACTCCTACTTGTGCTATTTCACCCAAAATATCGCCGAAAAATTAGTATATTTATATATTCTTCCCTAAGAAGGTTAGGACAGTATCTGCCAATAAGACTGTTTTTGGACTGTAAGAAGCAAAAAAAGGTGTATGAATAATGACATCCGTGTATAATCTGACTTGTACAAAAAATGGCAAATATGGCCTATCCATAGTTCAATATTTATTAGACTCTAAAATGTTACGGCGTATTGAAGCCTAGTGCTGCCAGCCATACGAAGCAAGCCAGCTGATGGAGTAGATAACAGTGTGAGTAAAGACACAGCTGTTTTGGTTTGCTTGGAAAACTTGTTGTACCGGAGGCAGCAACTAAATATCAACATGCTTTCTTGAAATTAATTAAGTTTTATTCTTACACTCGGAGAGTTTCATGTGTTAGTATGAATTATAACTAACAATTATTGTTGGTTAAAGATATACATACCTGTATATATTTCTATGCATGCATAAACCAGGCTGCAACCGCTGTGAAATATTTTTTATATTACTATATTTTTTCATGCTGCATTGACAAAGCACTGTTTTATAGAGAAGAAATAGAATATTTACATATTTTCACAATATATAAGATGCATGAAAAAGGCCATTCAGTCATTGCCCGACATGTGATTTTTTTCCGTCTGAAAAATTAAAATATCGGTGATATCTGGCATCTCTCCAGTCGTGCGAACGCTCTCATTGAGGGACTGCTGTATAGATATGTACCTTATATTTATGTAGGGAGGTTGCTAGTTTAATAAATATGGATAGGTTGATGGATAGATACATGTATATATAATTTTTTTTTGCAACAACGTATAATATTCTTTTTATTCGTACCATACTGATGAAATGCTTATGTGCAGGAGCCTGGGTTCCCCCTGAACAAGAAATCATCGGGTGAAGTACGTTTCAGGCCCATTACATCAGCACCACCCTATGTCTACCAGGGACTCCCTGAAACGGTATGAATACAGCAAATTGCTCTCTCTCTCTCTCTCTCTCTCTCCTCCCCCCTGACTCTGGGCATAGACTTCACGGTCTGCTCCGAAGGCCCAGTAGTTCTCTTGTGCACCATACACCTCCACATGTCACTGCTTCAGTGCTAACACCCACCATCCATATTGAATACATGCAAGGGCTGTCTCATACCGGACTACTGTAGTGTACTTTTATTAGCGGCGGTATTTTTACGACATGCCAGCTGATCTTTTGGTAGATGAGTAAAGTCTGCTTTTATGAAATTCAAATCCTTAAACTGTTCCCTGCCTCAGCAAGGATTCAAACCTCGGTTCATTAGGACTGCAGGCCACCTCTCTACCGACTCAGCCACCACCTCCCCCATATGTGGTTGGAAACCACTGATCCAAGAATGTAGCAGTGTAAAATTATTTTTGACTACATGCTTCATAGTTATTAACACATTCATCACTCTTAGACAGAGAGCTCTGACCAGTCATTGGTACACAATATCCAGGCTGAGGTTCTCATGTCATATACATATGAAATTTCTTTTATCTACTTTACAGCAAGTTGGTACTAATTTTAGACAGATTGCCTTGAGCTTGCCTAAATACTGCCAGATAATAGGTCATGCTTTCACTCAGTGATAGGGAATGCCTGAACTTAGAATGGCAACCCGGGGAAACTATTTTGGGACATTGTATAAACAATGTTGACCCATGCAATTACGAAATGGTGTTTTGGCTTTCAAAGTGAAGGAAGGAAGGAATTGAAAGATGGTCGGTGATGCTCTTCCTAACACACATGCACAGTAAAATTATTACCGGTTGTTTTGATAGCAGTCCCAGCTATGTTTTATGATTACAGTACTGAAATGTGAAATTTGCTTTGTTCAGTTATCATTACTGGTAGTGCACTGTTACTTAGAGTTTGCTTGAATTTTCTCATGGGAAGAATACTGAGGTTCACTTTGGGACTGCACTCAAAATATTAAGGAGTAAATATTAATTCCTTCATTAGCACAAAAAAGCTTTATTATTTCAGTGTTCCTGCATAGATATTTAAATTTTCAAAATCCATTCATTTTTATGACATTTTATGATTATACAGTTGTAATCTTCTTCTTGTCTTATGGTTTTAGCCTGTCAAACTTAAAATAGCCCTCTACTAGTAAAGGGGTTAATGAAGACTGTATTGAGTCCCTATCATTAACAAAATATCCAGTGCTGAATAAAACAATCAGATGCCAAGAAGAAAATAATAATAACATTTTGGGGCTGAAAGGATTTTATGCTACTAATATCACATTTATGCATATCACACTAATATTTTCATTACTGTGTTTACAGCGGAGTTACGTGTCCGTGCCCAACCTTGCTGTGGGCCTGGCAAATGATGGTGTTGGGTCAGCACTGCCACCATCTACCTCAGGCTTGGGAATGCTGGGGACCGAGATGGGAATGAATGGTCGACGCACTTCTACTGGCTATTTCAGCATGCCCACCAGTGAAACTAAAGAATCTACAGTACCCCTCAGTAACCTGGGCAACATGACTTTACCCCATGAACACTGCCAGGGTTACCTTCCAGCTTACTCTCGTCATAACTACCCTTACAAAAAAGTTTTTGGCTTGAATCCACCGTACATCAAGGCTCAGTCGTTGCCTTGGCTCAATGCCGGTTATGTAGCAGTGGCTCAGGCTGATGCAATGACCAGGGAAGCCCCACAGACTCAGGGTTATGTGGCTGTTGGGAGTGAAGACATACCAGGGATGAAACACCAGTCATCCCTGTTGTCTGTTCCAGTAAATGATGACAAGTCTCCCAGCACCCCAGATGAAGACCTTCCCACTGGAGCCTATTGTAGGGTGGGAGCTCGAGACTCACCAGCCACACCCCCCTCTGCCAACTCTCCCCCACCTGCTTATGTCAGTGTTACACCAGATCTATCAGCATTCATAACTCCCAGGATCAGTCCCCCCATCAAGAGTCCATATGTGACGTGTGCAATGGCTGAGGCTCTTTCGTCCCCCACTAAGCAGCTAGAAAAAGGAAAGTATGTTTCAGGAGGGGACATAGCTGGTGGACGATGGGCTCATAATGTCCTGCAGAGTAGTCTCCCAGAGGAGACTAGGGATGTTCTCTCTGCTCCAGTGGAGGGCTCTCGAGGAAGAGCACATCATCTGCCAACTAGACCCAATACCACAGACACCAGCAGCCACCATAACCGAGGAGGACTCAGTCGATTTGCACCCCTCGGGTTGTCTCTCTCTAAACAGAGTTCAGGATATGCGTCTGGAAATGTGTCACAGGAAACTCTTTCGTTCCATGATCCTGTGGTCATGTCTCCAAAGAAGCTTCTGGCAAGGAGCCAAGAGCCCCATTCGGTCGTGTACTCACCCAACCACAACTCATCTATGGTGTGAAGAATGTCGAGTTTAGTGGCAGAATGGATGATATCCTACATGTTTTATCACAACGATAATTAGTCCATGTTTCACCCTTGCTACTGATACTTCAGGATTATGAGTATCTTCACTCAGAACTAGTAATCCTTAAACAGTTTTATACCATTACATACTACATTTCTAAGTTTCTGAAAGAAATGAAATAGTTGAAGATGATCAGAATTTACAATTTTACGTAGTAGTGAAAACTTTGCTATCATGGATTGAGAATAGTGCTATAAAAGTGTGTGAGGAGTGGGAATTCAACATGAAAATTATATACTGTACAGTTGTGATTTTTTGTTTTGTTATTTCTGCTCTTGTTGTCTCTCCTTGTGCTGAAGCATCAGAAGTTGTCGTTGTGGTGAACGCTTAGAAAGTACAAAAGACTTGTTCTCAGTTGTTCTGTGGAGTTGGCAAATTAGGATAGGATTACTGAATGAAATTTGAATAGTTTGTGTTGAAATTAAGCTTCAAGGGGTATGGGTTTGTGAAGTATTGAACTCTGTGTAGATAACATGTATATATATTATATAACCATCTGTATATGTATATTTCAAAGAGGAGACTGTAGACACCATTTGTACAAGTAATGTTACGAAGGCAATGGATAGAAAGGTGTCATGAGGTCCTGGAGCTCTTGTTTCACCAGTCAGACAAGGCAGTACTCATAGGGAAAACAGAAGGTTGATGAATGAAAATGCTGGAGTCCACTTTTCTCTGTTTACTAGAACTCCCAAGACATATGTACTACTCATCTCTTCCTGTAACTCATCCTTGCTGTAGGTAGGCTGGTCCAGCATAAGCTCCAAAGCTGTTTCCTTTAGCTCCAGCACATATATACAAACAGCTACAAGGGTATATTCAAAATCTGAGTTAAAAAATGGTGTCAGTCAACAGTGCCTCGGATTTTTGTGGGAAGGGGCCAGAATATCTCCACTGATTGCCTTGTGTTCAACAGTGATGCCTCAAAGTGTCCTGAGCCACTGGTTTGCCCACCTTTCATTGATTATTGGCTTTAGCAGTGTACTTGGCTTTTCACTTAAATTCCTACTTTGAGCACCATCTTTCCTTAGCTCAGTTCATCTCTGAAAATTCAAATGTCGGGCTACAGACAGCAACCCCATTCCAGTATTATACTGCACTTTACTGATGCCCTTGAGTGACTGGTGATTGATGGTTTTATGTACACCCCTTTCCTGTTGTTCTGTTCATAAATGCAAATAACCTTATTTCCTATGCTGTGGCATGTGTATCATCCTATTGACAAATTTTGCATAACTGTAACTACCCAGATCCTTTATTGCCTTAGATATGAATGCAGTATTCTAGACTTTCTCTTCCAAAGACTTATGAATTCTATCCTTTAACTCTCAGGCGTACATTTAGACACTACTTTGTCAGTAACCCATCCTAGTACACTGATATCGCCATCAGACCCACCCTCCCCAAGAAGTTTTATTATGATCTGACTGGTTTGCTCTTAAGCAGTTTTTTGGAAATTTTTTCATGCAGTCAATACAGTAATGTTTTCCTGAATTGGAGCCTTTAGCTGCACTGTGCACTTGACAGTGATATGTTTGGTCAAGAAGATTATATATATTCCACATTTTCCCCAGGATCAATAAAAATTAGAACCCTTATACTAACAAGAGTAGCTACAAGGATCTGTTTAGTACTGTATATCATTAATGTTGGTGGTAGGTGGGGGTGCTCACCATCTACTCACCTGATTTCTTCCTCCCTTCCTTCCTTCCTCTTCTTTCTTTCCTTCATTCTTTCCTCCTCTTTCTGCCTGCAGATGACTTTACACTCTGTCTTCTGTCTTTTTTTCCTTCACTCTCTCCTCTTCCTTCTGCCTGTGGGTGACTCTACTCTAAGTGACAAGCCAAATGGCTTCCTATACACCAGGAAACCATTTACAGTACCATGCTGGGTGGTAACCATATAACCAAATTATGGCACCTGGTGGTTTAGTGGGTAATTAAGGCACTCCAGTCAGATTGAGCCTGTATAGGTTTATATCCAAGGGGTGGTTGGGATTTCTAGCTCACATAATGCCACTCAGGGATGAGTGAGGCTGGTCACTCTCATCTTAAATGTTAGGACCAACTTGCCTAGCCCCTGGCTCCTACGCTCCTCACGGGGCGACATAGGATTGGATGATGGATGGATGGATATCATTAATGTCAGTCCATCCCAGAATCTGAAGCACTTCTTGTCTCAGGCCAATCATTAGGTTGCCACACCATAATAGGGAAATCTACTGCATTTGCTCTTTGTTTTTTTTTTTTTTTCTTTAGTTCCTTCTTTCCTTTCATCCAAATACTTCAGGTTGGTACCTCATCTTTATTTCTTCACCAGTTCACCATAAACTTGGTACACTGTTCCTTGGACAACTAACTACCCCAGAATTTTACTATTATTATGAAATCAAAGGCCAATGACACAGACACACCGTTTGGGGGATCCTGTTTTGTACTATGTTTCCAATCATGGTGGTTTACACAGAAAATATATCAGTGTACTGTAGCTGGGTGGAGACCATTCTGCATTCGATTGAGACTGTAGGCAATCTAATTCATGTTCTACTCTCCAATAACTAATTTTTTCTTATTACACAAGCCAACTAAACAAACATTCTCCCTGCCCTTTCAACATCTGCCCTGAAATCTCATCAGAAGTGTCATTATCTGTATTCAGCCATTTTGTCATTGTTGTCTCTGTTGGTATCTCTTCGTGTTGGAGAGTCTGCTAATTTTTGTTAAAATTTTGCCTCAAGTACCATTTAAATGAGTCCTGTACTGTTCTGCAATATTCTTTCCCCTTTAACATCTTTGTACAATAACATCAACATTTCTTCAAAGTAAATACTATCTTTCCTTGGAAATCCAGAAAAAACAGAAACTGTAAAGAATTTTAATTGCCTTTCTCTGAAGTGCTAACTCTGTACTCTGGTAGATTTACTGTTATATTGTCAGATAATTTTCCATCATGCTGAAAGTTTGCTTTTTATCAACTTAAAGATAGGTTACTGTTTATAGGTCTGTCTGTTATTTTGGTTTGTTTACTGTATGTTTTTATAGCATTTTTCCAAGGCCCCCCCCTTCAGTTTGTGGATTGCACTGCTTTTGCTTTAAGCAAGACATTTTGTCTTTACAAGTAGTAATCTGGGACTCTCTCCAACATTCTTTCTTGTATGACAACCTGTTTCTCTTATATTCTTTTTTGGCATATAATATTATTACCAACAGTAGTTTTCGTCAGGGCTTATTTTCTTGTTTTATATCATCCTTTTAGTGTCAGCAATTTTAGCTGTTCTGCATACATACATACAAACATTATCTAAACCTGTGTTGCCCCATGAGGAGCATGGGAGCTCGGGGCTAGACAAATTGGTCCTGACATTTAAGATGAGTGGCCAGCCTCACTTATTCCTGAGTAGCATTATGTGACCAATAAACCCCAACCACCCCTTGGTTCTAACTTGATTTATCCAGTTGTATGCTTCTGATTCTTCCCTTCGTATTTCCAAATAGTTTGCAGTACCTGTACATGTATGTGTTTTCCAATGTTAATGTTTCAGAATGGAAGATGTGTGTATAGTATGTTACATCTAATTGGCCTGTTGTAGTTAGAGCAAAGGAGACCTAATGTGTTCATTATGTTATTGAAGCAAATACTATTTTTATTATCCTTTCTGCACTGTAATTTGTGCAACTATCTTTCATTTATGCACCATGATATAGGGAGCAGGTATTTCTTTTATCATTATTGTCATTATCTCTTGAAATAGTACTAAATAATTTTCTTGATAATTCTCTAATGACTAACGACTACACTGGTTATAAACCCTGATTGAAGTTCTTGTTTTAGGATTTAACCTTATTGTCCTTGCCTGTAAAGATTGATTTAAGCTCTCAGTTTTTCTTAATTTTTTTCTGCCTTTATTTCCTTCCTGCCAACAGTGCACCACATATTCCCCCCCCCCCCCAGTAATTACCTCAGTTATTGTTATGCTGAACTTTATCCATGCCCTGTATTGTGAACATCCAGCACTAGGCATCCCACACCTCATCACACCTTTCCACAAGAACATGACTATGAATATATATTCCCTTTTTCTTGCAATATTTAACGTTTCTGATGCATTTATGTACACACATAACAGCTTAAAACTGTCCTAAGTCTGGCTCTTTCATACTTTTCTGTTGGAAGGAGCAATATTTGGAGGCATAATACCACTGGTCCTTTCCTGTGTAAGATGTTATCTATTTATATATTTTATTGGTTAATGTGGTACAGTAGTACTATATGTATAGTTCATCTCATACCGGACCCTGTGTTGGGTGTACATAGAAGTCTAGATGGAACAAGAGGTGTCAGTGTTATACCCTTATGGTGTGTGTATATATATATATATATATATATATATATATATATATATATATATATACATATATTGTTTCTTCTGTTTATGGTATCATTTGCTGCAATTTTAGTGTGTGTGTGTGTGTGTGTGTGTATACCGGTATATATATATATATATATATATATATATATATATATATATATATATATATATATATGGTACATACAAAATAGATATATAAAATATATTCATGCTTGAACTGTGAATCTTGGAAAATTTATTATACACAGTTACTGGTAACTCTGCTCATATGAGTCTTCACAAAGCAGACTTTGATATGCATGAAGTGACCATATTAATGACCTGCATTATCCCATTGCTTGATTGCCCAATGTCAGAACTAGGTTGAGTAGAATTTAGTCCCAAATCCTCTGTATATACAGTACCTTTGGTCAGTATGCACTATGACCTTCATGCTTGCATAGTCCAAAATATATTTGTGCTGTAATTAAGCTGCCATTGCCACTTATTTTCTGTACCTCTACATTTTTCAGAGACAGTCAAAAGTACTTTCTCCTTACATTATATTAAACTACCTGATAACTATTAACCACTTCAGCCCAACAGTGTGCTTTTTCATTTTATTCTTGATGCTTCTGGATTATTCATTTCAATTTAGAACACCATACAACCGAACGGATTATTCTAAACCCTCAAGTTTGAACAGTCTCTCCCAGGACGAATAAAAATAATCTGGAGATATAAAGAACAATATGAAAGAGGCATTTACTGATTGGAGGAAGTAAACTTAATGAAAATTGTAAAGGAAGAACTGATTGGAGTGTAAGCTGTGTGACTGGTACTATTTCTGTACTATATTATATCAACTTCAGAACTCAGTGCCAAGTAGTTGACTGAAATGAAGAGTTTATGTCACTATATTTCCTCATGCTCAATAATGTATTTTTTGTAATAATATGCCCAGCATTTGCAGCACTGGGAACTCTGTTGTTTTTGTTACTGTGTGCATAACAACATGCGAATGTGTCTGTGTCTGTCTGTGTGTGGAGAGTGGCATTTTTATGCTTTTTGTCAATATCTGTATATAGATAGATTGTTTATAATTCATTGTTACATTGGTCAGGTCGTAAAAAGATTTTTTATTTCAAGTACAGTATAATGCTTCTTTATATTTGTACCATGGATACCATTGCCATGTGTACTAGTCTATCTGTGCTTGATATTTTCATATGCATTGATAGATTTTATATATATATACTGTACATGCACACAGTATATACGTAATATACACAGCGGAATCTCCTAAATCTTGGCTTTATGAGACTGAGTACATACCGCGATTTGAGAATTCTGCGAGTTAGAAATAACTAATCATATTGGGAAAACCATTTATGGATCTGTCATCTCGGAAAAGTTGCCCTCCTTACCCCCAAACCTACATCAGACTGGTCAGTAGCAAATACTAACAACCTGGAATTGAAATTAGTAAAGCATTTTTAATGGGAATGAAAAATATTGTAAGATTCTGACTGATGATATTGCCCGAATGGACTGGGGAAGGGGAAGGGGTTCCGAGGCTTGAGGTGGCCGTAGATGTGGACTACGGCCTCTCAGCATGAGGTGAGTGTGCTGCTGCTACTGTGCTGCTTCCTTGTTGTCAGCCTCCCTCAGGCACCCCTCAAAGCTCAATGTGGAGACAATGGAAGTGGTGTCATTGTTTCCATCAGCTTCCTCCGTGTCGTCGATTTGTTGAGATTACAGGTAATTCTTTACCAAACAGGCATGGCCTTTCCATATTTTCTATTGAAATGAGTCTTTCACAGGTTACTTGTTATTATTTCTGGATTACCACAGCTACTGGGCATATTTATAAACTTACCTCTGAAAGCTATAAATGAGGATTTAGAATGCATGATACACTGACGCAGGCAGTCACGAGCGGTGGTTGGTTAACAAAGCGGCCAGTTGGAAAGAACATCGGTAAACGTTGCCACAGGTGACTTACCCACATCCTTAAATACCCCAGGGTAGGTATATTTTGTTTTTTCCACTCACTTCTTGTCACAATTCAACAGTTAACTTTGTTGCAGATGTACCAAAATTACTTGAGATCATGAGTTGTTATAATATAGGTGAAATTGCCGTGCCTGTCGGATAAAGAATTACCAGTATCTTGTTGAGTCCATAATGGTGGGCAACTTTGGCTTTCTTCTCACCACCTTCAGCCCTTATTACATCTAACTTGTGGGTGTAAGCTAATGTTGGCTTTTTCTTCTTCCCCATGCTCAAAGAAGTTACAGTATAGGCTTAGGAGGGTTGTGATTGGCCGTGGTATCAATGGGCAGGCAGAGAAAGCATGGGGTGGGGTGGGGGATGGGAGGGACTCTCGTAAACCACACTGGAACCACATGCCAACAATGGAGAGAAGACAGTGCACTGGGCTGGGTGGTGGGGCATCAAGCCCACAGGTCCTTTATGCTTGGCATGGGAGGGAAATGGTGTGATTGGCATATAGTAAATGCTATGCTCGAATATGATTGGTTCAGTAACTGCCATGCTTGACAACAATTGGTTAACACCTGGCTAGACACGCAGGCATGAGGTAATGGTGGCGTGAATTACACGAGTCATCAGAAAAGCATCACTTTTGGGGCTGCAGTTGTGCATTCCATGCAATTTACTCGTCACTAATTGCAAACTTGCATGATGTTGCCATGTGTTATGAATCTGGCACTTAGGATCACATGATTTAGGAGATTCCACTGCGTATGTATATAGTGTATATATATATATATATATATATATATACTGTATATATAATGCAGCAGAGTTCTAAGTGATGCACTTTGAAAGTGCAGTGTGCTGAATATTGGAGATGATGGTAAACAGTTAGAGCCAAGGACTAATGACCAGATGCTTCGGGTCATACCTCTTGACTGATGACCATGACAGCTTTTTGACCTACAGTAAATCAGTTTCATTGTTGAGGTATTGCACATACATACTCTCATGCTCATTAAACACCCCAGCTAATATCAACGCACTAGTCGTGTATGGGGTATCTCTTCTGCTGTAATCCAATTATTATTATTTTTTTTTTTATTATTATTATTTTTTAAGTATAAAGAATGTGTGTGGGGAATACTGGTGGACCTCCAGAATGGGGCTTCCAAGCCTGTCCATGTGGGTGCATAAGCAGAAAAAATTAAATGAACAAAAAATAAGAATCTCTGTTTACTGTATAGATACTCAGACTTTATATACCAATATGTAATGTCTAGTCCACTGATGTAAGCATGTACAAAGCTAACACTGTTGTGTCCTTTTACAGCATCAAGCTCACAGTGCAACTCAGATTATATGCTTGTAGGATTAGAGACCTTGTAGTATGAGACTAAATAGCACTGCTAACTGAATTGTGATTCATCCTAATTGCCAAGATTTGTGCTGCTTGCTGGTATTGGAATACTTTATGTATAAAAGTAAATCTATTGGGTGTATCCAGTGAGAGTGAAGTCCAACTCAGTGATCCTACTGCAGAATTTTCTTCATCCTTTCAGTGTAGCAGTTATTTATTAAATACTTGCTCTCTCTAGATGATCATGTTCAGTTTTTGAGATTTTTTTTTTTGTCATAGAGCGGTAAAAATTAATTGCCTCTTTTAGAACCGCATTGTTACCCCCAAGCTGAATAAAATTGTCCAATGGTAGCAAAAACGAAACATAAGACATCGCCATCCAAGAAGTTACGTGACCTGGTCCCTAGAAGTCCACAATAACCAAAATAAATACCGATTCAGTAATATATTGACTGACTTTACAGTCTTAGTCATATACTTCTGAGCTGGAATAGGTCATAATATACTAATATATAACTGACTTCTATATCATTGTGTTTTGGGGGGTGTACTGGGCAAACTCACAGATCTTGTTTTAAAATTTGGCCCTTGTGAGTAAAATTTACAGGTACTGATTAAAGTAACTAGTACTACAAGATCTCATATAACTGAAATTTAGAAAGAGTAGGGATGAATGTAACATTGCTTCATGAGTGCACGGGTATATCCGAAACATTATCCAGAAATAAGTACAGTATGAAGTCGTACTGTAATTTTCAGTTATTATATATTATGACTGATTGATCTTTGATGTAATCCCACAACAGACTACTCTTTGGAATATTATGCACATTTTTCAAAACTATCTTTACCAGCATTTATAAATTTATTGGGATGATGACAGTTGTGTAACATTTTCACACTTTGAAAATGCTAGCCCTCATATTTCTTGACTACAGCATAGTAACTACTGTGTATGTTCTGCATAGAAGCTGTATCCATATATTTAAAGGGTGCTTTACCTCCAGTTTCAGCTTGTTTTTAAAAAGAATGAATAGACAATGTTAACAACAGTGGAGGCTGCCATAATGTTTGGTTGTAATTTACATACATTGTATTACAAAAAAGGAATATTTTTGCATCATAGTCTATTGTGAATAAACTTTTATCAGTTGTATGTACCTATCTTAATACTTATTATGTTTTAATATATGTTATTGTACTGTACTATACCAGTGTCAGACTGTTATGACTGCTTTAAAAAATAGAGGATCCAAATATTTTCACTGAATATTTTAGCATCGGTATTGTAGGTACCTGATATTATCAGTTCAGATAGGAGATTGCAGTACAGTATTTGGACAACAATATTATAATGGTTATATTCAGTGCGAAATGTTTTGGGTTTCCTGCAGTTAATTGATTGTAAAATGGTTAATTTCGAGGTTTATAACCTAATACAAAATTTACTTCTTTAATCTTTATACATATACCTTATGTAAAATACATAGCACAAATCACACGGCTGTCTTCAGGAGCCAAGTTTCAGAAATTGCAGTGCTTTCATAGTCTGTGCACTTTTTGTACACATCATCACCCTTTTGAAACTATAATTTCTGTATTTAGAACTTGTGTCGTCTGCTTAAGAAAGCCATTATTTATTTGTTTCTTATTATTTCTGGTTTCTCCATCCTAATCTTTGGAGTAATAACAACTTTCTTACTTACGTGGACGGTTCAGATGTTTCTGCATTGCCAAAAATGGCAACCTCCAGGTAGACCACCCAATGGTAGCATGTAAAATGATATTAAGGCACCAGTTGTTTAACTGATCCCTTTAAATATATGTGTTCAGCATTGCATTTCATTATTCAGGCAGAATTAATTTGTGTTAAATTTTGTCATTTAAAGTTAAACCATGTATTTCTTGTATCAGAGTTTGAGGATGTTTAAGTCTATAGAAAAATTATGTTTAATCCAGGGATGTGAGTTGAATCTTATACTTTGTACATTTTGTGTATAGGAATTTTCCCTCATTCATACAGAGTTCAGAATTTGAATTTTCACAGTTTGGTTTTAGGTATAGTCAAAGACTGAAGTAAGTTTACTAACCATGGTTCAGGTTATCTTTAGTTTAACTAGCATGAAGTCTAAGATAAGTGTCTTAGCCTCAAGGTTATGAATTATTTTAGCGTCTCAGAATCAAAAGTTTAAAATATCATGTTGATGGGCAATGCAATTCCCTTTAATGTTGGGTGACAATGAATGTGTTACCTGACTGTCCAGTGGGATACAGTTTATACAGTTTAACTCTGGGCTTTCCTGTTTACTCCCACCATAATACATCTCCTGAGTGTTTCACCTTTCCGTCCTAGTTTAGTTTTCTGTGTTCATTCAGTAACCATTTTATTCTGGAATGGATTGACAACCTAACCAGCCCAGGTATGAGAGAGAGAGAGAAAGAGGTATTTTGGTACTTGCCTGGAGTTTTAGGTGATGTATATAATGCGAGAATAGATTGTCAGACTTTGTAGAACACAATACAGTACAGTATATATAAACTTAGATCAATGTGCCAAAGTGAATGATGATTGACAAAATATAATGTATAACGAAATTTGGTCTTTATACTGTTGATCCCCCAACTATATAGTACAACTATTAATGTACTAGTTCAGGCTTATGCATGAAGGACTAACTTTTTATATAGAGTACAGTCCAGTGATCCCTTGGTTATAGCATTTTTTCCTGATCACTGCAAGATGAAAATATGCACTCCTGCCATTGTCACACATTTTTGCCTTAAAAAATCATGCACCCGAGCTGATTTTTGCCAACAATGATGATGCAGTATCTAAGATTTCTGATGACTTTGAGGGATTCAAAGATGAGGCCCTACTTGAAGAGTTAATCGCAGGTGGTGACCATTATCTCTCCACCCCATAAGCCTCAGAATTGCATACCTGAAACCCATCTCAGCTCTCTATGGTACATGTTTCTTCCTTACTGTGCCATTTTCATCACCTGTTAACCTAACCATGCATATGTGTTTCTGATACCAAAACTGTATGTATGAATGTATTTAGTGGGTCTAAAGTGTTGTGAAAATGGAAATATTGAGTTTTTGAGTGGGGTGCCCAGTACCAATTAGGATAAATCCCACAGCTTCTGTGCTTTTATCACACACTTTCATCACCATGCACTAGGTTCAGCACAATGACAAAAGGATCACCATACTTCCGGGAGTTACTTAGTGGTAGGTGGGGGCACCCATCATCCACTCACTCAATGCCGTGCTCCCTTTAGGTGACTACACTGAGTGACAGTCGTAATGGTTTCCTGTAACCCAGGAAACCATTAACAATGCTGGATGGTAACTAAACTGCAGTATAGTGCCACAGGGGGCGACCCGACAACCCCCAAAGGAGCCCATAGAGGAGCAACGACAAGGCGCCGGGACTCGGGGCGACAACGGCATAAGTCCACCAGGGCTGCGCGCCCCTATGACCCGGAGCTCACCCACCGCCACCAGAGCAGGAATACTAGACTACCTTCCGAGAAAGCCTTCCCCAACCAACATCAGGGTGGAGCTGTTCCTCCAGCTCATGCCAGCACCCCTGAGACAGCCGGTAGTCATTCAACCCTCCTGAAGGAGACGGCCTGTAGCTGCTCTGAGGGAAATAAGGAGACGGCCTGTTGCCGCTCTGAAGGTGTTCTTCTTGAGACGGCCTGTAGCCACTCAACCCTCCTGAAGGAGACAGCCTGTAGCCACTCTGAGGGGAATCAGGAGACAGCCTGCAGTCACTGCCGCCTTCGTCAGGAGACGGCCTGCAGCCACTCCCGCCTTCGTCAGGAGACGGCCTGTAGCCACTCTGAAGATGCCCTCCTCGAGATGGCCTGTAGCCACTCAACCCTCCTGAAGGAGACTGCCTGTAGTCACTCTGAGGGGAATCAGGAGATGGCCTGCAGTCACTCCCGCCTTCATCAGGAGACGGCCTGTAGCCGCTCAACCCTCCTGAAAGAGACGGCTTGTAGCCGCTCTGAGGGAATTTAGGAGACGGCCTGTAGCCGCTCCCGCCTTCGTCAGGAGGCGGCCTGTAGCCGCTCCGAAGGTGCCTTTGGGTCTGCTGGTAGCTGCTCCTTCCCCCAGGCCACGGCCAGTAGCCGGGCCTTGGCGACAGCCGATAGCCGCGCCCCTAGAAGGCCACAGCCAGTAGCTGGGCCCTGTGGCAGGAGACGGCCTGTAGCCGCTGCTCTGTCACGAGCTGACTCCTGCTCCTTAACCCACGACTCAGAGCGAGTCCCCAGCCTGGAGGAGTACTGGAGAGGCCCCGTGACATCCCCAGGCCTCTTCTCCCTGCAACCGGCTCTGGGGAGGACGCACCTGATGGACCTCGACGTAGGCCGGTGCCGCAGCCCCTACCTGATGGCGTCGCCAAGCACCGGGGACCGCAGCCCTCGGGAACCCCAGACTGCCCCCAGGACCCCCAGGCGGGATCTCCCCACACCCCAACGCCGGAGATCTTCGTCCTCCATCAGGTGCCTGAGTGAGAAGTTCAGGCAGTTGTTCGGTCCCAGCCCTGAGGGTCGTACTCCCGTCCCCAGCCCTGAAAGCTCGGGGCCCTTTGCCACCCACAGCCCCAGACGAAAGAGGACGTCCCTGCGTGTGATCCCGTGGCCTCTGGATGCAGAGGCCCCCGGCGGAACCCAGCCCCGTCAGTAATAGGGCTGTGACACCGCTGCCCTTGTACCTGACCGCCACGACGCCCAGATCAGAAAGGAGTGACAGTGACAGCATAGTGTCCGTGACTCAGTGACATGAAGGCACACCAATGAACTAACCACATCACGGAAGTCAGTAAGAAAGCTATCTATCTATCTATCTATCTATAGCCCGACGCCCTAATCCCGCAAAGGGTGGCCGCAGACAAAACGCCTCCAAGTCACTCTGTCACCCACCATTTGACTCCCCTCCCCCCAACTCACCCCCCCTCCCTCATATACCTCTCAACTCCATCCCTCCACCTCATCCTCGGTCTACCCCTCCCTCTCCCTCCCTCCACCTCACCTACATACACCCTCTTAGTCAGTCTTTCATTCTCCATTCTCTCCACATGTCCAAACCACCTCAGTGTATTTCTCCTAATCTTTTCAACCACATCCACATCTACCCCACAACGTTCCTTCACTTCTTCATTCGTCAACCTGTCCCTCCACGTCACTCCACATGCTCCTCTCAAGTAACTCATTTCCACTGCTCTCACTCTTGACTTGTTCCCCTCTTGCAAGGTCCACGCCTCGCTTCCATACGTCAGGGTAGGGATCACAATACCATCATGCAGTGACTTCTTAACTTCCATACTCACCTCCCTATTTCTCATCACTGCTTTCAGTGTACCAACAACCTTTCTTCCCTGCTGTACCCTTTCACGTACTTCATCCCCCAAAGTTCCATCCTTACTCATCACACTACCCAAGTACTTGAATGCACTCACATTCTCCATATCCTCACCATCCAACCTCACTGCACACTCTGTGACTTCATTCCTCTCAAACACCATAACTTTACTTTTGTTTACATTAACTTTCAGCTTCCTCCTCCTACACACTGTCCCAAATTCATTCACCAAACCTTGCAACTCCCATTCATCTTTACTCAACAATACTGTATCATCAGCAAACAGCAACACCGGAAGCTTCCAAATCTCACCCTCATTCATTAGGGCCACCCCCACATCCACTGCCCTACCTTGCACCTCCTTTACAACCCCATCCATATATATATTAAACAGCCATGGAGACATCACACACCCCTGTTTCAGTCCCACATTGAGATCAAAGAACTCACTCAGCTCACCATCCACTCGCACCGAAGCCCTAGCTCCCTCGTACATACTCTTCACAGCACTCAACAATTTCCCCTCCACTCCATATATTCTTAATACCTTCCACATACCTTGCCTATCTATTCTGTCATAAGCTTTCTCCAAGTCCATGAAGGCAGCATACACTTTCCTTCCCTTCTCTAGATACTTCTCCACTAAACATCTTAGAACAAATATCTGATCTACACACCCTTTTCCCTTCGTAAATCCCCCTTGTTCTTCTCCAACTAGCTCCTCTGTCATATGCCTAACCCTATCAATGAGTATTCTACCATATATTTTATCAGTCACACTAAGAAGGCAAATTACCCCTATGGTTACCACATACTTCTCTCTCCCCTTTTCCTTTGTACAGAGGAATAATTATACCTGATTTCCAGTCCTCTGGAACCCTTCCCTCTTCCCAAGCCAATCTGCACAACTTCCATATCCACTCCACAATAATCTCACCCCCATACCTAAGCATTTCACCACACACTCCATCAATTCCTGGGGCCTTTCCCAACTTAATCTTCTTCATCGCTTCCACTACTTCCGACCTACTGATCTCTTCCTCCCTCCTCTCATCTCTTCTTCTCCCAGCCATTCCCCAACCACTTATACTCACACTGCTCTCACTCTCTACATTCAACAAATCCTCAAAGCGCTCCTTCCATCTCCTCAGTTTCTCTCTCTTCTCCACCAACAATCTATTATTCCTATCTTTCACTCCCCTCTTATTTCCCCTCTCACACTGCCTTACTTTCTTTACCTCCTTCCAAAACAATTTCTTATTCTCTCTCCATTTCACACTCAGATTCCTCCCAAACTCTTCATCCACTTTCTTCTTACTCTCCTTCACCAGTCTCTTAACCTCCCTTCTCCTGCTCACATATACCTCTCTCTTCTCTCTCTCATCTTCTCCCCTACCTCTACTCGCCAACCATTCACCATATGCCTTTTTCTTTTGTTCCACAGCTCGTTTCACCTCATCATTCCACCATGCTGTCCCTTGCACACCCTTGCATCTCCTTCTCACTCCACAAACCGCCTCACACGCTGCGCTTATCTCTTCCGTGAATCTCTTACATACGTCTTCCACCCCTTCCATCTGCTCTAGCTCATACCTTCCCAATCTTTCTTCCACTATGCTCTTATACTCTGTCATTTTCTCACTATCTTGCAATTTTTCCACTCTTCTCACAGGAGCTGCTTCCTCCTGTCTTCCCCTTCGTCTCCTCAACCACTTTCTTTGCAGCTCTACCTTGGCCATCACTAAGTGATGGTCCGAGACTCCATTCCCCCACCAGTGATAATATCAAAGTGATGGAGTGAGTAAAAGTGACAGTGCAACTGTGAACACGGCCATGCAGTGAGATACGGGTCTATTATAGTGAATACACAACCATCTGATAACACCTCCTAATACTAAAACTCGTATACAGACCCCAGTCTAAAGTAACAATTACCAACAGTGATGCAATACCAGCTACTCCACGAATATGTAAAACTTAGACTTCCTATAACCAAAAATACATACACCTCTGCCCCAAATGCTACTCATTTTGACCCGAGCGGTATCCTGCGCGTTACTGATAACCCTCATCTAGACGTAAGAGTTGTAATTGTCCAGTGTATCTGTATCCGTGACATCTACCCGTTCCACTGTACAAATTAGTAATACACGTGTAAGGTTGTTGCCTTGAGTTTTTGTGTCCTGCCTCTCTCCTATTTGTCTAAGCTCCGGTCTTGAAAAAGAGCACCGCTACACACTAGGCATTTACAGGACGGGAAGCCGACCCCTAAAACACCTAGCATTACACTGGTGGACAGCGGTGGTTCTTGACCCGGGCATACGAGAGAGGTAATCAGGAAATACTGAAAAATGGCAACCAAACCGCATGTGCAATTACCTAAGTTCAACCCCGAACAGTATGATGTTCACACATACCTGGCAATTATTAAACCTTTGCTAGATATCGGTTTCGAGGATAACAAGCAGAAAATTGCAGTTACACTCCCGCTACTGGGCAAAGCGGCAGCTAATATAGCACCCAAGATCGTCCCGGGGCTCACCTTGCAGAATTTCACGAAACTCGTGATCCAAGCCATCACCCCATCACTAGGTAAAGTGGTGGTGCTATCCCATCTGGATAGTTTAACTTTAGATGGCAACTTAGACGATACTTTAATCCAGGCAAGACGCCTGGTCACTGCTGCCTACCCGGAGGCAGATGTTGAAACCCGGGAGTAACACACCTTTAATACTCTTCTGAGAGTGCTCCCCAGCATAGTCAAAGAGCACTTTACGATCCATGATCCAACTGGAGACATGGATAAGGACGTCGCCTCCTGACCTCCCGCCCTGCATCCCAACAAATCAACGTGGTAAGAAAGTTTCCCACCAAGATTCTGGCTCCCCCAGTCAAGCCATATTTGGCTATGCCCCGTACCAGCCCCACCCCAGCACCAGCCCGCTGAGGGCACACCCCACCCACCGGTGCCCCAGCCACAGGGAGAACACCCAACCTCATCCTAGTGAACCCCTGGGAATTCTCCGCGTGCAGCTCCAGGTGCCCATTACACGATATCAGAGATCAATTAAAAGCTGCATGACGAAAAACTACTACCCCGGGCCAACGCAAAGTTTCCTTTCTAGAGGATGAGGTAACAGAGGACAAACCCACACCCGTGGAGGAGACTGACCCCGGGGAACAGGAGCTGGAGCAAGAAGAAGAAGGCCCCAGACAGTTGGATTTTTAGGACCGCCCCTGCACATTCCCACAGTGGCGGGGGACATTTCCTCCAAATATTGCCCCCAGTTTACCACAAGATTAAGCTGAACGGGGTGAAAGCCAGACTTCTGGTCGATATGGGAGCAGCCAGATCCTGCCTGTATAGCCACTACTTCTCCCGTCACAAATCGACCTTTAGCCCATTACTCCCAACAGCTACTCACCTTGTGGATGCGGGGGATGGCCCCCTGCCAATCCGTGGGAAAACACGGGCCCTGCACGTCGACACCCATCAACCGGTGTCGACCCAGCATCAGTTCATAATATTCGACTCTTCCTGCCACAACTACAACGGATACCTGGGGTTGGACCTGTTGCAGAAGTTACGAGCCACCACTGATTGCTGCAACAGACAGCTCCAGTTCCGAAAATCACACGACCCCCCCCCCCTCGGGCCGTCAGCACCGGCACGCCCCCCCCCCTCCTTCTTTTCCTGCCACCATTTCCTCTGCCGTCACCATTCCCCCCAACCATGAAGCCTGGGTGCCCCTCAACTGGCCCTCCAGCATCTCTGTCCTGTTCTCCCCACACCTGCTGCCTGGAACCTTCTTGGCCTGCCTTCTGCCCCCAACTTTCCTTCCCCCGCATCACACGGCAGTCCAGATTGCCAACCTCGCCCCCATGCCCCTCACCCCCCCTAAAGGGCTCATAATCGGAGAGATGAAGCCAAGCCCTGCGTCCTCTCCCCCTCCCACTCCCCCGCCCCCCTGCCCCCCGTCTCTCCGCTCACCAATCAGACACCCTTCACTGCCTCCTCCTGGATTTCCAGGATCTGTTCACAGTGGGACCAACCGACATTGGACACACCACCTACCTGGCTCACAAGATTCATACGACGGGCCCACCGATTCGACAGCCATCCTGGCGGAAGAACCCTAAACAGTGGGAAGAGGAAGACCGCCAAGTACAAGAGTTGATCGAAGCCAGAGTCGTCTCCCCCTCCACCACCCCCTGGTCCTCCCCCATCGTCCTCGTGAAGAAAAAGGATGGCACGATGCGGTTCTGCGTCGACTACCGCCGGCTTAACGACGTAACCACCAAGGATCCACTCCGCTCCCACGCATAGACGACTCCCTGGATTCCCTATACAGTGCCTCCTAGCTGGTTCTCTACCCTCGACCTCCAGTCAGGATATTGGCATGTGCCGGTGCGACCGGAGGAAAGAGGTAAAACCCCCTTCTCGACCAGCAACAGGAAACATTATGAATTTAATGTTTTGCCCTTCGGCCTCTGTAACGCCCCCGCCACCTTCTCCAGGTTAATGGAATCCGTCCTCAGCGGCCTCACGTGGGAGATCTGTCTCGCTTACTTGGAGGACGTCATCATTTTCAGCCAGACCTGAGCTGACCACCTGCAGCGCCTCCGCCAGGTTTTCACCAGAATCCGACAGGCAGGCCTCAAACTCCGGCCCTCCAAGTGCGTCCTGGCCACCATAATCGTCTCATTCCTGGGACAAGTCATTTCCCAGGCTGGCATATCTCCCGACCCAGACAAGCTCCGCGCCATCACTGATATACCCCCACCACAAGACATTCATGGGATTCGAGCCTTCCTAACCCTGACATCCTATTACCGCCGTTTTGTGAAGGGGTTCGCTCACATTGCCAAGCCACTCCACGACCTGACCCGGAAGGGAGAACCATTCATCTGGACGGACGAGAGATGAGCCGCCTTCCAACAACTTAAGGATAAGCTCGTTTCCGCCCCCGTCTTGGCTTTTCCCAAATATGCCCTCCCATTCCGGCTCTACACGGACGTTTCCCTAATCGCAGTCGGTGCTGTGCTGACACAAGTCCAAGAGTGCCGCGAGCACATAACCTGCGCCAGCCGTACCCTCAATCAGGCGGAAAAGAATTATGCCGCCACCAAGAAGGAGTGCCTGGGCATCATCTGTGCACTTGAGCACTTCTGGGCATACCTATCAGGGACTCAAGTTAAGGCGCGTTTTTGTGAGGCCCAGGCTTGAGCCTGGCTCGAGCCAGACTTAAGCTAAACGTCCATTCCCGTTTTTGCGGTGCCCATGCTCAAGCCGGACTCGAGCCGCGCTTGAGCCAGACTCAAGCCAAGTCGATCCACCCCTGGAGCTGGCTTGAGGTAGCTCGAACCCGGGAGTGTGACGTCATATGTAAACAAAGATGGCGTCTTCCATTGTGTTGTATGTACTATTCTCACTTTTGTTTCAATGTGCCACGAGTATGTGGCTTGCACCGATTGATTTTGATATACAGATATGCTAGAATTTACAGTTGATGCACGTGAGAGAACATGTGTAGCTAGAGTGAATTGGACAGCTCGTTTGTGGTGCAGATCAGATCAGATGGTGTTCACTCAGTATTGCTTTTGAATCAGCACAAGGCTGTTCGTTGTCTATTTTTTTTTTTTTTATGTTTTAAAATACGTTTTCTAGTGTTCCATACTTCACGGAGGTATTTCTTGTAGCGGTAGAATTTTTTATCTGCATGTTTTGCATATGTTAATAACAGTATGTTCCCTAAATTGCCTTCTTCTACCTCATATTTACTTCTTATATCTTTTAATGCATTACAATTTTAAAAGAAATGTTCAAGACTTTCTTCTTGTTTTGCTACATAATTCACAATACGTATTTCCACCAAAATACCTTGCTCTCCAGTTTAATTTTAAAGTGTTCAAGCAACATCTGTGCGGCAGTATAGAACCCTGTGTGATTTCATTAAGTTTTTCTCTTTGTAAAATATAATTGAGGATTTGTTTGTCAGTTCTTCTCTCCAACATTTTCTTTTTTTTCGTATTCATTTACCTTCTTCTTTATTTCATCTTGTTTTAAATTGTCCAGTTGGTTAGTATTTCTTACGCAGATTTCCTTCATATATTCCGGAATATTTTTAATCCATGCATCTTTTTCTTTTTCTTTTTTTCGTACAGTTCTAAGAACACTTTTAATGCTAATGAATTATTTTCTTGCAGAAGAAAGCATATAATGAGTGGATGAGGAACAGGGGCGTCGAAGAAGCTGAGAGGAGGACGAGAGAGTTATATGTAGCGAGGAGGAGAGAGGTGAAAAGATTAGTAAAAGAGAGTAAGAAGAGAGTGGATGAGGAATTTGGAAGGAATTTGAGTGCAAAGTGGAGGGAAAGTAAGAAAATGTTCTGGAAAGAGGTAAAGAGAGCTACACAGGGTGCCAACAAAGTTAGTTGGGGTGTGAAAGATAAAAATAGTAGATTACTAGTGGAGAAGGGAGAAAAAGTGAACAGATGGAGAGAACACTTTAATGAACAGGTGGAGTCCCTCCACAGAACACTGGTCTGTATTGCTCCTGTACAAATTAAAGGAGAAGAGTAAAGGTTTCCTTGGTGACTCGCATATTTCTGAAGAAATCAAGATCTTTCTGATCCAGATGATCACTGAAGCCTTTCTGCTTTCCATGTGATTGACTGCACCAACCCAAAGGAACATAATGTAATTATAAAGTATGGTTTTGCTAATATTCTTAATATATATATATATATATTTTTTTGAGGGGGTGGGGGGACACATTGACCTAACAGCAAAGCAGCTCACTGAAGGGAACACCTGAATGGAAATGAGGGTCAATTTTTAGTTTCACACAACCACTGATCTTTGGGTCAAATCTGAGTGTTTCCAATGGTATTTGGTGTGATTCATTTGATTTTGCCCTTCAAATCTAGTGCCAATCAATGGTTTCAAAGGAATGAATATTTTTGCAATCACCTTAGAATCCACTATTTCTTTTTAGAAATAAAGGTCAAAATGAACAGAATCACACCTAAAACCATAGGAAACAGTCAGGTTTGATGAAAAAATATGTACTGTGGGCCTACTACTTACCCTAACGCAACCCAACCTAATGTAACCTAACCACCTAACCTAACCTAACCCAACCTAATGCAAGTATTATTCATTTGCGAGCAAAGTGCATATAATAAAAAATGGTCTATATTGGCCCGGAACTTATTTGGTAAACTTATGTTTCTAAGAATCTCTGGTTGTGCGAATCTAAAAATTGTCTGAATTGAGCACTACCAGATACCCAATAATCACAAGGCAATGTGACCCTATGGCAGAAATTCCCCACACATTCAATACGTTGTTATCACAAATGAGTATCATCTTGATAATTCCTTTCCCTTGAAAGTATGCACTGATAAAGAGTTCATAATGCAGGTACAGTTCATGCAACATACAGAAAGTGCTGCCTGTTGCATGCACACCTGAATGAACCAGACATGGACTCATACAGCTTGTTGGCCAACTTAATACTTAAATGGCCAATCATCTGCACCCAAAAGAAAAAAATAGATATAAAAATATATAAATCTGGCAGGCACAACATCTGCATGATGAAGTTAGCTCATCTTCTACCAAACTGAATAAGGCATGCCAAACTCTTGTCTGGATGATCCTACATTCAAATTTTATCCAACCAACATATAGTCAGCTGCCTAGGCTCATCATCGTCGTTACCAAAATATTTGACAAACTCATTACCTGCTGCCAAGAAAACTATTGGCCTATGAAGCCTCTTCTCAGCTACCTAGTCACAAACAGACATCAAAAACCGCCATAAACTCATACTCCTGACATGATCTAACCAGTAATACAACCATATATATATATATATATATATATATATATATATATATATATATATATATATATATATATATTTTTTCAATGTGTAGATGGGAAGTGGGAGGTACAAATGTGGAGATACTTGTGTTGGGGTATGTTCACCTTATACAATCAGCTTCAGACAATTGTGGAAGTTTGATTTTCCTTAATAGTAAAACAATGGCTGTAAATTTACTGGCGCTGCCAAGCCTAATAAGTACGTAAAATGAAGCAATAACCTATTATCAGACTTTTACTCACCAAACTTTTGATATGTTAGATCTTACGAATATCAAAACCTAACCAGTCCATGATTCCAGTTGTTTCCTACCATCAACAACATATAGCAGATGCTATCTCAGATGCTTATGATTTCGACCTAAAAGTCTCGACTTTGTTATGATGAACTGCTCCTTAAGTCTCACATTTCTGACTTTCACCTAACTATGGTGCAGGTGCCCCCCACTGGCCCCCTATTGGCTCCCCATTTGAAATTTCAATTTATTTTTTTCTGTGTACACTGTAGTAAGGCCTTCCTGATCCCAGCCATTGAGACGATTCCTCCGTTTCTGAAGACATTGCTACGTCATCGGGTGAACCTGAATATACGTGGCCTGGGAGGCTTTGTAGGCCTCTTCCTACTTCCTTCATTACAAAGTTTGCACAATTATTATTATTTGAACAGCTGATAATATATTCAAGAGCTTCTGTGCATAAAATTTGCCATTGAAAAGTATATAATTTTACGGGTGGAGGGTGACGTCACAGGAGCATTTTTGAGAGATGAGACGGAGCTGGTGATGGAGGCGAGCGATGACTGCATATATTATTATTTATGTTGTTTCTTTGCTTATTTTTACGGTAATTATGATGTCTGTATATTTATTAGTATTTGGTGCCTTTATGGAGAATTGGAGTTGGTTGATATAGTGTATAATAGCTATGAGGACGGTATAGGGCGGTGTGCGACCCAGGCATCCAAGACGTCCCTTTTAAACGGAGTTAGCAGAGGGGTCTATTTAAATCTCATGTTATATGAAGCATCCATATTTATGTTTTAGATTTGAATATCGTCAGTACATGAGTACGCGTTGGAGATTAATATCAACGAAAATCAAGTAGATGTGTGGTGTAATATTTTGGAAGCTGAAGTAAGTTTACATTTGATTTAAAGGCCCCGGTGGCAGCCATTTAACTAGACAGGCTGAGTGTTAATTTAAATCACCGAGTATTGCCTCCACCATTAATGGGATGGAAAAGACCTGTAGATTATTATATCCTTTTCATGTTAATTGTGGTAGGATTTTTTTTTTTTTTTTTTTTTTGTGTGAAATTAAAATGGCGATGATACGTGAACGGCCACAGGTGCTCCCGAGCAAGAGAATAGAAGCAGTTTTACATCGCCAAAAATGTCAGCCATCTTAGTGTATAGCAAGATGGGTAGGCTTTAGAAATTAACATGGCAAAGGAACCTATTGGATTTGGGTAGTTTTTTGGTGATATTTGAGAATTTTAATGGTGTATTTATAAAATAAGGCTGTTTTCATTTTAAGGTACGGTCCTATGGTGTATGGTCTGGGATGTGCCTCTGAACCGACACTGCAGCTCACCATCCACGTCCTGGGGCAAGGGGGATGGGGAGAGTCTAGAGCTGTTGGCAGGCCCAGGTAGATTCTTCATTCCGGCTCCGATGATTGGGCTTCGATGATTCTTCGTTTGGGCTCCGATGACTCTTCGTCCAGGCCCTGATGATTCCTTGTCCGGGCAGGTCCTACAGCCAGGCTCGTTGATTCCTCCGAAGGGAAGATGCGTACTCCAGTGTCGACTGCTATGGCAGGTAAATATAATATTGTTACAGGAAAACCCCCGTTATCTGTAGGGGTTAGGTTGTGCCCTCATGAATTTTTTTTAATTGAGGGCATATCTGCATAAAAACTCCCAGTGTATGAGTATTTTTTTTTTTTTAATCAGGCACATCATATCTGCACAAAAACTCCTTATGAGTATTTTTTTTAAATCGAGCGCATCATATCAGCATATAAACTTCATATGAGTATTTTTTTTAATTGAGCACTTCATAGCAGCATAAAAACACCTTCATATGAGTATTTTTTTTTTTAATCGAGTACTTCATAGCAGCATAAAAGCTCTAGTGTATGATTATTTTTAATAGAGGGCATCATATCAACATAAAAGCTATCTGAGTATTTTTTTTTTTAATCGAGCACTTCTTAGCATAAAAACTCCTGTATATGAGTACAGGTATTTCTTTTAATTGAGCGCTTTAAATCAGCATAAAAACTGCGTATGAATATTTCCTTTTTTTCTTTTCATATTGAGTGCCTTGTATGAGCAGGAAGACTAGTACTAATGGGTACTTTTTCATATCAAGCACCACATTTGCACAGGAAAACTCTGAACATAATTATGTATACTGTATTTCTTTGTACTGGGAACTTTGTGTAAGTGGAATAGCTTACGTATGGGTATTTTTTTCATACTGGGTACGTCATGTGAACAGGAAAATAATTAGAAATCGGTATTTTTTCACATCAAACATCTTGCATGCACAGGAAAGCTTTTGCGTGTGGATATTTGTTTGTATTGAGCACTTCGTATAAGTGGGAAAGCACCTATGTATGGGCATTTTTTCATATTGAGCACCTCATATTAACAGAAAGACATTTACATATGTATTTTTTCATATCAAGACCTTGTATAAATAGAAAGACTTTTACGTATGGGTAGTTTTTCATATCAAGCACCTCGTATAAGCAGAACAACTCTTACGTATGGGTATTATTTCACATCGAGGTCTTGTATTGCAGGAAGACTCTTATGTATGGGTATTTTTTCATATCCAGTGCCTCATATCAACAAGAAAACCATTACATACTGGTATTTCTTTGTATTGAGCACTGCCTATAAGAGGAAAATCTTACATACAGACATATTTCATATTGACCACCTTGTATAAGCAGGAAGACTCGTACGTGTGGGTATTTTTTTTTCATTGAGTGCTGCTACAAGGCAATCAGTGGAAAAAAAATACCCATACGTAAGAGTCATCCTGCTTAAATTAAGTGGCCACTCCCTATGGGATTAGGGCATCTGATGATAGATATAGATAGATAGCCCTGTGTTGACAGGAAGGCTACAGGCAGACCCCGAGATACGATATGCCTAGATGCGATTCCCCCGCATAACGATAGGGGTAGAAATACCATCCTACCCCACTGAATGATGGCCAAACCCCGGTATGACTATTTTTTTTTTTTTTTTTTACTAAAATTTCTTGTTGAGATTGATTTGTGTTGACAGGAAGGCTACAGGCAGACCCCGAGATACGATATGCCTAGATGCGATTCCCCCGCATAACGATAGGGGTAGAAATACCATCCTACCCCACCGAATGATGGCCAAACCCCGGTATGACTATTTTTTTTTTTTTTTTACTAAAATTTCTTGTTGAGATTGATTTATAAACTGCTTTTAGACTTAGAATAATGTGTTTTAGTCACAGGTGGAGTGAACACTGTCATTTTGGGGTACAGTTTACTAAGTTTGATTTTTTCCAGACATTTAATGAATTTCAGATTTTATTTTTTGGGTTTAGGTGAGGTCTATCTACCTATTACTAGACGCCTCAATCCCATTCGGGGTTGCCACAAACAAATTGCCTCCACGCCTCCCTGTCCCCTGCCATTTCACTGCCCTGCTGTCAACTCACACCCCATGTTTTTAGGCTTAGTTAGCTTGTTTTAAAGCTATTTAGGGTGAAGGTTAGCTAGAAACTTGTTTTTGGACTCATTTGAGTGGGTTTAGGACTTGGTTGGGTGGAAACCCAAGGCACAAAAATGCATCCCTATACTGTACTTTACATGTTAAGTCTACCTTGAGGTACAATATGCCACCTAGTGATGGGTTTTTACTTAACCCGCCCCATCCCGACGTTTTTGGACCTTTTTTTTTTTTTTTCTTTTTTTTTGCTCAAACATCCGCTTTTGGTGAGAAACATCGAAAATTCATAGAGAAATCGCTCACCTGAGGTTTAAAATACCCGATTTAGGTACAAGTCCTTCCTTACCTGACTGGGTTTTCTAAGGCTGGCACCAAAGAAAACGAGTTCTATGGGAGGGTAACTATTTTATCCACTCATAAACAGTATTTATTTATTTACTTGGTACGAATTTATATGTAGTACAAGAGTATATTGGTTTTCAAACAGTAATATAGGCATTATAAGCATTGTTTCACTCACTAACTCATCACCATTCAAGACCTTTTTTTTCCCACATTACCTGATCATCATTTCTTCCTCTAATGCTATGTAAACATTGTCCTCCACATTGTCATCAATTGGGGAATCACTCTGGCCTTTATTGGCCAGGTTACTGGTAACAGGTGAATTTCTGAGACAATGGCGTGCAGGGGGGGGGGGGAGAGGTTATGCGGTGTAAGGCATTGTTCCTGCTTGGCATCTTGTAGAGGAATAGAGGAAGGTGTCCCGTGTATACGTGCCAAAAATCACTCACGAAATCACTCGCAAAAATTGAAAATTGTGCAAATTAGGGACCTTGCAATGTTGTCGCATTACGCCGGGACGGCGCGGGTTAAACAATTGCATCATTAAACCGGGGTTTGCCTGTACTACATGTGGGTATTTTTTAAACAGGGCACATCTTATAAGTGGGCAGCTCTTATGTATGGGTGAAGCCAACAGGTCTGTAAGTGGGCAGCTCTTATGTATGGGTATTTTTACCTGCGGTGAAGCTGACAGGACTGTAAGTGGTGCATCTGGGGATCTTTTTCATATTTCTCCTCCTGGAATATCTGCTTTTGGAGAGCTCAGAGCAAAATTCTTATGAAATACAAAGTTGTTCAGGTTGAAATTTTGAATCGATTTTATCATGTCAGCCGTTCCGTCAGCTGACACATTAGCTGATTGTTATGTGACTTTCTGTTTGGATTATAAAGAGGCATTTTAGTGACTTATGAAATGCAGAGTTCCTTGGCTTGAAATTTTGAGTTGAATAGACATGTTAGCTGTTGCATCAGCTGATTATTTAGCAGTTTTCAATTTTGTCCATAAGAAGGGCTTTTAATAAAACATGGTTTCACATTCTACGAGTTTCAAAGAAACTTTTTAAATTGGCTGCAATAGTTTTGCTGCGGGTCGATGAAGATAGTTTCTTCTTATTTCATATTGAGTACCTCGCATAGAGAGGAGGAGTTGCATATGGGTAGTTTTTCATATCCCGTACCTTATCAGCAGGAAAACCTCTCTCTCTAAATCTATCTACAGTATATCTAACAACAGTATAACCAGACGCCATAATCCCATAAGGGGTGGCCATTTGTCTTTTGAGTTAGTTGTTTTTCCAAATGAATATTTTTGTGAATGGAGGGCCTTGTATAAGCAGGCAAACCAGCCTATAGATATTTTTCCACAAAGCAGATTATATAACCTGGATAATTTATATATCTATTTATTGCCATACTCCATAATCCCATACGGGATGGCCACAAACAAATCGCCTCCACGTCACCCTGTCCCCTGCCATTTCCCTTCCCTGCTCCAAATTCACACCCCCCTCACTCATATACCTCTCCTCTCCATCCCTTCATCTCATCTTTGGCCTCCCCCTCCCTGATGTATGAAAATATCTTAGCAGGGGGGAGCCCACATATCGCTTTTTTCGGAATGGCTTGGGCTCCAGATACTCTGTTCTAGCGAGGTTTTATTGTATGTAGAATTGTTTTAAAAAAAGGAAATATTGGGTAGGGAAATGTGGTGGTGGTGGTGGTGGTGATGATGGTAGGGGGTGGTGGTGGTGGTGGTGGTGGTGATGGTAGGGGGTGATGGTGGTGGTGGTGGTGATGATAGATGGTGGTTGTGATGATGGCAGGTGGCGGTGGTGGTGGTGAGGTGGTGATGATAGATGGTGGTTGTGATGATGGTAGTGGTGATTTGTGGTAGTAATTATGGTGGTGATAATCCTGTGTGAAATCAGTTATTATCATTGGTGTAACAATCATCATCATCATCCTATAGATAATGTGTATATGTGTGTGGGTGGGTGTGTTCCTACCTAATTGTATCTTTACAGGAATGAGTCAAGCTCATACTGTCCCGTGTTTTAAACCATATTTATCGTACATATCCTTAAATTTGTGAATTGTTTTGGCACAGTATTTCATTCGGTAGTGCATTCTACTGATCAATTGCTCTATTTGGGAAACTAAATTTCCTTACGTCTTTATCATCTCTCTATGCAGTTTTTTTGCAGTGTCCTCTTGCTGAATCATCCCCATAGGTTAAGTAATCATTTATGTCTATTTTATCCTTCCCTGATATGTATTTATATAGCATAATCATGTCACTTCTCTTCCTTCTCACCTGTAGTGTTGGTAGATTCAGTTTTTTTAGTCTTTCTTTGTAGCTTAGATCCCTTAAGCTTGGTACCCATCTTGTAGCGGCCCTTTGAACTTTTTCAGTATTGTCTATGTGTTTTTTGAGATGAGGACTCCAGACTACTGATGCATACTCCGGGGTTGGTCTGATGAATGATGTTATTATCTTTCTTATCATGTCTTGATTTATGTATGTGAATGCTATTCTCATATTTGCAAGCAGTGTATACATGTTCCTTACCTTCTCACTGATGTGGTCAGCCAGAGATAGTCTGTTACTGATAATCACACCTAGGTCCTTCTCTCTGATGTGTGTAGGGTTTTATTTCGTAACTTATAATCCCAGTCAGGTCTTTTTCCACTTCTACCAAACTTGATTACATGACACTTGTCCACATTGAATTCCATTTCCCATGTATTACTCCATTTATGAAGTTTATTTAATTCTTCTTGTAACTCTTTCCAAGAGTCTGTGTTAGTAATTCTCCTTTGTATTTTTGCATCATCTGCAAACATATTTAGATATCTTTCATTTCCAGTGTTACTGTCTGTATCATTTAGATACACTAAAAACATGATTGGTGCCAGCACTGAGCCCTGTGGAACTCCACTAGTCACTTCTCTTTCATGATGAGTAATTTCCCCTTAGTACTGTTCTCATTTCTCTTTTTATGAGAAAATCTTGCATCCAACAATACAGTTTGCCTCGAATTCCTCCTTGATGGTACAGTTTCCATAAAAGTCTTTGGTGTGGTACTGTGTCAAATGCTTTAATGAAATCTAAATAGTTACTGTCCACCCATCCTTCTCTTTCCTGTAATGTGTCTGTTACTCTGTCATAGTAGTTCAACAGATTAGTAACACATGATTTTCCTTTTCTGAAACCAAACTGTCTTTCTGTTATATTGTGTTCTAGATGATTTACCCAAGCTTTTCTTATCAGCTTTTCTAATACCTTGCTTACGACACTGGTCAGTGATACTGGTCAGTGGTTGAGTGGATTTTGTCTATTCCCTTTCTTGAATAAGGGAACAATGTTTGCTTTCCTCCAAATATCAGGTAGTTTACCTTGTCTCTAATATTTCTTGAAAATTAAAGGTAATGGTTTACTTAACTCCTTTGCACATTCATGTATCACCCAACATGAAATTTCATTGGGACCATTTGCTTTTCATTTGTCTAATTTACTTAACTCCTCCTGTATAACTTTTTCTGATATTTGTATATCTGGTAGTGTGTGTGGGCATGCATGTTCCACATAGTCCCTCTCAAAAAAAAAATTTCTGTAAAATCTGATTGGAAATTCTTTAGTTCTTCACAAATATCCTTCTCTTGTGTATAGGTGATTCCCACGTCCGTATTGGATTGTATTTTATTTTTTACTTTGTGTGTGTGTGTGTGTGTGTGTGTGTGTGTGTGTCTAATGAGAGAGGGGGGGGATGGAGGGGAGAGAGGAGGTAAGGAGGGATGGAGGGGAGAGAGGAGGTAAGGGGGGGATGGAGGAAAAGTGTTTTTCAAGGAGGAGGAAGAGGGAAGGAAGATTGATGACAAGAGATGGAGAGAGGAGGAGGAGAGAGGAAGGAAAGAAGAAAAGAAAAAGTAAGGAGAGAGGTGGAGGAAAGATTGGGGGGGAACTAGTGGGGGTGGAGGGAAGGAAGGATGTAAGGAGGGAGAGGGACAGGAGGAAGAGTGCTTTTTAGGGAGGAGGAAGAGGTGGAAGGAAGAAGGAAGACAAAGGAGAAGAAAGGAGAGATAGAGAGAGAGAGTTGGAGGAAAGGGGGGGGGAGAACTAGTTTGGGTGGAGGGAAGGGAGGATGTCAGGAGGGAGGAGAATTGGAGGAAGAGTGCTTTTCAGGGAGGAGGAAGAGGTGGAAGGAAAAAGAAAGACAAGGAGAAGAAGGAAGGAAGGAAGGAAGGAAGGAGAGAAAGAGAGAGAGAGAGAGAGAGGTGGAGGAAAGAGGGGCTGTGAAGGGAGGGAGGAGGTGGAGGAGGGGGGGAGGAAACTAGTGGGGGGGGAGGGAGGGAGTGAAGGAATGTGGGGGTGGGTGGAATGTGCCGGCTTTTGGTCAGTCAGGCTCCAGGAATTACAGGGGAAGGGTCTGCAATTTTGGTAAGATATTTTTTCTTTCTCTTTCCAGTAATTACATTTCTCTCTCCATTGATTGCTTCTGTGGTGATGATATTGATTTAATTTGTATTGTAAACAGGCCTGAGTGTTTCTAAAGCTTACTCAGATGATTGAAAGGGTAAGAAAGTAACATAACAGAGCTGGGTGTGAACTCTGGTATGGGTTGTATGTGTGGAGCTTTGGTTGTGTGTGTAGTTTTTTGGGTGTGCATGTGTAGATTTTTGGTGTGTATGTGTGTGTGTAGATTGAGGTTTTTGTGTGGAGTTTGGATTGTGTATGTGTGTGGATTTCGGTGTGTGTAGGGTTTGGGTGTGTGCAGATTGGGAGTGTGTGTGTGTGTGTGTTCTTACCTAATTGTTCTTACCTAATTGTATCTTTACAGGAATGAGTCAAGCTCGTACTGTCCCGTGTCTTAAACCATATTTATCGTACATATCCTTAAATTTGTGAATTGTTTTGGCACACACTATTTCATTCGGTAGTGCATTCCATTGATCAATTGCTCTGTTTGGGAAACTGAATTTCCTTACGTCTTTATCACCTCTCTTCTTATGCAGTTTTTTGCAGTGTCCTCTTGCTGATGCTTCTCCAAATGTTAAGTAATCATTTATGTCTATTTTCTCCTTTCCTGATATGCACTTATATAGCATTATCATGTCACCTCTTTTCCTTCTCTCCTGTAGTGTTGGTAGATTCAGTTTATTTAGTCTTTCTTCGTAGCTTAGGTCCCTTAAGCTTGGTATCCATCTTGTAGCGGCCCTTTGAACTTTTTCAGTCTTGTCTATATGCTTTTTGAGATGAGGACTCCAGACTATTGATGCATATTCCAGGGTTGGTCTAATGAATGATGTTATTATCCTTCTTAGCATGTCTTCATTTATGTATGTGAATTCTATTCTCATATTTGCAAGCAGTGTATACATGTTCCGTACCTTCTCGCTGATGTGGTCAGCCGGAGATAGTCTGTTATTGACAATCACACCTAGGTCTTTCTCTCTTTGTGATGTGCATAGGGTTTTATTTCCTAACTTATAATCCCAATCAGGTCTTTTCCACTTTTACCAAACTTGATTACATGACACTTGTCCACATTGAATTCCATTTGCCATGTACTACTCCATTCATGAAGTTTATTTAATTCTTCTTGTAGCGCTTTACAAGAGTCTGTGTTAGTAATTCTCCTTTGTATTTTTGCATCATCTGCAAACATATTCAGATAGCTCTCATTTCCAGTGTTACTGTTTATATCATTTATGTACACTAAAAACATGATTGGTGCCAGCACCGAACCCTGTGGTACTCCACTAGTCACTTCTTTCCATGATGAGTAGTTTCCTCTTAGTACTGTTCTCATTTCTCTCTTTATGAGAAAGTCTTGCATCCAACAAAACAGTTTGCCTCTAATTCCTCCTTGATGGTACAGCTTCCATAAAAGTCTTAGGTGTGGTACTGTGTCAAAAGCTTTCTTGAAATCTAAATAGATACTGTCCACCCATCCTTCCATTTCCTGTATTGTGTTTGTTACTCTGTCATAGTAGCTCAACACATGATTTTCCTTTTCTGAAACCAAACTGTCTTTCTGTTATCATACCGTGTTCTTCTAGATGATTTACCCAAGCTTTTCTTATAAGTTTTTCTAATACCTTGCTTACAACACTGGTCAGTGATACTGGTCGGTAGTTGAGAGGATTTTGTCTATTTCCTTTCTTGAATAAGGGGACTATATTTGCTTTTTTCCAAATATCAGGTAGTTTCCCTTGACTCAAGGATTTCTTGAAAATTAAATATAATGGTTTACTTAACTCCTTTGCACATTCTCGTAACACCCAGCATGAAATTTCATCAATACCACTTGCTTTTCCTCTGTCTAATCTACTTAACTCCTCCTGTATTACTTTTTTTGCTATTTGTATATCTGGTAGTATGTGTGGACATGCATGTTCCACATAGTCCCTCTCAAAATTTTTTTCTTCTGTAAAAACTAATTGGAAATTCTTTAGTGCTTCACAAATATCTTTCTCTTGTGTACAAGTGATTCCCTCGTCCGTAATGGATTGTATTATATCTTTTACAGTAGTGCACCAACTTTCGCTACAGCAGGATTCGCGGAATCCACTTTCGCGGCATGCACCAAATATTCCCTAACTTCCACTTTCGCTTGAAAAAAATCGATTTTCGTGCACAAATTTTGGGTTTGGGACAATATTTTGAACTTTGAATTTCCTGCACCGCCCGCCCGCAATCCACCGCCATCTTGAATGACGCCATGTCAGCACTCTGTCCACCCATTCCCACCGTTGTGTACGAGCGTGCTAGCTCCATTGTGTTGGATTCTCACGGTTCAATGGCCTCTACTATACCTGGTAGTGTGGGGAAAGGGCCCGGTGGTGTGGGGGGAGAGCCTGGTGGTGTGGGGGGAGGGCCGGGAGGCAGTGGTGGTGATAAAAAGTAGCCAGGGGAAATTCAGCACAGAGTGGAAGTGTTGCATCAAGTTGCATCTGAGGAGGCAGAGAGAGAGAGAGTGGTAGCGAGGCAGCAAGAGGTGGCGCCAATACGTCTGGTGTGGCTAAATAAGCCCGCCACGTGCCTCGGATACTTACCCCCAACATCCATTAAACACCTTAACCTGGTCTCTGTGGTATGTTTCTCCTCATATAATGTGTACTGTACAGTTTTTATTCTTTGTATCTCACAATGCAATGTACAATAGTGATTTGATGTACTGTATTGCAAGTGAAAATGAAAATCTGATGTTACTTTAGAATAACCGGGAACCAATTAGCCTTTTTGCCATAAAGACAATGCCCCAACTTTCGCTAATTCCACTTTCGTGCATTATTTTTGGACCCAATTAGGCGCGAAAATTGGTGCCCCACTGTACTTTGGTTTTGCTTCTGATATAGCTGTAAAACAGCTTTGGTTGATCACTACTTTTATTTATTATAGCCTCCTCAAACTGTTCTTTCCCAAGTGTTTGATCTGGGTGGCATGTACAAATTGGCTACAATTACTTTACCTTCAGATGTGTCGATCTCTACTGCAATCAGTTCTACTTGTGATGGTATATCTAGGTTTATTTCTTTGACTTTTAGATTTTTCTTAGTTAATATTATAATTCCTCCTCCTTTTTTAAAATTTCTGTCTCTTCTCCATATATTGTATTCCTCTAAGTTTAGTATGTCATTGGATATCCTTGGTGTTAATTTTGTCTCAGTTAGGCATATTATTTGTGGTTCATTTTCTCTGACATAATCATTCATCTCTAGTAATTTAGATACCATTCCATCCACATTTGAGTACATCAACTTTATCATCTTGTTTATACTGTATACTTGTCATGACATGGTTCTACTACCTTCCTCCTTTTTCTTCCATCCTGTTTGTGTACCACTTTCGTACCTGCAATCCAATTACTTTGTAAAAAAAATTTCTTCTCCTCCTCTTCTGATCTTCCCTCATTTTTTGTTTTTGCTTCCTCCCTTTTCTCTTCCAGTAATTCCAGTTCCTCTTGTGTTAGGCATCTTTTTATCCATACATTTTTGAACTCCTCTTTTTCCATTAGATTCTTTGCATTTTTTAGTATCTCTTCCACAGTGTTTACACTCTGGAAAGTCACCTTTAGAGGTCTTGTCTTGCTTTTCTCGTATTTCCCTAACCTTTTGCGTTCCTCTGTCTTTACTACAGATTTCCTCTGATACTTCTTTCAGTAAGCTCATTACATTTACCATCTCCTTTTTGTCTCTAGTGATCTTGTTTTTAATTTCTTCCTCTTCTATACCAGTGATTACTATTGATTGATTTATTTCTACTGAATCTCAGACTAACTTTGGATTGTTTTGGATTATTCTTTTCGCTTCCTTTTTAATGCTTTTTTTCCTCCACCCTTGTTTCTAAGTCTTTCTTTACTTTCACCATTTCAGCATACGTGGTTTCTACATCATTTTTGTAGCTTTGCACAGCTTCATTCACCTGTGTTATCTTCTCCTCAATATCACTGCTCTGGTCCATAAGACTGCTTGCTTGTCTAATTGTCTCTGCGTCATTTTTTAACTCTTCCATAACACTCTCGTGATTGACTACTGTATTTCCCATTTCACTCACTTTCTTCCTAAGTGTACTCAATTCCACTGTCAGTTCACTGATGGTTGTCTTTCTTATTGGCCTCCCTTCCTAGTTTTTCTATTTCTTCCTTTTGCAAGTGCATTTGCTTCTTTATTTCATCAATTTCATTTTTGAAAGCCATTTCTAGTTTGTGTACACGTTCAACCAGTCTATTGTGAGTCTCCACTTCAACCAGTTCTTGGTAGAAATCATCATTTTGCTTTTTACTTTTATCCCTTTTTTTTTCCAAATTTGTTTTACTGAAGTATGTATCCATTTTGTAATACTAAATGAACAGAGTATGTACTTACAGAATATGTACGCTTTCCCCGTGTTGCTGTAGTACAGTATAAACAAACCCAGCTGGCTAAATGCATCGTGGTTCTTTGTTCTGTTTGAACCAGTCTTATTTAAACTTATTATTTCTTTTCCTTTTAATAATGAAAAATCATTTAGTCTAACCTGGTACAGAGCTTGACTCATTCAAAGATACTAATTTAGGTATTGCCACTGGCCGTGTTGGTCTGGTATGGAGCGCCAGTGACAGACGTCTACCTCCGATGATTGTGTGTGTGTGTGTGTGTGTGTGTGTGTGTGTGTGTGCTTACCTAATTGTATCTTTACAGAAATGAGTCTAGCTCATACTGTCCCGTGTCTTAAACCATATTTATTGTACATGTCCTTAAATTTGTTAATTGTTTTGGCACACACTATTTCATTCGGTAGTGCATTCCATTGATCAGTTGCTCTGTTTGGGAAACTGAATTTCCTCACGTCTTTATCACCTTTCTTCTTACGCAGTTTTTTGCAGTGTCCTCTTGCTGATGCGTCTCCATATGTTAGTAATCATTTATGTCTATTTTCTCCTTCCCTGATATGCACTTATATAGCATTATCATGTCACCTCTTTTCCTTCTCTCCTGTAGTGTTGGTAGATTCAGTTTATTTAGTCTTTCTTCGTAGCTTAGATCCCTTAAGCTTGGTATCCATCTTGTAGCGGCCCTTTGAACTTTTTCAATCTTGTCTGTGCTTTTTGAGATGAGGACTCCAGACTACTGATGCATATTCCAGGGTTGGTCTAATGAATGATGTTATTATCCTTCTTAGCATGTCTTCATTTATGTATGTGAATTCTATTCTCATATTTGCAAGCAGTGTATACATGTTCCGTACCTTCTCGCTGATGTGGTCAGCCGGAGATAGTCTGTTATTGACAATCACACCTAGGTCTTTCTCTCTTTCTGATGTGCATAGGGTTTTATTTCCTAACTTATAATCCCAATCAGGTCTTTTTCCACTTTTACCAAACTTGATTACATGACACTTGTCCACATTGAATTCCATTTGCCATGTACTACTCCATTCATGAAGTTTATTTAATTCTTCTTGTAGCGCTTTACAAGAGTCTGTGTTAGTAATTCTCCTTTGTATTTTTGCATCATCTGCAAACATATTCAGATAGCTCTCATTTCCAGTGTTACTGTTTATATCATTTATATACACTAAAAACATGATTGGTGCCAGCACTGAACCCTGTGGTACTCCACTAGTCACTTCTTTCCATGATGAGTAGTTTCCTCTTAGTACTGTTCTCATTTTTCTTTTTATGAGAAAGTCTTGCATCCAACAAAACAGTTTGCTTCGAATTCCTCCTGGATGGTACAGTTTCCATAAAAGTCTTTGATGTGGTACTGTGTCAAAAGTTTTCTTGAAATCTAAATAGATACTGTCCACCCATCCTTCCCTTTCCTGTATTGTGTTTGTTACTGTCATAGTAGCTCAACAGATTAGTAACACATGATTTTCCTTTTCTGAAACCAAACTGTCTTTATCATACTATGTTCTTCTAGATGATTTACCCAAGCTTTTCTTTTAAGCTTTTCTAATACCTTGCATACAACACTGGTCAGTGATACTGGTCGGTAGTTGAGTGGATTTTGTCTATTTCCTTTCTTGAATAAGGGGACAATATTTGCTTTTTTCCAAATATCAGGTAGTTTCCCTTGACTCAAGGATTTCTTGAAAATTAAAAATAATGGTTTACTTAACTCCTTTGCACATTCTCGTAGTACCCAACATGAAATTTCGTTAAGACCACTTGCTTTTCCTCTGTCTACTCTACTTAACTCCTCCTGCATTACTTTTTCTGCTATTTGTATATCTGGTAGTATGTGTGGACATGCATGTTCCACATAGTCCCTCTCAAAATTTTTTTCTTCTGTAAAAACTAGTTGGAAATTTTTATTTAGTGCTTCACAAATATCTTTCTCTTGTGTATAAGTGATTCCCTCTTCCGTAATTGATTGTATTATATCTTTTACTTTGGTTTTGCTTCTGATATAGCTGTAAAACAACTTTGGTTGATCACTACTTTTATTTATTATATCCTCCTCAAACTGTTTTTGGGCTTCCCTCCTTATTCTTGTATAATCGTTTCTTGCCTGTTTGTAATTATTATACGCCCTTTCACTATTGTGTCTTCTGAATCTATTCCACAAAAAATCTCTTCTTTCTTTTGATTTTTTACATTCTGTATTGAACCATTTCTGTATTTTCTTATCTGCTTCTATGTGCTGTGGGATGTACTTCTGGACTCCTATTTCATAAAATTCACAGAATTTTTTATGTACTGCATTTAAATCTTGTCCTCTAAGCTCATTTTCCCAATCAACTTCTAAGAAATACTTCTTTAGGTCTTGATAATTTCCCATTTTATAGTTTAGGCTCTTTTTGTAACTGTCATTGCTGTTTAGTATGTCATATGCTATCCTGAAGTTATAATTTAGTACTGCATGATCGCTTTTGCTGAGTGGAGGGTGATATATTAAGCTGTCAATATCATTTTCTTGCCTAGTAAATATTAGATCTAGCACTGAAGGTACATCGTCCTCTTTTTCTGGTGGTTTCCCTCACATGTTGCGTTAGGAAAAACTCTTGCATGAGATCCAATGAGCTTTGGTCCCAACAGCTTTCTTGGCTAATTATATCTAGAGTATTCCAATTTATATTTGTATTAAAATCCCCAGTTAGTATAATTCTTTCCGATTTCTCTTCCATTTTATGTAGTAATGATCTTAATCTCTGAATTGTACTCTGCCAGGTCCTCTTATTCATCTCTTTCCCATGTGTTTGATCTGGGTGGCATGTACAAATTAGCTACAATTACTTTACCTTCAGATGTGTTGATCTCTACTGCAATCAGTTCTACATGTGATGGTATATCTAGTTTTATTTCATTGAGTTTTAGATTTTTCTTAGTTAATATTATAATTCCTCCTCCTTTTTTTAAATTTGTCTCTTCTCCATATATTGTATTCCTCTAAGTTTAGTATGTCATTGGATATCCTTGGTGTTAATTTTGTTTCAGTTAGGCATATTATTTGTGGTTCATTTTCTCTGACATAATCATTCATCTCCAGTAATTTAGATACCATTTCATCCACATTTGAGTACATCAACTTTATCATCTTGTTTATATACTTGTCATGACATGGTTCTACTACCTTCCTCCTTTTTATTCCATCCTGTTTGTGTACCACTTTCGTACCTGCAATCCTATTACTTTGTAAAAAAAAATTCTTCTTCTCCTCTTCTGATCTTCCCTCATTTTTTGTTTTTGCTTCCTCCCTTTTCTCTTTCAGTAATTCCAGTTCCTCTTGTGTTAGGCATCTTTTTATCCATACATTTTTGAACTCCTCTTTTTCCATAAGATTCTTTGCATTTTTTAGTGTCTCTTCCACAGTGTTTACACTCTGGAAAGTCACCTTTAGAGGTCTTTTCTTGCTTTTCTCATATTTCCCTAACCTTTTGTGTTCCTGTCTTTACTACAGATTTCCTCTAATACTTCTTTCAGTAAGCTCATTACATTTGCCATCTCCTTTTTGTCTCTTGTGGTCTTGTTTTTTACTTCTTCCTCTTCTATACCAGTGATTACTATAGATTTGTTAATATCTACTGAATCTCTGACTAACTTTGGATTGTTTTGGATTATTCTTTTCACTTCCTTTTTAATGCTTTTTTCCTCCACCCATGTTTCTAAGTCTTTCTTTACTTTCACCATTTCAGCATACGTGGTTTCCACATCATTTTTGTAGCTTTGCACAGCTTCATTCACCTGTGTTATCTTCTCAGTATCACTGCTCTGGTCTATAAGACTACTTACTTGCCTAATTGTCTCTGTCATTTTTGAACTCTTCCATAACACTCTCATGATTGACTACTGTACTTCCCATTTCACTCATTTTCTTCCTAAATGTACTCAATTCCACTGTCAGTTCACTGATGGTTGTGTCTTTCTTGTTGGCCTCCCTTCCTAATTTTTCTATTTCTTCCTTTTGCAAGTGCATCTGCTTTTTTATTTCATCAATTTCATTTTTGAAAGCCATTTCTAGTTTGTGTACACGTTCAACCAGTCTATTGTGAGTCTCCACTTCACCAGTTCTTGGTAGAAATCATCATTTTGCTTTTTACCTTTATCCCTTTTCTTTTCCAAATTTGCTTTACTAAAGTATGTATCCATTTTGCAATACTAAAAGTACAGAGTATGTACTTACAATCCTCGTGCAGCTGTAGTCTAAACAAACTTCAGCTGACTCAGCGCATTCGTTCGTCTTGGTTCTCTTTCCTGTTTGAACAAGTCTTGTTTAAACTTATTATTTTTTTCATTTCAATAATGAAAAATCATTTACTCTAACCTGGTACAGAGCTTGACTCATACAAAGGTACTAATTTAGGTAATGCCACTAGCCGTTTTGGTTCGGTGGTTTTGTTTGTGTATGGATATTTTGATTTTTTATTGAGATTTCTTGTGATGGCTTATAAGGAAAATTCTTTTTCAGGGGTGTGAGTTGGGGAGAAGGCAGCCTGATAGTGAAGAAGAAGAAAAAAAAAGACCTGGACGTTCAGTAATTGGCCATGTAGCTGTAGAGAGACTGCTACCTGCTACCACAACCACAGCTACTGCAACCACAAGTACCCCCTACCACAACTACCACAACCACAACCATCTTTGGGGGACATTTAATTGGATACTTACTATGTGAATATGCCAGAACCTTGTTTTATTATTATTATTATTATTATTATTATTTTAAACATACTACTTCCACCTGGCTTTTGTGGAGGGGTTAGGTATATAATTTTCCCAGCTAATTTCAAAAAAGTTTTTAGTGACAGATTTCCAGCCTTCACAGTTTATTGCCAAGTGTAGTCAGATTGAGAGGGTAATTTTGACTAGTAACCAAGGAGACTCATGACCAAGGCTGTTCGTAAAGATCCCTAACCCTTTTTCGGTTACTTTATGGCCAAGTGTAGAGATTGGAAAGGTAATTTTGACTAGTAACCAAAGAGCTTCATGACCAAGGCTGTTCGTAAAGATCCCTAACCCCTTTTCAGTTACTTTTTTGGCCAGGTGTAGTCAGATTAAATCATTCCATAAATAAGGTTCATAAAATTCCATGCAAAGACTATGTAAAGATTCCTAACTCCTTTTCAGTTACTTTATGGCTGTGTAGTCAGATTGAGATGGTAATTTGGGCTAATAACCAAGGAGACTCATTCCTTAACCCTTTAACCGCGGGTATTGTTTTGGTCTGACTGTCCTCTCCCGCGGGGGTTTCAGCCAAATGTAAACAAACCTTTTAACCTTAATAACTCTGCACAGAATAAAGCTAGAGAAAAAAATAAGGTACCATTAGAAAGTACTAACCTTCAGCTTTCCATTGATGTAGGTTTCATGACTTCGTTGACTTTCACAGGACGGGCAGTGCCGTTAGAAGTGAGGGGTGTAAAATCACTATTTTTCGCTCACACATCATTACCTTCGCTCATACACCATTACCAAATGCCAACCTCATTCTGATAATAATACTATAAACATATATGAACACTGCACATACGATAAACACCCACTCTGTGTTCACTGAGGCAGGTAAAAGGCACTGTAATTACCTGCACTTCACTGCCACATCAGCGGTGTTGTAATCACTATTTTTCGCTCACACACCATTACCAAATGCCAACCTCATTCTGATAATAATACTATAAACATATATGAACACTGCACATACGATAAACACCCACTCTGTGTTCACTGAGGCAGGTAAAAGGCACTGTAATTGCCTGCACTTCACTGCCACATCAGCGGTGTTGTAATCACTATTTTTCGCTCACACACCATTACCAAATGCCAATCACATTCTGATAATAATACTATAAACATATATGAACACTGCACATACGATAAACACCCACTCTGTGTTCACTGAGACAGGGAAAAGGCACTGTAATTGCCTGCACTTCACTGCCACATCAACATGTGTTGTCACTCACACAGCTGGACAGATACTGATGCGCGCTTGGTCAGGGGTGGGGTGGGGGGCCCAGGGGGTGGGAGGTGGGGCCCCAGGGGAGGGAAGAGGGAGGTGGGGGTCGGCTGGAGTGAAAGAACTTAATAGCTACTCTCCCTTGAAACAATTGGCGCACGGAAAAAACGCGGGATATTCAAAATATTCACAAACATTCGAGAATGACACCCGCGGTTTGGTCCAGTTTTTGCAACGTCATTCTGGAATGACACCCGCGGTTAAAGGGTTAACAAAGGCTAAAATTCCATGCAAGAATAGAATTATGTAAAGATCCTTAAGCCTTTTTTCAGTTAATTTATGGCCAAATGTAGAGATTGGAAAAGTACCGTAAAACGCCATAACTTCGGACATTTTTTATGTGTTTTAATGAATAACTCCTTGTAGAATGGTGCAATTTTATTCCTGTTGGTGTCATGTGGTAGCCAGGGAGAGTACCTACTAAATCCATATATTTAAAAAAAATTAGCCAAGCTAAACTTGTGCTTTTTTTTTTTTCATTTTCAAGTGTCCGAAGTTAGGAACAAATTTTCTAACTTCGGACAGCTCTTCCAAACTTCGGACATCCATGTATTTTCCCTTTAAACATGAGAATGGTTAATGGGATCTATCTCTGGACACACTGGCCAAACTTCGGACACTTGAGAAGTTTTTAAAAAATGTAAAAAAAAATATTGGGCACTCGTGACCAGAGTTATACATATATATAGAGAAGTATCCCAAAATATCTTCTTTTTGGAGCTCGTAATTTCATATCACATTAAATTGCATCATATCACATTGTAGTGAGGTATTCTGACCGTAAATAGAACTAAGAACTATTCACGAACTTTTTGAGATGAAAAAAAAAAATAAAAATGCACTGCATATACCCAAAACTGTAAGAGGAACTGTCCTCATTTTCCTAAACAAAACTTCACTTAATTATCAAGTATCTACCTCATTGACTCAACAAATGCATACCGAAATAACATAATATGATGTTGAACATTTCTTACAGGTTCTAAAGACACACACACACACACACACACACACACACACACACACACACACACACACACACAGTCACTGCTGTCATCAACCATTGGGTATACAAATGTGTGAGGTGTACCCTGAACGTGTTTGAGAAACCTGACATGTATTTCTGGTTTTACCTTAACAATGATAGCAATATAATGCCTATATCTGTCTTTGGTATCAAAGGGAACCCTCACAACTACCCAATCTGAGGGAACAACTTTATCCCCAATAATCTGGGTAGAGGTGACTGTCAGGGGAGATGCTTGTGCTTCATGGTTGGGTGCAGATGTGGAAGTCAAAGGCTGTGCTGCTATCTCTGCTGTATCCTCTTGTGGCTGCAGTGGCTGGGGTTGTGGATCATCAACTTCACACTCTTCATGCTGGCTCTCTGTTTCATTTTGTAGTGCCCTTGTAGTAATACTCATGCCCGGTGACACATTCAACCTTTTCTTTCGCCTTGGTTTCGCTATAGCTGGACTTGAGCTTGACTGACTGGTTCCATGCCTCATGTCCTTCAACAATTCCAACACTGAGCTGTCTAAGGCAGTACTGGTAGATGGTCCTGGTGTACCAGTATCAGCTGTATCTTGGATTGAATCTTCTGGAAGTCCTGAGATGGATTTCTGTGGATCAAGAGGATAAATGCCGCACTTCCTAAACCCACTACGTAGGTTGTCAGCAATGGTCCCTTTAACTTTATCCACCAGTTCGGTCAGTAGTGCTGGGAAGCAGTCTTTAGGTAATGAAGCACTCAGCCTACCAACAGTAGTTTTCTTGAAGTTCTCGAGGATCTTACGCCAGTGCACTTTTAGAGGCCGGAACACAGCAACATCGAGAGGTTGTGTCAAGTGCGTGGAGTTAGGTGGTAAGAGAAGAAAGGAGATATTATGTTTCTCACATGACTCAATAACACTGGGTGATACATGGCTTGCCAAGTTGTCTCCTATAATGAAAACTCTACCTGCCTTGAGTTTAGCATAGGGAAGGATAATTTTGTGGAACCAGTCATCGAATGAACACGAGTCGAACCATCCACTGGGGGACCTATTGTATAGTGTTCCAGGAGGGCCCCCTTCAGTCCATGTATCGTAAAGATGGATAGCTTTATACACCACATATTGAGGGAGTAACACACCAAATGCAGTTCCAGAGAACATAATAGATATTGAGGATTTTGTTGAGTTCATGATTCTCTCTGGATATTTAGTGCCCCACCTCACTATGACTTTCTTTTTACCTGGATCATCAGTAAGATTGGTCTCATCAAAATTTATTATGTTCTCTGGAGGCACACCTTCTAGTGATTTTTTCAGGTTACTGTAGAACTCGGCTAGCATGGCTCTTGTCACTCTGGCTCTGTCAATCTTTATATTCTGGGACAATCGTCTACTAAGGGTTTGTTTGTGGCGCTTGAAGAAGGAATGGGCCCATTTAACACCAGGTACATTGTTGCTGAATCGTGACACAACAACCCCTCGTTTGTCTAAATATGCTTTCACTAACATCCTCAAGTCCAAATTGTCAAGTGGGAATCCCCATTCTGCCAATGTGAGGGTTCTCTGACACACCAGTAACTCTTCATCATGGCTCAATGAAGTATTACGTCCCACTTGTTTGCAATGTTTTTGTATCGGGTAATCATGTAATGTGCTCTTTTTTAATTTATATTTTTCAGCTGCTTTGCGCACACTCATGTTCTTGTTATTTATGTCATCTTTAGCCTTTTCCAGGGCACTTTTGGACACTTTACTTGTGTAGGCTCTTTTCCTCTTTATAGGAGATTTCGCTGTTTTAGCCATGTTTTTCTGTTTATATAATTAGCATCACTTTACCATTAATATTATTGTCTGTCCGAAGTTTGGACTTTATTTGGCTCAAATAATTTGTCTGTCCGAAGTTAGGAATTTTTTCTGCAAAATAAAGAAGTATTCATTAATGCAGGCATAGCAAGATTATCCATGCATATATTTTGAAACAGTTTACTTCCCAGTACTTACAGCACTTTTCTACATATAATTGTACTGTTCACTTTTTTACAATTGAAACTGTTTGTTCTGTGTGAACAAAGTTTTGCAGGGTAAGAAAATTCAGTTATTTTTTCCAATGGATTCACGAATTTTTTTCACCCAAACATATTCAAGCTAGTTTAATAGGATTAATACATAATAGTCTTAGAGGATTACCCTACCTACCCACATCATTATTTTTTGCAAATATCGCACTCTCTTCCAATAAACTTGAATTATTACATTTTTTTGCGAAATGTCCGAAGTTTGGACGCCGTCCGAAGTTATGGCGTTTTACGGTAATTTTGACTAGTAACCAAGGACACTCATGACCAAGGCTCTTTATAGATCTCTGACCCTTTATTCAGTTACTTCTTGGCCAAATGTAGTCAGATTGGAAAGGTAATTTTGACTAGTAACCAAGGTGACTCATTCCCTAAGACTCAAATTTCATGCAACAACTTTTTAAAGATCCCTAACTCCATTTTAGTTAATGGCAGATGTAGTCAGATTGATGCTTTTGATGCGTATTTTGACTAGTAACCAAGGAGACTCATTCTGTAACCAAGGCTCCAATTCCATGCAGCAACTATTCAGAGGTCTCAAACTCCTTTTCAGTCAGTGGTTGGCCAGGTGTAGCTAGATTGGAAAGATAATGTTGACTAGTAACCAAGGAGACTCATGACCAAGGCCCTATGTAATGATCCCTAGCCTGATTTCAGTTACTTTATGGACAAGTGTAGTCAGATTGGGAGAGTAATTTTGACTAGTAACCAAGGAGACTCAACCAAGGCCCTACGTAGTGATCCTTAGCCTAATTTCAGTTACTTTTTGGCCAAGTGTAGGCAAATAGGAATGGTAATTTTGACTAACCAGGGAGACTCATTCCCTAACTAAGGCTAGTATTCCATACAGGAACTATGTAAAGATCTCTCACCCCTTTTCAATAAGCTGATGGCAAGTAGTAGTCAGATTGATGGCAATTTTGACTAGTAACGAAGGAGACTCATTCTTTACTCATGACCAAGGAGGCTCTTCATAATTTTCAGTTAATGGCAAAGCATTCAGATTGGGGGGGGGTAATTCTGGCTATTAACCAAGGAGACTCATTCTTTACTCTTGACCAAGGCTTTGTAAAGATCCCTAACCCCTTTTCAGTTAATTGATGGGCAAGTGTAATCAGATTAGGAGGGCAGTTTTAACTAATAACCAAGGAGACTCACAATAGCTTTGCCCAGGTGTTCATTCCTTTGTAAATTATTTCACATAGCGCATTGGCAGAAAAAAAGCAATGGTATGGCTGTACATTCATCCCATAGCACTTATTTGTGACTAGCATCATGTTCTAGTGTTTATCTGATTACAATTCAGCATTCAGGATGGAGAGATGGCAATTTTAGGCCAAGGTAAAGTAAAAGCAAGCTAGTAACCAAGGAGACTCAAAGCACTTGTTCATGACTAGCATCATATTTTAGTTGTAAATTGTAATAGTAACCAAGGAGACTTATTCTTGACTCAAAACCACAGCTCGTCAGATGCAACCACATCTTCGTATTTTTTGTGGGAGTGACCAGTCAGATTTTAGTAGTTGTAAATTGGAATAGTAACCAAGGAGACTCATTCCTAACTCATAACTACAGCTCGTCAAATGCAAACACATCTTGGTATTTTTTTGCAGGAGTGACTGATTCAGAAGTGGCTATAGGTATAAAAACAACTTTCCACTTTGAATACTTGGCTGTAACAAAATTTTATTAGAATATGATGCTATGCCCTTCTTTTTTGGTTTAAAATATCATAGCATCATGAATCATGAATTGTAATTGTAGATGAGTAGATTGTTGCTAGTCATGAAGAAGTGCTGTGGAAAGGGTAGTCTATAGCATTACCTTGTTCTGCCACTGAACTGTGAGATGGACTGTGTAAGGCAAAATATAGGCCAAGTAGAAGGTAGAAGTAGTGCTATTTACTGTATAACTGTCTACTCTGAATAATTTGTATTATGTTCCTACAATCATTGCAGTGGTGTTCCTGTGGTGGCCTTGGGTTTGTGTGGATGTAAGTCAAGTACAAGAAAGCAGGGTTCCAGAGAGATGGCAGCATGATGGCAGTTCAAGAGGAGTGAAGGGAAACTGCCTGGAGAGCTCAGAGTAGCAGAGGGACCACGACTGCTTGGAGAGGTTGAAATCTGTTGTGATGGGTATAGTACTGTCTCCTGTCTCTCCCGTCTGTTTTTCCTGTCTCTTGTCTGTCCCTCTTGTCTGTCTCTCTTGTCTTTCTCTCTTGTCTTTTTCTTTCATGTCATTCACTCATGTCTGTCCCTCTTGTCTGTCCCTCTTGTCTGTCCCTCTTGTCTGTCTCTCTTCTGTCTGTCACTCTTGTCTGTCTCTTCTGTCACTCCTGTCTGTCTGTTAGTGTAGGCAGGTAACTATGGAGGGTTGAATTGAGCAAGAACACTCATTCTTATATTATAGCCAAGGATGAGATGGAGAGATGGGAGGGGATGTAAGCTGGAGGGATGGAGAGTAGATACAAGTAGATATGGGAGAGAGAATGTGTGTACGAGGGAGGAGTGTGGGTAGCTATGGTGGAGGGGGGTGTGGGTTGGAGGGATGGAGATGAGATGGGGGGGGTGTGAGTTGGAGGGAGGGCAACGAAATGGCAGAGGACAGGACAGTGTGGAGGAAATTTGTGGTCACACCTTACAGGATTAAGATGTCTGGCAGTAGATAGATTAGATAGATATATAACTGAATTTCCAGCAAGCACACTGTATTGATGTGGGAGTGGTAATGTCCAGTGAAAACATATAGTAACCAAGGAGACTCATTCGTACCTCCATAACTATAAAATTAATGAAACTGTAATCAATTAAACACTAAATTTGTGAGAATGGGCCAGTTCCATCAGGTGAAGGACAGACTACAGTATAGCTAAGTGGCAAGATTATTTTTACCTTGGTTAAGAAATCTAACTGAGATGGAAGCATCGATTTTAGCCCATAAATTGGTATAGCTTTTTGTCCTTTTGTGGAGGGATACAGCTTAATGCCAGATTGACATTACCTTGCCTGTACACCTTTCCCATAGCCCAGAGGTCAGCAACCCTTAAAGCTACAAGAGCCATTTGTTTTAAAGTTTCATAAAAATGTAGTACTCTTGGAGCTGCAATACAGAAAATTCTCAAACCGAAATCTGCAGTATTCTAAACAGAACATTACGGTGATACTGTTTGATCTACGTATAGTATAGATCTTTTCAAAGTTTCATAAAAATGTAGTACTCTTGGAGCCGCAATACAGAAAATTCTCATAAACCGAAATCTGCAGTATTCTAAATCTAAACAAAACATTACGATGATATTGTTTGACATGCTTATAGTATAGATCTTATCAAAGTTGAATGAAAAATCTAATGTTGCCTTGCATGTATAATATGATGCCTTTGTTCTGAAAGAATAAATGGTTATTTATGAATCTCCTGGAGCCACAAAAGTGTCCTAAGAGCCGCGTGCGGCTCCTGAGCTGCAGGTTGCTGACCTCTGCCATAGCCCTTCTTTAGCATAATTAACAAGTCATTTAGATACAGGTGTTCGAGCAGTTAACAGACTATACAGTAGACTATGCAAGAAAGATTAGGGAACAGTTGATACGTTATGACCTAAGTTTTATCCAGTGTGAGTGAAGGCATTGGTAAAGTATATATCTAAAATAGGTGCAGTCATAGAAATTTACTGTCCATTGCATTGGGCATGTGGAGAAAATGAAGGATGACAACTGGATGCAGCGGGGGAGAGGTGTGTGTGTTGAGGGTAGAGTTAAGGGGTAAATTGAGATGGTTTTGGGAGGCAGGATGGGGCTGGAGTGTATTGGTGTTGTGATGTGAAGGGGGTAGACTGAGATGGTTTGGGAGGAAGGATGAGATTGGAGTGTAGTGGTGGTGTGATTAGGAGGGGTAGAGTGAGATGGTTTGGGCATGTGGAGAGGATGGGGGAAGACATTTGGGTGTGGAGGGTGAGAGGTGTGAGCATGGAGGGTAAAGTTGAGAGGCAGACTGAAAGACCTGGGATGAAGTCAGTGTCCTCAGGGATAAAGGGCTGGACAGAGAAGCTGCTAGAGATCAAGCAGCGTGGAGAACTGCCATTAGGTGATCAAGGCTGATGTATGGAAGCATCAGAGTATTTATAAATGAATGAATGAAGGAAATAAGTTCTCTTTTCCCGCTCCATTAGGCGGGTAAAGATGTTGAGGTATAAATGTAAGTGCTTCCTCTGTTATTTCTTTCCCTGTCCTTCCTTTCTGCACCCTTCCTAACTCCAGCATTAGGTGGAAAAGATCAGGATGAAGGAAAATGAAGATTGTTCCTAGCTAGTTTGCTGTTTGCATTTGCTTAACTTGAATAGGGAAGTAGCATTATACTGTATAGGAATAATTGCATTGGTTACTAGGCATATTTGGGTGTTAACATATTTCACTGAGAAACTTACTTATTAGAGCCCTTAACTCAGTTGTGGGTTCATGCTTATCTGGATATGAATGTAGGAGACTTCATGCTAAAGTTCCCCTTCTGCAGTCCACCATCCTCCTCCTGAGAGATAGGTCAAGAATATTAACTGATAGACTCCTTGAAATGGTTGGTTTGATACAGCCTTCAGTATGTCCTTCAGCCTAAGATTTAATTAGTGTTGATGGTTGAGGTAGCACTGGCATTGTAGTTCAAGTGTGGAGTTGTAAAGCATGTTTGTACTCTAGGGCAGTACGACAAGGGCAGCTTGATGGCAGAGGAGGCCACCCCTGCTGTGGTGGTGTCTGATAGTAGACATCCACCACCACCACCACCAGTGATGAAGGGGAGCAACTTGGCTGGATACTACAAGATGAATATATTTAAATATGTTATACATATTCACTTAGGTGCCAGTCTGTTGAAATAACCATTGATGGGCCAGTGGAGTGTTTCATACACAACGTATAGTTTTCTATAAGTCCTGCTGTGGTGCTGCTTTTGTTAATTGCCAGTTGGTTGCAGAACTGGCCTTAGTAGGTGTTAGTCAAAATGCACTGCAACCTGTGCTTTAGCTGAGGAAGCTAAAGTTGCAAGAATCATGCAGAACATTAAAAACTCAATTTTGCTAAGTGGAATTATTTGCAGCAAGTGTCCTGCATTTAAGTTGGCAGTGCTAACAACCATATCCCAGGAAATGATCACTGCCACCCCTTGTGCCTTAGGTTTCATTCTTAACTTTTCCATATAGTTTGTCTTTGGAGACTTGCAACAGAAGACAGATAGCCATTATTACCCCATCAGTAAATAAAATATCCCCAGAGCTGGATAAAACCATTGGCTGTAGCAGGAGTGAATTAACACACAACAGGAAGCTCCCTGACATCTCTTCTGTAATGATTTATTTTAGGGGTTAAACTTAAGTCAGTTGGAGACCCCTGCATTCAAAAGGAAGCTCTCTAATACCTCTTCCTTAGCTATTTAGGGAAATCAGTGTTGTGATAGTTAAGCCTTGTCTTATATGCAGATTTCTAAGCTCCATTGGTACTTGTTCTTCTCTCAAATGCCTTGATTTTATTTTTGATGGAGAGTAACAGTTGGGTGTGGAAGGTGATAAGTGGCAAGGTTGAGGGTAGGGGTGAGAGGCAGACTGAAAAAGACTTGGGAAGAGGCCATAGGGTGTGACCTCAGGGTTAGGACTAAATAGGGAGGCTGCCAGAGATTGAGCAGTGTGGAGAGCTGCTATTAAGTTATGAAAGCCGACGCATTCAAGCATGTTGAAGCCTTTATAAACGATACGATAGCATTTCCAGAGTCAATATAAATGATACGATAGCTGTATTTCCAGAGTCTATATAAGCTATACGATGGCAATATTTCCTGAGTCTATATAAATGATACGATAGCAATATTTCCAGAGTCTGTATAAACGATACTCTAGCAATATTTCCAGAGTCTATATAAACGATACAAGAGCAATATTTCCAGAGTCTGTATAAACGATACAATAGCAGTATTTCCAGTGTCTATATAAACGATACGATAGCTGTATTTCCAGAGTCTATGTAAACGATACGATATCTGTATATCCAGAGTCTGTATAAACAATATGATAGCTGTATTTCCAGAGTCTGTATAAACGATACGATAGCTGTATTTCCAGAGTCTGTATAAACGATACGATAGCAGTACCGGTATTTCCAGAGTCTGTATAAACGATACGATATCTGTATTTCCAGAGTCTGTATAAACAAAATGATAGCTATATTTCCAGAGTCTGTATAAATGATACGATAGCTGTATTTCCAGAGTCTGTATAAACGATACGATAGCTGTATTTCCAGAGTCTATATAAACGATACGATAGCAGTACTTCCATGGCTGTATTTCCAGAGTCTGTATAAATGATACGGTAGCTGTATTTCCAGAGTCTATGTAAATGATACGATAGCAGTAGTTCCAGTGTCTATATAAACGATACGATAGCTGTATTTCCAGAGTCTGTATAAACGATACGATAGCAGTACCGGTATTTCCAGAGTCTGTATAAACGATACGATATCTGTATTTCCAGAGTCTGTATAAACAATATGATAGCTATATTTCCAGAGTCTGTATAAATGATACGATAGCTGTATTTCCAGAGTCTGTATAAATGATACGATAGCTGTATTTCCAGAGTCTATAGAAACGATACGATAGCAGTACTTCCATGGCTGTATTTCCAGAGTCTGTATAAACGATACGGTAGCTGTATTTCCAGAGTCTATGTAAATGATACGATAGCAGTAGTTCCAGTGTCTATATAAACGATACGATAGCTGTATTTCCAGAGTCTATGTAAACGATACGATAGCTGTATTTCCAGAGTCTGTATAAACAATATGATAGCTGTATTTCCAGAGTCTGTATAAACGATACAATTGCTGTATTTCCAGAGTCTGTATAAATGATACGATAGCTGTATTTCCAGAGTCTGTATAAACGATACGATAGCTGTATTTCCAGAGTCTGTATAAACGATACGATAGCTGTATTTCCAGAGTCTGTATAAACGATACGATAGATGTATTTCCAGAGTCTGTATAAACGATACGATAGCTGTATTTCCAGAGTCTGCATAAACGATACGATAGCTGTATTTCCAGAGTCTATAAACGATACAATTGCTGTATTTCCAGAGTCTGTATGAACTAAACGATAGCAGTATTTGCAGTCTGTATGAATGATACGATAATATTTCCAGAGTCTATATAAACGATATGATAGTATTGCCATAGTCTATATAAACAATACGAGAGCAATATTTGCAGACTATATAAACGATATGATAGCAGTATTTGCAGTCTTTAAAATGACACAATAATATTTCCAGAGTCTATATAAACGATACAGTAGCAATATTTCCAGAGTCTATTAATCCTGTATTTTTTGAACTGAAGATGTAGCCTTATTAACCCATCAGAGCCGTAAGTCCTCCCTGAGTTTTAAAATGCCTGGTGGTGGCAAGAATAAAACAATCAATAAGGAAGAGGTGATAGGGGAGGTGCTTCAAGAGTACCAGCCCCAGAGTTGTAAAAATTGCCAAGAATAAAATAAAGAGAGATGTTGGGGGAGTTAGGGAATTGGAAGTACTGTGTAAGTTTGAATTAATCTGTTTTTTTTTTTTTTACAAAATGCCTGCGTCTGTCTCCTGCCTGCGTCTGTCTCCTCCTGCCTGCGTCTTTCTCCTCCTGCCTCTGACTCTCACCTTCTGCCTGTGACTTCTTTTCCTTTTACCAGTGACTGTATCTCCTTTCTCTCCCCTTCCTGTCCTCTCTCTACTGTTCCACCATTTCTTGATGTTTCTATTATTCTTTTGGCCCTACATTTCCCCCCTACTATCAGGCTAGACATTTGGTATTATGCCATGGATAGTTTAAGGCACTGCCATTAACACTGCCCCATCCATCCTTCCTCCCTATCCTCCCCATCCTCCCTATCCTCCCTACCCTCCCCTTCCTCCCTATCCTCCCCTTCCTCCCTATCCTCCCCTTCCTCCTTATCCTTCCTTCCTCCCTGTCCTGCCTTCCTCCCTATCCTGCCTTCCTCCTTGTGCATTAACATCAAACTGTTTCATCACCGTCTTCATGGCCAAAGCTGCTCCCATGCCAGTCTTGGTGCCATGTAGCCGGTGTGACTTGGTGCTGGTTCCCTGGTGCTGGTTCATTGGTGCTTCCTACTGTGACATGCTCTTAAATGCAGTGGCCAGGCATCTTGCACTGAATGGTTCCTTTACTTTGTTCATTTTTTGTTTGGGAAGATTTTTTTGAACTGTAGTAGCTTCCTCATGTAATGCAGACTTTGAAATAGTCTCCAGAATTACGTCAGTAGATATAGATAAATAGATATAGATAGATAAAGCACTCAGGGAGTATGGTGAATTATCTTTAGGTGTATTAGCAGTGGTTACAGTTTCTGCCATTTTTCTAAATCTGGCCATCGTCGTTCAGTGGGTTAAGGTGGTGGTGTCTGATGCTTTGAATGTGTCAGGTGGTTGTGCTGCTGTGTTTACTGTAGGTGCCTGGTGGTGTAGTGGGTTAAGGTGGTGGTTTCTGATGCTTTGAATGTGTCAGGTGGTTGTGCTGCTGTGTTTACTGTAGGTGCCTGGTGGTGTAGTGGGTTAAGGTGGTCCAGCCAGATGTGCTTTGGAATAGTAATAGGTCTGTTCACCTGTGGCAAAGCTAACAGGTCTACAAGTGTTACTTTTATTTTTCTCTCCAAGGAAAATGTAAGTATCTGCTCTTGGAGAGCTTTGAGTGATTTTATGAAATACAAAGCTGCTCAGCCTGAACTTTTGTTGATTTATCATGTCAGCCATTGCCTAAGCTGACTATTGGGTGCATTTCAGTTTGACTTTAAGGAAGCATTGTAGTGGCTTATGAAATACGAAGTTGCTCAGCTTGAAATTTTGATTTGATTTGATAGGTCAGCTGTTGCATCAGCTGATTATGAAACAGTTGTCAGTTTTGGCCATAAGGAGGCATTTTAATAAAAGTTTCACATTCTGAGTTTGAAAGAGAAACTTAAATATTGACTGCAGTCTGTGCAGATAGGCTCTTGTTGTTTAGGTACAGAATTTAAACTTGTGATCTTGTGTTTAGGTAATCCAGTTGGCTGGTGTTTGAAGGTTAGGTGTGTGTGTGTGAGATTAGGCCAGTGGTGTAGGTGTAGAGTAGGTTTGTGGGTGTTGTAGGTTAGGTCAGTGGGTGTGGGTATAGATAAAAACACAGTTAATGTGTTGTTGTATTTGCAGGAAACAGATGGCGTCCAACAAGATCTATGAAGAAGATACCAAGATGGCAAGATGAAGCCAGCTGGGTACAGGAATATGCTGTATGTTTGAAGAAGATTGGTAATGTGTTAAAACTGCATCTCAATCATTTTGCTTTAACTTGGCCTTAAAATACCCTGCTAGTCACAAAGAAGTGCTGTGGAAAGGTTTCAATGACCTAAAATTACCATCTTTGAATCGTGTTTAGCTCTACTGTATTAGATCAAAATTAGTGATCTTAGTCATGCAGTGTGGTGGAAAGGTTGTAGAGCCAGTGATTGTGTCTTTGCTACTGAACTAAGTGAAGTCAGCTGTCAAAGGATATGTCTTGGCCAAGTTTAAGTGAAAGAAGTGTAGTTGTGTGTACAGAAAGTCCTCGTTTAGGCTAGTCGTGAAGTGCTGTTTTCATGTACGTCAAATCCAAGTAATTGTCATTGTGTTCCCTGGCTGGTTTATATGGTAGTGCTGAAGTGATGTATTTTGTGGCCAGGCTTATCAGAACAGGAACATGTTGGTCTGCTGGCTGAATTGGCCCTTATCCTGTAGTCCACCATTTTCCTTTATGGGATGATAGGGAGGTATTAGACTAGTAACCAAGGAGACGTGTACTCCACCATCCTTGGAGGATAAGGGAGGGAATTGGGGCATGTTTTGTTTGATGGCATTGTGAATTGAAGTACCTTGTTGATCAACCCCAGTCTGCCTGGCCAAGCAGACCCATCAACCACAGGCAAGCAACAGCCTTGCAACCTCATTTAGTGAACCAGTGTTCCCTTGTGGCAGACAGTGTCCTGCAACGGCAAGGTGCATTGAATAGTGTGGAGGTTTGGTTCCTGGATGGATGCTGCATTAGCATAATCCAGTTAACGTGAGCACCATAGCAGGCCCCACATCACCCCATTATTTGGTGATATGGTTACCACCCAACATTGTAAATGGTTTCCTGGGCTGCAGGAAACCATTAGGCCTGTCACCTGGTGTAAAACCACATGAAGTGGAAAGAAGAGAAAAAATGACAGGAAGGAAAGGGAGAAGTAGGGAGTGAGGACAAACAGAATGATAAAGTTGAAGGAAGAATAGGTAGAACTACAGTGCAACCTCAAAAGTTTGCAAACCTCTAAAGTTCAATTGCCATATTTTATGAAAAATGTCATTTTTATTTCCCAAACTTAGCTCAGAAATAACCAGAGACTAGTAAAAAAAAAAAAATTCCTAGCTACACCCATCTGGTACTGATGACCTCACCATAAAGTGTGTGGTCACCCATAATAATAATAATTTCCTTTCCTCCTCTTGGGTAAGCTCTTTCTTATTTGAGTCAGTTTTATCATATCCAAATTTGACCATAATTGTGGCTTCAAACAGGTGTCCTGGCTTTACCAATTAGTCCAGTGCTGGGAACAAAACTGATGCAGTATAAGAATGCAGCCACAAGTACTTAGTGTGTGTGTTGTGAAATGATAGGTGATGGAAACTACCATGTATGACAAATTTGACAGTTCAGTGCTGTACCAACTGAAACTAGGGTAAATAACTCATTGCAGGTGTTGTCAAAGATAGCGGTGGTGTTAAACCTGACAGTGTATGACATTACAAAGCAGTGTGATAAGGTTTTTAAGTTTTTGAGTGGAATTATGGTAAATATTCCTTTATCACACAACACCATACAACACCACTTGTCAGACGTCAACTGATTTTATTCACTTTTGACTGAAGGATGATTTTTTTTTTTTTTTTTTTTTGTGACTGACTCTGGGCATAGGCTTCACAGCCTGATTTCAAGGCCCAGTAGTCCTCCTACGTACCGCACCCCTCTACATGTCACCACTTCGGCGCTAACACCCATCGTCCATACTGAATACATGCTAGGGCTGTCTCATATAGGACTGATGTATTGGTATTAGCGGGGGTATTTTTACGACATGTCGGCGGGTCTTCTGGTAGATCAGTAAAGTCTGATTTTATGAAATTCAAATCCTTAAACTGTTCCCTGCCTCAGCGGGATTTGAACCTGGGTCCTTTAGGACTCCAGGCCAACTCTCTACCGATTGAGCCACCGCCTCCCCCAAACTTTGTTGGTAGGCAGCATTCTTAGTGTAATTCTAATAGATCATTTGCATCACAGTTAAACCACTGTGCAATCTATTTTTGAGTAGATGTAAACCACCACCATCTTCCTTTTTTTTTTTTTCACACACACAATGTACTTATGTATTACATCACTGAGATTGCAGTATTTCTGCAAGATTATAGTAATGCAGACTGGCAGTAATTGTACGTATCATAAAATGTCATAAAATAAACTGTGTAATCAGTGCACAATATGTGAAGTGTAGCATCACGTATGGGTTGGTTATATGGTTACCACCCAGCATTGTAAATGGTTTTCTGGCTTACAGAAAGCCATTAGGCATGTTACTCAATGTAAAGCCACCTGAAAAGGAAGGAGTAATAAAAATTGACAGGAAAGATGTGAGAAATAGGGAGAGAGGAGGACAGAAACAAAAATAGATAGTGGGCAGTGCTACATCAAGGAGTGGATGGTGGTTGCTGAAAGATGTAAATATTCATGTTCAGTACTGTAGTTTTTACGTAAATAAATGAATGCATAATTACTGTTCCTTGCAACTTACTGAGTGATATTAAATATGAATACAACTGCAAAGTGTTTTAGAACAAGGGGACATACACAAGATGAGGAAAGGAAATGTGAAAGAGACACTTCATGGTTTGTAGCGATTATTGTACTGATCCTTGAGTTAAGAGATAAATGGTAGTGTTAACAATGGAAAATAGGATGCCTGAAGCCAGCTAGTTAGCCCAAACAACAAAGCTTGTGTCAAAAGCATGTCTAAACCATGAGAATTAAGACAGCCACAGAAATGCTTTATTAAAAGTTCAAATTTTTCAAAAGTATCAAAAGGACACAAGAACTTCGAATTTAAGAGGTTGCACTGTATATGAAGTGAGTGGATGATCACAGTCACCTACCACCTGCAGGACTAGTAACCAAGGAGACACATGAAAGCAAGCCTCCTGTACCTGTAAAGTGTATTGCTATAGCACATTGATATGACTAGTAGCCATAACCAAGGAGACTGCCACTTCATGAAGGCAACGTTCTCCATTGTCTGTTAAATTTGTTATAGCATGTTATCAAACCTGAGAGATCCCTGTTCCCTTTCGTCTTAGTTGATGGCAGTGTTTAGTATGATTGGAGGGTCGATACAACTAGTAACCAAGGGTGATGGTATCTAGGACTGGTGGTGGTACTGTCAAAGCTGAGGGAGTGTGGCCATGTGTGGATTACCACTAGGGTGTGGGAAGGAATTGCAACTTGTTCAGTGTTGGTGAGAGGCTGTGTATGTGGTGTTAGAGGTAGACTGTGAAAAATGCTGACATGGTGTGTGCAGTGTGTGGGGGGGAGCACATCGAGATTTCAGGCATGAAAGGATTAGTTTTGCTGTTGAGTGTGTAGACGATTTTTTTTTTTTTTTTTTTTTTTTTTTAGGACATGCTATGTGCTGGAGGTGGAGCTGGTGTTAGCTGTGTGGCTAGGGTAAGGAGTGGCTGGAGGAAATTCAGGGAGCTGTTGCCTCCTGACATTGAGAGGGCTCTCCCTCAGTGCTAAGGGATCTTTGTATGTGGCACGTGTTAGGAGTGTAATGCTGTATGGTGGTGAGACTTGGACAGTGAAGGATGAGGATGTTCATAGGCTTAAACATACAGTAGTGACAATGATTATATTTGTTTGTAGTGCATCCTTGAATGACAGGCCTTGGGTAGGGTGTTAGGACTGCAGTTGAAGAGTTGAGAAGAAGAATGGGACTTGAATGTATTGATGTAGTGATGAGGAGGGGTAGGTTGAGATGGTATGGACATGTGGAGAGGATGGAGGGTGAGAGCTGTGATTGTTTAGGGTCGAGTTGTGAGAGGCAGACTAAAAACAAGACCTGGGATGAAGTCAGAGTGAGACCTCAGGGATACGGGACTGGACAGGGAGACTGCCAGAGATCAAGTAGTATGGAGAAATGCCATTAGGTGACCAAGCTAACTTATGCAGGCATTTTGAAGCCTTTGTAATCGATAGGAAAATAAATGAAGTAACCAAGGAGACTGTCATACCTCATAGTTAAGGACCATCAAACAATGCGACCCCTCTCCCGCCCCTCTCCATTTTTTTTTTTTTTTAATCAGTGCAACCCCTCTATCTATTTATTTTTTCAAACAATGCAACCCCTGTCCCCCCTATCATTTTTTTTTTTTTTTTCATCAGTGTAACCTCTCCCCCCCCCTTTTTTTTTTTTTATGCAACCCCTCTCCTTCCCCAGTGTCTCCCTCTTTTTTTTTTTTTTTTCGCAGTTGATAAGTGTTTTTGTAAAGCTTAGTCAGGTTGCAGAATTTGCCATTACCAGTCGTATGGTGGGAATACTGTTAGTTTAGGCCATACCTGTGGCTAAACGAGGACATCTGTATATGCACTGTACAGTATTTGTGGACGTGGGAGCATCTCTTGGCCAGTCAGTCAGACCATATTTTTCAGTAGAACTTCACTCGTGTAGATTTTAATATATTACTTCATGATCCCACATCCATTACTTATATATTTATATGTGCTGACCATATTTTCTTTATTCCAATAAATGCATCTTTTATGTAAATGCTTCTTTAATATAAATGTTTCAATATTTTGTCTAGAGTAGAGTTTATCGCCTTTTAAGACTAATGAAAAACAGCTTGATTTTGACAAGGCAGTCTTCTAATTTCCGATATTTGAGAGGTAGTAAAATTAATTGTGCTTTTTAAATCTGACGTAAGTTGCATGCCAATGAGTGAAATATTGCTGCAACTTTTAATCAAAGTACTAAACACACAACCAAAGAACTGCAGCCCCCCCCCCCAAAAAAAAAAGGCATGCTCCTGGTGCAGGCCAAAAATTATTTGAAACATCTCGACATATTGCATCAGTGGCACATAGTGATGCAGCGTGCCAATTTTTATTCCATCTGACTACAACTGTTGCATGTTTATCTCATTTGTACTGCTATGTCAATGGTCACCGCCCCTCCGAAACGTCTGCTTGCATCCCTCCACCACCCTGGCGGGTGCGTAGCACCTGTCTAGCGGCAAACTCTCATCCCTTATCTGTCCAGCTCTCAAATGCAGGATTTAACCTTCATGTATGCAATAGGTCAACTCTGGAACTGCTCTTCATTCTTCCTACTGCCTATGACCCTCCAGTCTTTTTAATGCTGTGTCCAGGCATCTCAAGAGGAACGATCTTGAATTTGGCACTTAACTTAGTTTTTTGTTGGAGGGAGCAGTTTTTCAGGTTTTCTAGCATTTGGTTCCTTCTTCCTTGCATAAAATATAGATTTAAATTGTTGTGGGAACAACATTGCCTAAAAATTACCTGCTGTAGTGTTCATCTGTCATGTTGGACTAAAAGACCTGTTGCCTGGGTATGAATGGCTTGGTAGGCCAGGAACAGCATTACTGATTTTATACATACAATACTTTATTAGTTGGCTACTTGCACCAGACCATGAGCAATAGATTTAAACTTCAGCCAGTCTTGGTTAAGATGTGTGTGTTTATGACCCAGAAATTAACAAGGGTTATATAAACTGTAGCAGCCAGTTATGATCATAAGTAACCCTGTAATTTTTTAGAAGTGCTATTCCAAGGTTTTTTAAGGGAATGAAGTCTTAAAAGGCGAGAAATTTTATTTCATTACTTGTAAAAATATAAGGTGGCTTTTTTTTTTTTTTTTTTTTTTTTTTTTTTTAAATACAAAAATCTGTTATTGGTAGGTAGGTTATGGCAACATTCCATGAGTTTAGTAAGAAATCATATGTCATTTGGTTGTCTGTGCTCCATAAATGAGAATTGGGAGACAGGGATGGAGTGGAGAGGGAATTAACTAGGAGTGTATGTGAGTGAGGTAGGAGGGGAGACCAAGGATGAGATGGAGGGCTGGAGTGAGAGATTAAGGGCCAGTTCACACTATACGGTTCGTCTTCGTAGGGTTACGGTTCATTTGCTATGTCACTGTTCACACTATATGTCCATGATCTCGTCAGTCTGCGTGCAGCTGTGGCTCTGACAAGAAGTCTCAGAAATTAGTGTAAAGCAGCTTGCTGCAACTTTCATTTTTGCACAACTACTTAGGTGACAATGCCACTGATGTTATAATCATGAATGTCACGAACAATGCAAGGTCTTTAGTAGACATAACTAGACAGGGAGGAAATGCTCCACAAGGTGCATTCGTTGTAAAAGAAATTTAAAAGATTCTTGAAGTCCCACTGGTTCTCTTCCATGGGCATAAAGAGGATTGAGAGAGAACCTACCAATGGTTATGAACAGGATGTTGGGAGAACCTGTGAATGGTAATGGATAGGGTGTTAAGATACCCTATGAATGGTAATGAATAGGATGAAGGATAAAATGCTATTTGTCCCACTGTTATAATAAAATACTGAAATATTTAAATATTTTACCCAATTTTTCCAATCCCTCTCCTATTAATTTCCATATTTTTTCTTTCACATGGTTATCGTTGTATATTCTGTTGCCCATGTCATATAGTTCCTCGTAGCCTCTGACCAGTTCTAATAACTTCTCGTCACTCATGACTGCTTATAGTACTGTTCACGGCCAAAAGCAGTGACAGGCTGAAGTTGTCCTCTGTCGTCTGTAAACACACCATGACTGATACGTATCGATGTTCACAGTGACCGGTGGAGGTACGGAGCGTTTACATACGTATACGTTTTGTTCGTTAGAGATTTCTTCCAAACGTAGCCGATCTGTACGAGTGAAAGCTGCACGAAAGATGAACAATAAACGGAAAATATAGTGTGAACACCCCCATTGATTTCGAAAAAATAATTAATGTACGAAAGCCGTACGGAGACGAACCGTGTAGTGTGAATCGGCCCTAATGTGTGAGGTGGAGGGGGGGGGAGAGGGAAACTGAGGGATTGAGTAGAGGATGTTGGAAATTGAATTGGGATGGAGAGGGAAACTAACTAGGAGTGGATGTGGGGTAAGAGGGAGGGGGAGACTGAGGATGAGATGGAGGGATGAGTGGAGGTATATAGGAGAGGAGGGTGTAAGTTGGAGGTGGTGTATGAGAGTGAGGTGGAGGGATGGAATAGAGGTATGAGAGGGAGGTGTAAGTGGGGGGGGGATGGAGAGTGAGAGACTAAGTAGGGGTTTGTGTGAGTGAGGTGGAGGTGGGGAAAGTGGCAGGGGGAGACTGAGGATGAGATGGAGGGATGGAGTGGAGAGATACATGAGAGAGGAGGGTGTAAGTTGGGGGGTGTAGGAAGATTAATTCAGAGTGTATGAGAGTGAGGTGGAGACTGAGGATGAGATGGAGGGATGGAGTGGAGAGATATATGAGAGGGGGGTGTAAGTTGGGGAAATGGAGAGTAGGAAACATAATCAGGAGAGTGTATGTGTATGTGAGAGGAGGGTGTAAGTTGGGGTGTGTGAAAGACTAACTAGGTGAGTGTGTGAACAAAATGGAGGGATAGGGGAGGGGGTGTAAATTGGTGGAATGGTGAGTAGGAAACTTCATCAGGAGGGTGTATGTGAGTGAGGTGGGGGGCTGAGGATGAGATAGATATGGAGAGGTATATGATAAGGGGGGGGGTAATCTGGGGGGAGGGCAGGTAGATGGCAGTGGACAGGGAGGAGATATGAACCCTCACAGGCTCAAGGTGTCTGGCTATAGGTAGATATAGCATGTCCACACTTTCACATTGTTCTGGTAATATGGCCATCATATATTTTTACAGTTTTATTTGTTTGAGATTATAATCTGAACTTTAGCTTGGCCTAAAATTTTGAATCTTTCCAGCCTGAATTATGAGTTGTAACTTTCTTAAAACCGGATAGTAGGCACAGTGTGAAAAGGATTATGAGTAATAGCATTGCCTTTCTGTGCCTCGAGTTACTCTTATGTGACACAGCTGGAAAAGACTGAAAAATTGGGCCAAGTTAGTGAAGAGTAAATATTGTTCAGTGGATTATGATTTTGTTGATATTTAACATGCATCACAACCAGTCCATATTGGTATTTTTGAACCTCTTCAGTAGTTACATTTTTTCTGTGTATTGTTGCTATGTCCCAGATGATACTATTCTTGGTGCTGCCATACGATTTTACTCAGCTTAGGAAGGGGGTCTCATACTGAAGGGGTTAATTGGCTCATGTCTTTGGTATACTTTATGCCATGTTGACTAATGGTGCATTGCTTCCTGTTTAACATGCCTTAGCAAACACACGTTGCGTGGTGCACACAGTGTTAGCAATGCATGTTAAGTAGCCCTTTTGATCACTGTTGTATGCCATGTGTTCTGGTATAGCTCTGCCTGGCATTAGCTATGGCATCTACACAGTGATTTGAAGGGCACGCTCTTGGAAGCATCTTGGGGTAGGGCGCAGAACCTATCTCGATAAATCGGCCACGAAAATACGGACTGGCAACCCTCCCTTGGGGTTGCCAGTCCTTATTTCTCTGGCCGATTTATCGAGATAGTTTTTTTTTTTTTCACCTTCTTCACTTAAATGTATCTTGGTGGAAATAAAACCAATGTATTTACCTTGTCTTTATTATATATACATATACCTTTCTTGTAGATTACTTATGTACAGTATTTTGAAAAATACTGTAATACCAATAGACATGAATAGTACAAAGGAGACATCACTTCGTACTATTCATGTCTATTGGTATTCTCTTTCTGATAGTTTTCAAAGTACTATACATATATAAGTAACTTATAACTCAAAATTTAGCACTTAGAAAAAATTATGAACTTAAAAGGACAATATACAAAGACATTAAAGAATAAAAGAAACATATTAAAAACAAACTAAACAAGACACATGGAGCAGGACAGAGGATGGACAGCAGGACATAGCAGAGATGACAAGGCAAGGGGAGCAGGACATAGCAGAGATGACAAGGCAAGAACAGCAGGACATAGCACGGAAGACAGGGAAGGACAGGGCACAATGAGAGAGGACACAGCACAGATGACAGGGCAAGAACAGCAGGACATGACATGATGGAAGGACATAGCACAGATGACTGGGCAGGGCAAAGCATAGATGATGGAAGGACACAGCAAGGAAAGATAAGCAGGATACAGCAAGAGATGGAAGGGCAGGACACCCTAGGCACGAACAGCAGGACACGGTAAGAATAGCAAGGATGGCAGGGCACAGCAAGAGTACAGATGACAGTGCATGGGTGTAGAGCAGGACAGGGGTGGCAGGGCACAAAGCAGGACATAGCACAGATGATGGAAGGGCACAACAGGGCAGGTCATAGCAAGGCAAGACAAGCAGGATACAGCAAGAGATGGAAGGGCAGGACACACAAAGGAAAAAATAGCAAATATGGAAGGGCAGGACACCCTAGGCAAGAACAGAAGGACACGGGGTAAGAATAGCAAGCAAGGCAGGGGAGGGGTGCCAGGGCAAGGCAAGGCAGGGGAGGGGTGCCAGGGCAAGGCAAGGCAGGGGAGGGGTGCCAGGGCAAGGCAAGGCAGGGGAGGGGTGCCAGGGCAAGGCAAGGCAGGGGAGGGGTGCCAGGGCAAGGCAAGGCAGGGGAGGGGTGCCAGGGCAAGGCAAGGCAGGGGAGGGGTGCCAGGGCAAGGCAAGGCAGGGGAGGGGTGCCAGGGCAAGGCAAGGCAGGGGAGGGGTGGCAAGGCAAGGCAGGGGAGGGGTGCCAGGGCAAGGCAAGGCAGGGGAGGGGTGCCAGGGCAAGGCAAGGCAGGGCATGGCTGTATATTGCAAGGGTGTAGGGGAGGGCATGGCTGCATATTGCAAGGGTGTAGGGGAGGGCATGGCTACATATTGCAAGGGTGTAGGGGAGGGCATGGCTGCATATTGCAAGGGTGTAGGGGAGGGCATGGCTGCATATTGCAAGGGTGTAGGGAAGGGCATGGCAGCGTATTGCAGGGGTGTAGGGGAGGGCATGGCTGTACAGTGTATTGCATGGGTGTAGGGGAGGGAAGGAAAGTACAAGGGTGCAGGGCAGGTAAGTGATGGCAGGACAGGGGTGGAAGGACAGGTCATGGTTGACAGAACAGGGATGGAAGGACAGGACATGGTTGACAGAACAGGGATGGAAGGACAGGACATAGTTGACAGAACAGGGATGGAAGGACAGGACAAGGATGACAGGAATAGCAAGGGACACCTGGTAGGGCATAGCAAGGGTGGGGGTGGTAGGGTGGGTTGCAGGGTGGTAAGGTTAGGAAGAGGAAGAAAGAGGGGAGGAAGAGGAAAGAAGAAAAGGGAGAGATGAACGAGGAGAAGAGGAGGCCTAATACAATAAAAGGGGGAAGAGGAGGAGAGGAAGCCTAATACAAAAAGGGGAGGAGGAGGAGGAGGAAGGAAGAAAAGAATGAGGAGGAGGAGGAGGAAGGAAGAAAAGAATGAGGAGGAGGAGGAGGAAGGAAGAAAAGAATGAGGAGGAGGAAGGAAGAAAAGAATGAGGAGGAGGAGGAGGAAGGAAGAAAAGAATGAGGAGGAGGAGGAGGAAGGAAGAAAAGAATGAGGAGGAAGAAAAGAATGAGGAGGAAGGAAGAAAAGAATGAGGAGGAGGAGGAGGAAGGAAGAAAAGAATGAGGAGGAGGAGGAGGAAGGAAGAAAAGAATGAGGAGGAGGAGGAGGAAGGAAGAAAAGAATGAGGAGGAGGAGGAGGAAGGAAGAAAAGAATGAGGAGGAGGAGGAGGAAGGAAGAAAAGAATGAGGAGGAAGGAAGAAAAGAATGAGGAGGAAGGAAGAAAAGAATGAGGAGGAGGAGGAGGAGGAAGGAAGAAAAGAATGAGGAGGAGGAGGAGGAGGAGGAAGGAAGAAAAGAATGAGGAGGAGGAGGAGGAGGAGGAAGGAAGAAAAGAATGAGGAGGAGGAGGAGGAGGAGGAAGGAAGAAAAGAATGAGGAGGAGGAAGGAAGAAAAGAATGAGGAGGAGGAGGAGGAGGAAGGAAGAAAAGAATGAGGAGGAGGAGGAGGAGGAAGGAAGAAAAGAATGAGGAGGAGGAGGAGGAGGAAGGAAGAAAAGAATGAGGAGGAGGAGGAGGAGGAAGGAAGAAAAGAATGAGGAGGAGGAGGAGGAGGAAGGAAGAAAAGAATGAGGAGGAGGAGGAGGAAGGAAAAGAATGAGGAGGAAGGAAGAAAAGAATGAGGAGGAGGAGGAAGGAAAAGAATGAGGAGGAAGAAAAGAATGAGGAGGAGGAGGAGGAAGGAAGAAAAGAATGAGGAGGAGGAGGAAGGAAGAAAAGAATGAGGAGGAGGAGGAAGGAAGAAAAGAATGAGGAGGAGGAGGAAGGAAGAAAAGAATGAGGAGGAGGAGGAGGAGGAAGGAAGAAAAGAATGAGGAGGAGGAGGAGGAGGAGGAAGGAAGAAAAGAATGAGGAGGAGGAGGAAGGAAGAAAAGAATGAGGAGGAGGAAGGAAGAAAAGAATGAGGAGGAGGAAGGAAGAAAAGAATGAGGAGGAGGAAGGAAGAAAAGAATGAGGAGGAGGAAGGAAGAAAGGAATGAGGAGGAGGAGGGGAAGAGGAAAAGAACAACAAGGAGAAGAGGAAGCCTAATACAATATGGGGAGGAAGAGGAAGGGAGAGAACAACAACGAGGAGGAGAAGAGGAAGCCTAATACAATACTTAACTATATGAAGTACTAAAACACACAGAGAATAAACACTCAACTTTGTTTTCCTTTGTAATATTAATGCCAGCAAGGGGTATCATTAGTTTATGCTTCAAAAACTGCTTGTGGGTCAAATAATAATAATAATAATAATAATAATTTACTGGCAAACCCCTATCAGTAATTCCTCATTTAAGATACTTTCACTAAGCACAGTCTCTCTCTTAATGTCACTCAAAAATACACTTTTCACAAACTTCTTAATTAATCTCAAAGGTGTACTGTGAAATATCAATGTTAATTCATCTAAAAATATATATTTTTTTGAATTTAACACAAATAAATATTGCTAGTTAGTTCTGTCTTGCATATGATCCTTAAATACTGGAGAAAAAGTCCCTCTTGCTGGGACCCGACCCTAACTTCACGCAATCAGCAATTTAAGGGAATATATATCAATTATTAAATGAGGAATTACTTACTGCTGGCATTATACACAAACAAAACTCACAATTTACACATATTCTGTTTTTAACTGTGTGGAAAATGTGCCACTAGATCTCAGATGATGTGTTTATATATATAGTATTTAAAAACTATGCATATATGTACTGAGGTGTACATGATGGACCTCTAGAAACAGTTCAGTATTTTTATATCATTTGTATCGTACCATTCATGAAGGCTCCAACATGCATTCATTGGCCATAGTCACCTAATGGTGGCTGTCTATGCTGCTCAATCTCTGGCAGCCACCCTATGACCTTGTCTCGTATTTTTTTTCCACCCTACCCCCGAAATTCACACTTCTCACCTTACGCACCCAACTGTTATAAAATTGCGGTGCAGGGCAGACACCTTCAGGTGGTGGCAATGATATAACCAGGCCATGTCCAGTGAAAAGGGCCAGATGCTCAATCACTGACCATTTAAGCCCCTGGAATCCTGACTACCTCACATATTTCTCCCTACAGAAGTGCTTCAAAATTATCAACTCCAGGACTCTCCTATTCCAGACGAACACCACTACAATACCAGCTGCTGTTCTCAGTGCCAAAAATCCCTCGTGGCTAAACACACAGACACAGGACAACAAAGGGACTCTCAATGCAGAAAAACATGAACACATAAACCACCATCACAACCCAACAAGACCTCCACACAACGTTATAAGGCTGCCTCCTCCCCCTAACCTCACTATGTACCTCTTCATAATAACTAATCCCATGAAACAGTGACATTTTTAGTACTGAGACAGGAATGAGTCTCCTTGATTACTAGTTCAACTGACCCTCCAGTCTGGCCCCTTTGTCAGAGGAACATAAAAGCATTACGGCCATTCAAACCACCAAGGAAGTTGTACTAGACCTATTACTTGACCACTGCCCCAAATTAGAAAGTTACCTAAATCCAAATAAAATGTGCAACCATTTTTATTTTTCCTCCTTTTTTTCTTATTTCCTTTTTTTTCTGTTAATAATTTATCCTGTACATACTGCCTACCTACCCACTACAGCCATTCAAAGCCTATAACACTGCACGCCAGCACTAAATTTCACAAGATATAGTCAATATTTTTTTTCTCGCCCCTAAAACGGCCCCCATTCAGAAGGAACTGTGCTGTGAAAATACATGGAATTTCACAGTACAGGTCATCGGCTCCGACCACCTGCACTTGTTGCAGTCCGCCGATGGCTGTGGCCGTCAACCTCTTTTTTTTTTTTTTCCAGTACTTTATTATTTCAGAGTGTACACAGCTTTTTTTTTTTTTTTAAATAAATATATATATATATATATACAGTACTTTATTTTTATTATTTCACACTGTACCTAGCTACCTATACACACAAGGCCACTACAGACATCCACAAATCTGCAGCCAAACAGGACCCTTCAAAAACCATCACCAGACACCCACCCTTCACAAACAACCCTACCCAGAGAAACATGAATACACCTACTCTCTCTCACCCTCTCTTTACTCTAACTTTGTCTAAAAATGCCTTGTGCTCTCTCTCATGGATCTATCTATCTATCTATTGCCAGACGCCTTAATCCCGTACGGGATGGCCACAAACGTATCGCCTCTCTCATGGATGCTGGGTTGTAAGCATAGTATATAAACACTAAAATATGATGCTGGTTATGAAGAAGAGCTATGGAAGGCATGTAATAAAAACTTGCATTACAAAAAATACTTTAAAAAAATCTATAAGCCAAGAAACTGTTTACAATGCTGGGTGGTAACCATATAATCAAACCATATGTGTTCCCTATGTGTCAACAAGTGCGTTGGTGAAGGGTTAGTGTCCCTCCCCATAAATAAAAGTCAAATGGCCCCCTCTTACGGGATTATGGCAGCTGGCAATAGGCAGACAGATAGACAGACATTCTCATCCTATATCCAACACTAAAATTCACAAGGATACATATTTTCTTTCCTACCCCCTTAAAACGGCCCCCATTCCAACAGAACCATACTGTGAAAAACATATGGAATTTCACAGTACAGGTCACCGGCTCTGTCCACCTGCAATACCTGTAGCCGAAGTGCAAATCCACCAGTGGCTGTGGCCGTCATCCACTTTTTTCTCTCTCTCTTTTCTAACTTTATTTCTACTACTTCAGACGGTACATAGCAACTACCTAGATATACATGGCCACTACAGCCAAACAGAAGCCTTCAAAAACCATCATGAGACACCCACCCTTCAGACACAACCACATCCAGAAAAACACAACCTATACTCTCTCTCTCTCTTTTTACTCTAACTTGGTCTAAAAATGCCCTGTGCTCTCTCTCATGGATGCTGTATTGTAAGAATACAGTATATAAGCACTAAAATATGATGCTGGTTTTGAAGAACAGCTATGGAAAGCATGTAATAAGAACTTACATTACTAAGAGTACTTACAACCTATACCCAACAATATTTTTCAGAAGGATACATATTTTTTCCTACCCCCTTAAAACGGCCCCCATTCCAAAGGAACTGTGCTGTGAAAAGCATATGGAATTTCACAGTACAGGTCACTGGCTCCGACCATCTGCAATACCGGTGGCCTAAGTGCAGTCCAGTAGCCCAAGTGCAGTCCGCCAAGTGGCTGTGGCCGTCATCCACTTTTTTTCTTTCTTTCTTTTTAAACTTTATTTCTACTATTTCAGACGGTACATAGCTACTACCTAGATATACAACAGAAACCTTCAAAAACCATTACCAGACACCCACCCTTCAGACTCAACCATACCCAGAGAAACACAACTCTATCTATCTATCTATCTATATACCTAGGCTGCTTCCCCCAAGGAAAGGGAGGTAGCCGAGACAGGACGACACACTGCCCATTTAGTCATCCATTCAAACACATTCATTCGCATCTTAGCCCCAAAGGGGAGAACGGACAGATCTTCACCGCACCACACCGCACAAGGGTCAACTGCGCAATGCAATCAGTGACATCCGCAGCAGGGCCCGACAGCAGAACTGGTTTACCCCTGCCACATCATAACAGACCCATCCCCTTACCCGCACCTGACCTGACTAGCTGATCAGACCAAATGCGGGAGAATATCCCCTCAGGGCTGCGTCATCACTTATTCATTCACAATTTCTCTCCATTTATTTCTGTCACGCACAGCCACTCTTCCTTGCTCAACAGACATCCCTCTCGCATCCAGCGCTCTCTTCACACTGTCCATCCATCCTATTCGTGGTCTTCCTCTCAGCCTTACACCTCTCACATCAGATCTAGTTATCTTTTTCACCAATCGCTCATTATCCATTCTCTCCATATGCCCAAACCATCGCAACACCCTCTGCTCAACTCTACCAGCCATCTCCCGAACAACTCCAGTTCTCCTTCGCACTTCATCATTTCACACTCGATCCATACGCGTCACTCCATACATACTCCTCAGACACCTCATCTCCATTACATTCAAACTTTTCCTCTCTGCTACACCCATATTCCATGTTTCAGCCCCATATAACGCAGTCGTTACCACAACACCCTCATACAGCCTTCTCTTTACATCCATTCTAAGCGAACGACATTTAACCACTTTTTTCATTCCTCCCAGCACCTTTCCTACTTCATTTATTCTAAACTTCACTTCTGCATCTATTCTTCCATCCACAGCAACATGTGACCCTAGATATTTAAAACAATCTACCTCCTCAAGCAACTCACCATTCAAAACTATATTCATCCCCCTACCATCTATCAACCTCGTACACTTCCATCACTTTACTCTTATTCTCATTTACTTTCAATTTCCTCCTTTCACACACTCTTCCAAACTCCTCTACCAACTGTCTCAATCTCTCCTCTGAATCTGTCACCAGTGCAGTATCATCTGCAAACAGCAGCTGCTTCAGATTCCACTCTCCACCATCAACATTCACCAGACTCAGACCTCCACCTAAAACTCTTGCATTCACCTCCCTTACAACACCATCCATGTAAATATTAAACAACCAAGGTGACATCACACATCCCTGTCGCAGCCCCACTCTCACGGGAAACCAATCACTCACAGCATTTCCCACTCTTACACACGCTCTACTATTTACATAAAAACTTTTCACCCCTTTTAGTAACCTACCATCAAGTCCATACAATCTTAAAACAGTCCACAAAGCCTCCCTATCAATTCTATCATACGCTTTCTCTAAATCCATAAATGCCCAAAACACATCCTTGCCTTTCGCTAAATACTTTTCACACACTTGTCTCACAGCAAACACCTGATCAACGTATCCCCTCCCTCTCCTAAAGCCACACTGCTCATCACCAATCACCCCCTCTGTACCCTCTCTAACTCTCATAATTAACACTCTACCATGCACCTTACCTACAACACTCAACAGACTTATACCCCTAAAGCTAGTACATTCATACTTATCACCCTTGCCTTTATACAACGGGACCACACAAGCACTTGCCCAGTCAACTGGCACCATACCTTTCTCAAAGCACACATTCAACAATCTTACTAACCAGTCAACAATAGTCACTCCACCACCCTTCAGGCATTCCAAAGCACATCCATCCATACCTGCAGCTTTCCCTGTTTTCATCTCCTTTACTGCCTTCTTCACTTCCTCCTTCGTGATCAAAGAATCATTCAACTCTCCCAACACATTTATTCCTTGCACCCGTCCATCCGCCCCAATCTCAGCCACTCTTTCCTCCTCTACATTTAACAATCTTTCAAAATACTCTGCCCATCTCTTCCTTACTGCATACATCTCAATTAACATCCTTCCATCCTCTGCTGTTACTCGTTCTTCCTTCCCAGACTCTCCCTTTCGCACCCTTTTCACCTCCTTCCAAAACATTTTCTTATTCTGTTGAAAATTCTCTGTCAGCCGCCTACCCCACCTCTCATCTGCTGCCACTTTAGCATCACGCACAGCCCTTCTCGCTCTATTCCTCTTCTCCTTATACCTTTCATATGACATCTCATCCTTCCTCTGCAGCCACACTTCATATGCATGTCTCTTCTCAGCCACAGCCATACTTACTTCCTCGCACCACCATTCACTTCCTTTTCTTACACCACCAGCCACACGTCTCACACCACACACCTCTTCTGCATGCCCCACCACAGCACTCTTAAACAACTGCCATTCCTCCTCCACGCTGCCATTTTCCCAATCTTTCACTGCGTTCCACTCATGTTTCAATTTCTCCTGATACTCTATCTTTTTCTCTCTTTTATCCAACTCACTGACTTTCAAAACCTCCCTGCCGCACCTAACCCTCCTAGCTCTCACCCATCTCTTACCTACTCTTAACTTTCCCTCCACCAGGTAGTGGTCAGACATACCTCCACCCTCCCCTCTCAGAACTCTCACATCCAACAATCTTCCTATTACATTCCTAGACACAACCACATAGTCCATCAAAGCTCTATCAACAACCCTTCCACCCTCCTGTCTCACTCTAACTTGGTCTAAAAATGGCTTATGCTCTCTCATGAATGCTGAGTTGTAAGAATACAGTAAACAGGCATTAAAATATGATGCCTGTCACAATGAAAAGCTATGGAGTGAATGCAGGTCTAATGTTTTGTTTCTGCCAGTGGGACACGTTAAAAAAAAAACTACCAAAACATGAAAATTTGTGCCAAGTTAGAGTGAAATGAGTATACCCACACTTCAACACAATCATCATCTTTCTCTACTTCAATGCCAAAACAATACACAACTCACACACAATGCACTATGCCCACAGTGTAATGCTTCCTGCCACACCACACCACACTCACATTTACCACAGTGTAAGGCCTCCCCCCCTCACCACAACACACTACTACAAACACTCACCACATGTACCATAGTGTTGGCCTCCTCCCACACACCACACCACACTACCACAACAGACAATCCTTCAACATATACCTTTGGGGCTGCCAGGGTTTCTGTAGTCAGTCAAGTGGGATTACAAGCCAAGATTTACTAATACATAGCAAATATTCTTCAAAACAGCATAATTTTGAAATAATAGGTTTATCATCCACTGACAAAGGAATTCAATTTATCATGAGAATTAATTTGCTGGAAGGGAAGGTTATGACGGCCAATACAGGTGATAGGAGGGTCAGAGGCATGTAATGATTTTAGCACTACAACAACAGGGTCTCTCTATCTCTCATGACAGAAATATTAGAGGTGGGAGCAAAGAACAAAGAATAAACAAGCATTAAGGGGGCGAACTATCAGTACCATGCCTAGTGAAGTGGACTAATCATCATCATCATCATCATCATCTTCGTAACCAATTATTTTTCAATCATCGTAACCATTTTTTTTTCTTTTTCAAGCAGTCATTCCTAACCTGTTTTTTTTTTTTTTTTTTTTTTTTACACATGGATAAAATGCATTGGGCCCATAAAGCAAAGAGGAAACCCAAGAGAGAGTGAAACTAACTGCAAGCCCAATGAAATGGCTCGTACACTCATTCACTTACCATTCAAATCCTAGTATCTTACACACACACACACACAAAACCATGGGGACATCACACATCCTTGCTCTCTCTAATCATAAACCACGACAACCCAACCCAACAGACATCAACACCATCACAAACACCCAAACGATACACAGGCCAAGAAAACGCAACAAAGAAGGAAAAATATCAACAGCATAGTCTAAGAATCAGCATAACGATAGGAATTCTAAAAACGTATCAACCATTGGCTGTGATGTTGGAGACCTTGCAACTTTATACAACATCGTCTGCCATCATCCAATCCTATGTCACCCCATAAGGAGTGTAGGAAGCCAGGGCTAAGCATACTGCACAAAATAATCTGCTCAACACATAATACTGATTTCTGAGATGCCCTGGGTTGAAAGACGATAGAGACCTGACAGGCAAATTGGTTTTTGCTCATGCTTAGGAAAATATGGCAAATGACTGTGTGATAGGAGGAGATATATCAAAATAGTTTAGTCTATGGGCACCCTAGGATCTCTCCCTACCTATCTATCAATCTATCTATAGCCTGACGCCCTAATCCATATAGTTATAAAATTTCAAACACGTGGCACATTTTCCCACATACCGTAACGATAAGAGTATAACATATTCCAATTCAACATATAACTATAGTCAGTTTATTTCCATCTGACAAAACAAGGCAACTTTTATCACTTCAGTACTAAATCATTGATGTATAAAATTCAGAGTGCCTTAGTGATGGGGTACGGATGAGTCTCCTTGGTTACTAGTCAAATTAACTCTCCAGTCTGACTACACTTGGCCATAAAGCTAATGGTTATAAATCTCTGTCAGGTGAAGCAAACTGACTATAGAATAAATCAACAGAAATAGAGACACCAAAAAAACACTCCCACATCAGTATATAAAACATAGTCAGCCACAGGAAAACACATATTTTAGGAAAAGAGACAGTAGGTTAATTACGTATGAGTCTGGGGGAAATAGCAGTCAGATAGATTATTTTCTGGTTAGGAGGGCCGATAGGAGGTTAGTGAGGGATGTTAAAGTTATAGGAAGTGAGGAGTGTGTGCAGCAGCACAAACTATTGATTTGTGATATGGTGCTTAAAGAACAAATGATGAAAAAGAGGACTTATGTACCTAGGAGGAAAATATGGAAGCTGAAAAACCAAGTAGTAAGGGATGCCTTCTATAGCGAGTTGAGGAGAGTGGTGGCTGAACAGGGAGCTGTAGACAGAGGCGTTAATGAACAGTACAGAGCCCTCAAGAACAATTTCTTGAGAGTTACTGATGTAACATGCGGCTGGACAAGAGGACCACCAAGACATAAAGTAACTTGGTGGTGGGATGAGGATGTAGAAGCTGCAATTAAGGAGAAAAGAAGGCTTTTCCGGGAATGGAAGAAGGGTGGTAGCAAAGAGGAATATTTGGCTGCCAAGCGTAGGGCGAGGAGAGAGGTATACAGGGCAAAGTCTGAGTCACAGAGACAATTACTTGATAACCTAAATCATGGGGAAAGGAAAAATATATTTAGGTTGGCAGGTCAGGTGAAGAGGGATAATCGGGAAATCATAGGTGAGCAGTGTGTGAAGAATGATGAAGGAAGGGTAGTGGTGAACAGTGAGGATATTAAAGATGCATGGAGAGAGCATTATAACCGGTTGTTGAATGAGGAGTTTGACTGGGACAGGGAAGGTTTGGAGCCAGCAGATCCAGTGTCTGGCCCTTGGCCTTTGATTGATACTGCTACTGTGAGTGAGGCAATAGGCAGGATGAGGGTGGGGAAGGCAGCAGGTGTGTCTGGTTTGGCTGCCGAAATGTTGAAGGCCTCAGGCGATATAGGGGTGAGTTTAGTCACTGACCTGATAAATAGGATTATTTATGAGTGTGTTGTCCCAGATGATTGGCTGAAGAGTGTAATTGTAAATGTGTATAAAGGGAAGGGTGATGCCCTGGAAAGAGGGAATTATAGAGGTATAAAGCTTTTAGATCAGATAATGAAGGTAATGGAGAGAGTTTTAGAAGGTATGATTAGAGAAAGAGTGAATATTGATGAGATGCAGTTTGGGTTTATGCCAGGTAGGGGGACCACTGATGCCATATTCATTGTTCGACAGCTTCAGGAAAAATATATTGGTAGGAGAAGGGATCTTTATTTTGTTTTTGTTGATTTGGAAAAGGCCTTTGACAGAGTCCCTAGAGAGGTGGTGAAGTGGGCAATGAGAAAGCTTGGCTTGGAGGAGTGGCTGGTTAGGGTGGTTATGGCCATGTATGTGGGTGCTCACACCCAGGTGAGAGTGAATGGAGATTTGAGTGATGAGTTTTCCGTGAATGTTGGTGTGCATCAGGGGTCAGTCTTGAGTCCCATGTTGTTTATCATGGTACTTGAAGCCCTTTCACGTGACTTTAGAAACGGACTCCCGTGGGAGTTGTTGTATGCTGATGATTTGGTGTTGATTGCAGAGAATGAAAGGGAGGCGGAGGAAAAGGTTTAGGAAGTGGAGAGATGGTATGGGGCAAAAGGGTTTAAGGGTAAATGCAGATAAAACAAAAGTGATGATATCTAGGGTTGGTGGCGGTACTGTCAAAGACGAGGGAGAGTGGCCATGTGCAGTTTGCCACAAGGGCGTGGGAAGTAATTCCATCTTGTGCGGTGTGTGTGATAAATGGGTGCATAAGAGATGTAGTGGTATCAGAGGTAGACTGCGAGATAATGCTGATTTTATGTGTACGGCGTGCCGGGGGTGAGCAGGTGGAGATCGTCAGACGTGAAAGAATTGAACTTGCTGGTGAATCTCTTGAGTGTGTGGAAGAGTTTTGTTATTTAGGAGACATGTTGTGTGCTGGAGGTGGGGCTGGAGCTAGCTCTGTGGCTAGGGTGAGAAGTGGTTGGAAGAAGTTCAGGAGCTCTTGCCTCTCCTGACATTGAGGGGGCTCTCCCTACGTGCTAAGGGGTCTTTGTATGCAGCGTGTGTTAGGAGTGTAATGCTGTATGGCAGTGAGACCTGGGCAGTGAAGGAGGAAGACATTCGCCGGCTCAGACGTACAGAAATGACAATGATTAGGTGGATGTGCAGTGCGTCCCTGCGTCCAAGGCCTGGAGGGGCTGGGTTTACAATGGAAGAGTTGAGAGGTAGGATGGGACTGGAGTGTATTGGTGTTGTGATGAGGAGAGGTAGATTGAGGTGGTTTGGACATGTGGAGAGGATGGGGGATGATAGCTGGGTGAGGAAGGTGAGAAGTGTTAATATTGGGGGTGGGGTTATGAGGGGTAGACCGAGAAAGACATGGGACGAGGTCATTAAGTGTGACCTTAGGGTTAAGGGACTGAACAGGGAGGCTGCAATGGATCGTGCAGCATGGAGAGCCGCCATTAGGTGACCAAGGCCGACACATGCAAGCATGTTGGAGCCTTTAAAAACGAAACGAAAACGAAACGAAAAGAAACCGTATTAACGATAAATGTTCGTATATATGCAGGGGAAAAATCTCGTTAATCTCTGACCTAAATGAAGGGAGTCAACTGCTATGTTTAATGAGGGGAATAAACTCAGAATGATTGTTATTCATGGATATAAATGAAGGGAAACGACTCAAGTTGCTCATCAACCTTTGACATAAATGGTCGTTAACTAAAGATGCTTGTTAGTTTTAAAATCTCGGTGCTATTTAGGACAATACATTTTTCTTTTTAATGCAGAGAAGCAGAAACTGAAGAGTGCAAGAAATAATACACAAAAGAGAGCCAAATGCAAGATATCTTACATCTGAAATTTCTGCACACATTGCATTTACAAGACTGGAGGTCACAGGCAGAGGGAAATAGAGATTGAGAAAAATAAATTCAAGTTGACCTGTAACCAATTACAATCAACCAAAGAAGGAAAAGAGTACATATTTTTTTCAGCATATTTTTTCCTGTGGCTGACTGTAAGGTACATCACAATGACATGGTAATAATAATAATGCAAATATAACAAGAAAATGGGCATAACAATTGGCGTACAAATACAATAGCCAACATCAACAGTTCAGGAGGGATAATATATACAAAACACCCATTTTTATTGTTGGGTAAACAAGCACTATGGCTTTTTGGCAGAGTCCTTTTATTTGCCACAGTTATTTACGATCTTTTGGGCTGATAATACCTGCTGTTGTGGTGGTCCCTGGCTCATTTTAATTAAGAATCAGAGTCAATGCTGGAGAACCTAAATACTGGAATTTAATCAAAGAAAAGAGGCAATAGGAGCTCCAAAATTCTTACAACGAAGATTATCCTCTAATATTCTTCAGACGTGTGTGCGCATCTTTCAGGAGTTTACTCTGGAAAATGACATGCATATATCCTTTGCAAAGTTTCATAGCTCATTTAGCCACATCTCATTCAAGAAGGTAGATGATCAGCACACACAGATAAGCTACAACCAACTGACACTGTTTTACTTAGGCAGCAAATACTGTACTGGCAAAAACGCTGAAATTGATGCTATGTTGGTTCAGAGAAGTGGTTTGATTACAGCACTACTACACAGGCATATCCAAACACCTGCCACTGTCCTACTTAGCCAGGAATACAGGACCACAGCAACAGCAGCCCACAATTTACTAAACCAAAATACAGGGCTGCCCATATATATCTGGTGTTGTCGGCTCAGTCTCCGGGTACGGGGGAAGCACGTCAAAAAAGCACGTATTTTGACAACTTAATTATGCTCCGTTTAACTGGGTATTAAATTACCATCATTCCTTTGTAAATGCTAGTTGAAACATGACTAATATGGTGCTAGTCATGAAGAAGTGCTATGGAAAGGATGTTGGGCCACAGTGCTATCTTATTCTGCCAGTGACGTGAGGGAAATGAATCGGCATAAGGACAAAAATCTTGTCTCTGTGTCATGTTTGTGTCATACCTTGTGCCATGCTTTTGTGTGTCACGTCTGTGTGTGTCATGTTTCTGCATGTCATGTCTCAGTGGCTGTTCAATTTGTATATGGATGAAGCTATAAGAGAGGTAATAGGAAGGAATGTGAATATATTGGTATCTAGTGAGGGAGGGTAAGATGTGGAAACTTCCTGAGCTGTTGCTTGCTGATGATACTGTATTGTGATGAATGTGAACTGAAAGGCTTGGTGCATGAGTCTCAGGATGTAAGAAACAGAATCCTAAAGAGAATATACGTATGGGTAAAGTTATGGTCTTGAGGGAAATCACAGCATACAGAGTGAGACTGGATGGTGAGGAAATAGATAATGAAGGTGCATCCAAGTACTTTAGAGTGATGAGTGAGGATGGATGTGCTTGAATGGGTACAGCAGGGTAGAAAGGTTGCTGGATCACTGAAAGCTGTGATAAGACGCTGAGAAATGAGGCTTAGATCCTGTTGGAAGGGCACAAGAGTGAGAGCAGTGGAAATGACCTGAGGAATGTGTGGAGTTTTATGGACAGACAGATATACAAATGAGGAAGTGGAAAAGTGCTGTGGTGCTATTAGGAGAAATATTTTGAGATTGTTTGGCCATGTAGAGGATGGGGAATGAGAGAATGACTAGAAGGTATGTGTATGATGTGAAGAGGAGGAGACCATGGCAGAGACGGAAGACTGAAGTGGAGAGATACAAGGGAGGGAGGTGTTAGTTGGAGAGAGGGCAGTCATATAGCAGATAACAGAATGACATGGAGTTAATTTGTTTGTGGCCTCCCCTTATGCGATTGAGATGTCTGCCAATAGATAAAAGTCAGTGGAGGGTAAAAATCTCTTCTTACCAAAATGAGTGAACTTTAAGCAATTACTGAAGAAAATGCAAGAGGAGATATTAAATTACTTGATAAAAAAATGCAACCAATGGATGCAAACAAGCAATCACTATCAAGTGAGGCGTGGCTGAATCGGTAGAGAGGCGGCCTGCGGTCCTAATGGTCCCAGGATCGAATCCCGGCTGGGGCAGGGAACAGTTTGAGGATTTGAATTTCCTAAAAGCAGACTTTCCTGATCTACCAGATAACCCGCCGACATGTCGTAAAAATACCCCCGCTAATACCAATACACCAATCCTGTATGAGACAGCCCTAGCATGTATTCAATATGGATGGTGGGTGTTAGCGCCGAAGTGGTGACATGTGGAGGTGTAGGAGGACTACTGGGCCTTGGGATAGTTCAGTGCCCCCAAGCAATAGGCTCTGAAGCCTTTGCCCAGAGTCGGACACATAAAAAAAAAAAAAAAAAAAAAAAAAAAAAAAAAAGTAAGAAAGGGTTATGGAAAACAGAAAATGATGCAGGGTAGTGATGGTAAAGCCGACTGAGCCTCCACCATATCAATCATCAAATAATCCAAATCAATATAATGATCATCATTCATTATTATTAAAATCATCACTGCAATCGACATCATCATCATCCCAGCCTCTTCTTCCCACCTAAGGATGGGGTAAGGTATGGTTCAAAATGCAACAACAAAACACATGGGATCAGACATGTTATATATGAACCACCCTGTATTTTTTAACATCTGTGGCACATAACCAGGACTTAACTGCATCTGTTTGTGATGTACAGGCATGTGCAAAAGTATGCCAACAATACTCTGCCAGCAGTAACTTGTATTTCATATTTACCACTCTTCCCCAAATGACTAGAGGGTAACATTCCTTCTGCTGCCTGTTTTCCTGATGCCTGGAACAGACACCTTCATATGGCAATGATCAGATACTGAATGACAGATTAAAATATCAGCCTTCAGTTCCTTTACTATCCCCATACAGGAGAATGGTGGACTAGGAAAGAATAGTAACGTTGATGTGCAGTCCTTACCACATAAAATATTTCAAACACCTTCCATTCCTACAGCTGGCAGAGAAGTGTCTACATACTTTGCTCATGCTCAGGACAGGATTTATGCAAAACATTTCATAGCCAATGGTTGTGTACAGCTGGCCAGTTGTCTATAACCTTAGGCGCTTTACTCGAATCTGGCAAAGACGTCTTCTTTCAGAGCTGACGGCAGCAGGTAAAGAAACTGGTTGTTTGATACGATTACTAATCAAAGTGGACATCTCGTGACTATCATGAGTGACAAGCCAAGTGGCTTCTGGCTACCCAGGATATAAGTTACTACACTTGGTGGTAATATACAACTAGACAGTCACGTGGTGGTGTAAAGAGTTACGGCGCTCTAGCTGGATGTGGCAATATTTGGTATTAAATTAGTCAGTAGCTTGTCCCAGGTCTCTTCACAAAATGGGGAAACAAAAAATTGGTGAATGACTGGGTGGCTGTGAATGTGAGGTCCAGCATCTGATAGATGTGAACAAAGTGTGCAACGTCTGGCTTGCAATATCCACTTAAGAACGTATGCCCAATCCTTGAGCCATTGCCTAGGCCGTAAAAAATAAACAAAAAAACTGGCCATCAAACACAACCCCCTCATAGAGCATTCCGCCCCCTTACTGTACGGCCACAACGTGGTTATTGCAAGCATGGCCTGAGTGCATGTTTACCGATATAATCATCCACCTGTGTGCCACTTATCCTTCCAACATATGCAATGATGGACTCCTTCTCACTGTCCAACAGCCCCCATTACCCACGTCAAAACGGATATATATCATGGCAAACAATGGTGGGTTGTGTGTGTATTAAAAGTATTGACCCAACCCCCCAGGCATCCCCAATCCCCCAAAACCCCACTAGTAGCAAAGGGACTTGGGGCCACACTACACGACAGTATTATGGCAACTAATTCGGCACAAAAAATTTTTTACGTGCGTACCGGTACTTAGCATTCCAACTTTGACATGGAGGAATCGACAGGGTCGTGGTTTGTAAACAATGAGGATACAACTAGACAGTCACGTGGTGGTGTAATGAGTTACGGCGCTCCAGCTGGACATGGCACTATACGGTATTACATCAGTCAGTAGCTAGTCCCAGGTCTCTTGCAAAACAGGGGAAACAAAACATTGGTGAATGACTGGGTGGCTGTGAATGTGAGGTCCAGCATCTGATAGATGCGAACAAAGTGTGCAACGTCTGGCTTGCAATATCCACTTAAGAACGTATGCCCAATCCTTGAGGCATTGCCTAGGCCGTAAAAAATAAACAAAAAAACTGGCCATCAAACACAACCCCCTCATAGAGCATTCCGCCCCCTTACTGTACGGCCACAATGTGGTTATTGCAAGCAAGGCCTGAGTGCATGTTTACCTATATAATCATCCACCTGTGTGCCACTTATCCTTCCAACATATGCAATGATGGACTCCTTCTCACTGTCCGACAGCCCCCATTACCCATGTCAAAACAGATATATATCATGGCACACAATGGTGGGTTGTGTGTGCTGTAAAAATATTGACCCAACCCCCCAGGCATCCCCAATCCCCCAAAACCCCACTAGTAGCAAAGGGACTTGAGGCCACATTACACGACAGTATTATAGCAACTAATTCGGCGCACAATTTTTTAAGCTTATCTTTACGATGCAGACTTTTCATTCATTTACTGCCGGCGTAAAACTTTAATCTCCTCAGTCTGACTTGGCACTTATAATTTTTACGAGCATATCAGTACTTAGCATTCCAACTTCGACACGGGGGAATCGATGGGCCGAGGTTCGTAAACGACGAGCATACAACTAGACAGTCACGTGATGGTGTAAGGAGTTACGGTGCTCCAGCTGGATGTGGCGTTATTACATCAGTCAGTAGCTAGTCCCAGGTCTCTTGCAAAACAGGGGAAACAAAAAACAGGTGAATGACTGGGTGGCTGTGCATGTGAGGTCCAGCATCTGATAGATGTGAACAAAGTGTGCAACGTCTGGCTTGCAATATCCACTTAAGAATGTATGCCCAATCCTTGAGGCATTGCTTAGGCCATAAAAAATAAACAAAAAAACTGGCCATCAAACACAACCCCCTCATAGAGCATTCCGCCCCCTTACTGTATGGCCACAACGTGGTTATTGCAAGCAAGGCCTGAGTGCATGTTTCCCTATATAATCATCCACCTGTGTGCCACTTATCCTTCCAACATATGCAATGATGGACTCCTTCTCACTGTCCAACAGCCCCCATTACCCACATCAAAACGGATATATATCATGGCACACAATGGTGGGTTGTGTGTGCTGTAAAAGTATTGACCCAACCCCCCAGGCATCCTCAATCCCCCAAAACCCCACTAGTAGCAAAGGGACTTGGGGCCATGCTACACGACAGTATTATAGCAACTAATTCGGCGCACAATTTTTGAAGTTTATCTTTACGATGCAGACTTTTTGTTCATTTACTGCCGGCGTAAAACTTTAATCTCCTCAGTCTGACTTGGCGCTAATTTTTTAAAAAAGCATACTGGTACTTAGCGTTCCAACTTCCACACAGGGGAATCGACGGGCAACGCCAGAACTGCAGGGTCGATTGGTGTGGGTGATTTAAACAGACAACATAGCGACAATATACACAAGTATTAAACAACTGGCCAAACCACAGGCTATAAAAAAATCTGTCCACTGTGCATCAATTACAATACAAACATCAACATAATAATCAAGCAATAATCATATGTATAATTCACTTGGGTGTCTTCTAAGTGGCTCAGGAGGCTTGCTAAGAAATCACGTTAGGAAATCACCCCAGCCACAAAGAAGACAAGCCACTTTGAACTAACACCACTGTTCAACTGAGAGAAACACTACTAGCAAAGGCATAAAAAATAACATGAGGAGCCTTTCCATCACAAAATTCTTGCAGTATACCGGGTATCTACCTAGCTAACACTTACTGCAATATATCTACTATCTATGTGTATCTGTGTAATGTTTACCTATCTGTGTATTTTATCTATCAGCTTGAAATATTGCTGAGCTGAGGCAACACCTTAGCAAGGAGACATGCTAATCATGAAGTGCAGGGGAAAGGTTTCAAAACTATCTGCTACTGGTAAACCTGGGGAATTTACTTACTGTACTCTTGTTACTCTACCCAGGCATAAAATAAGAATCTTAGCAATAGTTTATCAAGCAGAATGCTAGTCATGAAGAAGTGCAGTGGGATGGATGTAGACATGTAGTCCTGTGTTATTCTACCACAGAGATATATGAAAAAAGCAGGTGAATGGACAAATCCCAGGCCACGTTATGGTGCAAGAAGTATAATAATTGAGCACAGACGAATATAAATAAGTTAAAAATCCATCCAACCAGCCATCATCCAAACCCACGTCGCCCCACAGAGGAGCGTGGGAACCCGGGGCTAGGCAAGTTGGTCCTGACATTTAAGATGAAAATAAGTTAAAAATAAAGCTCATTATTATCCTTAGACCCCCTGTGCATCACTCTCAGTTGAATAAAACCATCTGGTGTTAGTTGCAATAAAGACAGTTGCTCTCCCACTTACGAGCAAGAGCTAAGAAGAATTGCTGTTGAGATTAAACACTTACCGGCTTGAGATTTCATTCGGCTGTGTGGTTGCCAGCCTGATAGTGCCAGGTATTGACTCCTGGCACTGCATCATCCTAGCTTATCATCAATCATCGTCGTCGTTGATTGGCCAGTAAAATCAGCACCTAGACTAAGTTAACTGGCCTTCTATATCCCAGTGGTGGAATGATCTAGTTATGGAGCCTAGCACTAACTATCATCAACCATCGTTGTCGTCATCAATAGGCAAGTAAAATCAGTACCTAGACTAAGTTAACTGGTCTTCTATACCCTAGTGGTGGAATGATCTAGTTATGCAGCCCAGCACTGCCACTGATCATAATTAAAATCATTAGGCATTATCATCATCATTCCTGACTCCTCACCCAACGATGAGGTCAGGAGCTCTCTATTAAAATATCATAAGTAGGGGAGCAACTGTTATACTCTGTCCATCTCAACTTGGCTTAAAAGTGATCTGGAAAGGATGCAGAGCCACAGTATTGCTAGCCTTGTCTTACTCTGCTTCTGGCCAATGAAATTAGGCTGCCAAGGACAAAACTCTCTGCCAAGTCATGGTGGACCATCCAAAAATTTTCTAACTCACATTTCAGACGGGTGGTTGTAGCTGTAGTTGTAGTAGAAGGAACTGAGATGTAGAAAGGTTTTCAGGATCAATGGCACTGGGAACCTCTATATCTATCACAGGTATTTCCCGTGTTTTGAGGCCACTGAGTATTTTTCAACATTCACCACACAATCTTGTATCACTCTATGAGCAGCGAAGGAGCCCAGGGCTGGGCAAGTTGGTCCCGACATTCAAGATGAGAGTGACCACCCACACTCATCCCCGAGTGGCATTATGTTAACGATAAACCCCAACCACCCCTGGGTATAGCCACTGCATGATGAGAAAAATTGAGCCAGCACCGCCGGCTCCAGCAGGCAGCACCACCAGGATCAACGCCAGCACCACCAGGATCAACGCCAACACCACCAGGATCAACGCCAGCACGCCAGCACCAACTCAGCAATCGCAGGAACAGCAGCCTGGGTAACACAGACGGACCCTGAAAATAAGGCAAGGTTTTAGGAGATAATCTCAAGTGTGTTCAAACTTAATCCTTTTGTCTGTGAAGGAGTTCAATATGGATCTTAATTAACCCCTAGTGTATTGGTGCTGGATGAGGGGGGAGGGCTGCCTGACATTTACACTTCTCAATGCCACACCTATCCCGCAAGAGGAGAATGATGGACTACAGAAGGGTAACTCAACCTGCAGTCCACTGGGATAATGTTCTGCTATGCCTGGGGTTGAACTACTACTAGTACACAAGACCTAAGATGAACAAATCCATTTTACATCATCTGTCTGGCTCAATTCCTTGGTTAAAGTCCCTCAAGTACTTCCTTATTCCCAGCAGAACAAGAAATTCTGACGGCTCTGCATTATTTACCGAACTCTTCATGACTGGCTTTATTCCTGTGTTAATCTTTTGTTACAACTCAGCACTGAATAAGGACAGATGGCAGTTTAAACAGATAGATAGTGCGAAACTGGGTAGTAGATAAATTCCTTCACAATGATGGCCGTCTCCTAATATAAATGAAAGAGTCTGGTGGAAGCAAGTATATTATGACAAGAGCAGAAGGCCCCATACTACAGGTCCCTTCGGCAAAATTCAAAAAAGTCACAATAGGACGCTTACCTGAGAGTGTAGGCAGATGGTTGGTATTACCGTGACTGGGCAGCTGGATGGTATTAATTTGGCAACTGGTTGTGGCTTTCTTCTCCCCTTTCTCCGTCTCTGTTGGCAGTTTCCACAGCTAAGTCAATTAACACACCTGAAAAAATAGTACACATTAGTCCTTTCCTTCCAAACCTTGATTAACAAAAGTATCTGGTTAGCAGCAAGAACAATATAACCTGGGAACAGTAAGGTTTGATTACATGGCAGTAAGAATTTGCGAAGTCTGTAGTAATAATAATAACAATAAATAATAATAACAATAAATAATAATAACAATAAATAATAATAACTAATAACAACAATAATAATAATAATCGTTTCATTTTTAAAGGCTCCAACATGCTTGCATGAGTCGGCCTTGGTCACCTAATGGCGACTCTCCATGCTGCACGATCTATTGCAGCCTCCCTGTTCAGTCCCTTAACCCTGAGGTCACACTTAATGACCTCGTCCCATGTCTTTCTTGGTCTACCCCTCATAACCCCACCCCCAATATTAACATTTCTCACCATCCTCACCCAATTATCATCCCCCCTCCTCTCCACATGCCCAAACCATCTCAATTTACCTCTGCTCATCACAACACCAATACATTCCAGTCCCATCCTACCTCTCAACTCTTCCATCGTAAACCCAGCCCCCTCAGACATTGAACACAGGGACGCACTACACATCCACCTAATCATTGTCATTTCTGTATGTCTAAGCCTGTGAATATCCTCCTCCTTTACTGCTCAGGTCTCACTATCATATAGCACAACACTCCTAACACATGCTGCATACAAAGACCTCTTAGCACGTAGGGAGAGTCCTCTCAATGTCATGAGAGGCAAGAGCTCCCTGAACTTCTTCCAACCACTTCTCACCCTAGCCACAGAGCTAGCTCCAGCCCCACCTCCAGCACACAACATGTTTCCCAAATAACAAAACTCTTCCACACACTCAAGAGATTCACCAGCAAGATCAATCCCTTCACGCCTGACAATCTCCATCTGCTCTCCCCGACACGCCGTACACATAAAATCAGCAGTATCTCACAGTATACCTCTGACAGCACTACATCTCTTGCATCCCCATTTATCACAAACACTGCACAAGATGGAATTACTTCCCACGCCCTCGTGGCAAACTGCACATGGCCACTCTCCCTCGTCTTTGACAGTACCGCCACCAACCCTAGATATTATCACTTTTGTTTTATCTGCAGTTACCCTTAAGCCCTTGTGATCCATACCATCCCTCCACTTCCTAAATCTTTCCTCTGCTTCCCTTTCATTCTCTGCAATCAACACCAAATCATCAGCATGCAACATCTCCCACGGGAATCCGCTTTTGAAGTCATGTGAGAGGGCTTCAAGTACCATGATAAACAACATAGGACTCAAAACTGACCCCTGATGCACACCAACGTTCACGGAAAACTCATCACTCAAATCTCCATTCACTCTTACCTGGGTGCTACCTGGGTGCGAGCACCCACATACATAGCCATAACCACCCTAACCAGCCACTCCTCCTAGTCAAGCCTTCTCATTGCCCACTTCACCACCTCTCTAGGGACTCTGTCAAAGGCCTTTTCCAAATCAACAAAAACAAAATACAGATCCCTTTTCTTACCAATATATTTTTTCTGAAGCTGTTAACAATGAATATGGCATCAGTGGTCCCCCTACCTGGCATAAACCCAAAATGCATCTCATCAACATTCACTCTCTCTCTAATCATACCTTCTAAGACTCTCTCCATTACCTTCATTATCTGATCTAAAAGCTTTATACCTCTATAATTTCCTATTTCCAGGTCATCACCCTTCCCTTTATACACATTTACAATTACACTCTTCAGCCAATCATCTGGGACAACAACAACCATCCATCATCCAATCCTACATCGCCCCATGAGGAGCGTAGGAGCCCGGGACTAGGCAGTTGGTCTCGACATTTAAGATGAGAGTGACCAGCCTCACTCATCCCTGAGTGGCATCCACTCATAAATAATCATATTTGTCAGGTCAGTGACTAACCGCACCCCTATATCTCCTGAGGCCTTCAACATTTCGGCAGTCAACCCAGACACACCTGCTGCCTTCCCCACCTTCATTCAGCCTATTGCCTCACTCACAGTAGCAGCATCAATCAAAGGCCAAGGGCCAAACACTGGATCTGCTGGCTCCAAACCTTCCCTGTCCCAGTCAAACTCCTCATTCAACAACCGGTTATAATGCTCTCTCCATGAATCTTTAATATCCCCACTGTTCACCACTACCCTTCCTTCATCATTCTTCACACACTGCTCACCTATAATATCCCGATTATCCCTCTTCATCTGATCACTTCATCACCTTAAATATCATATTTTTCCTTTCCACACTATTTAGGTTATCAAACACAAGTCTCGGTGACTCAGACTTCGCCCTGTATACCTCTCTTCTAGCCCTACGCTTGGCAGCCAAGTATTCCTCCTTGCTATAATGATAATCATCATCATCATCCAGGCAGGGTGAGGAGTAGCAATGTCCAGACAGCCCAAATTTGCCCAATCCAATAGGCCACGCTTCCATTCGCTCACCATTCAAGCCCCCAGAATCCTGGCTCTGTATGATACGCCAAAAACATTGACCACGTTCTGTAGCTTCACATAAATGTATCCGAGAGTCAATAATAATAATAATAAAAATGCAGTACCCTAGTCTGCAGTCCACATACAGTATACGCTGACTACAGTTTACATATTGAAGGGACAAAAAAAATTGTCACCATAAGCTGAATTAATCTGCCTTCCAATACAAAGACTTACAAAAATCTGCCTATATCACACTCCAGGGGTTGTTGCCGTTGACCAACCCTTGTCTGTCTAGATGAGCAGACCCATCAACTGTAGGGAAGCAACTGCCCTTCCCATGCACTGAGTCTGTATTCCCTTGCGGCTGACAGCGGGGAATAGTGTAAAAGTTGAATTCCTGGATGGATGTCACATTTGGGTAATTCCACGAAGATGTAAACCTTTTGTGTCAAATTAAAAATTGCTTAAAAGTATATAAATTATACATCATTTTAAAGCTTAATTATTGAATTTTATGAATCTGAAGAGAAAGAGAGCCTAAACTGTCAACTTGGGGAGCTGCATAAAAAACTGTCATGTTATGTCACCAAAGAAAAACAAGTGCTGAATATAGCAACTTTCATAACATCATTGACCAGAGTATGTTACTGTTTGGAATGCTGACACTGTGTTTTACTGAAAATGTGTCTATTTGAGTTGTGATTGACACTACAGTTGTTTACATATACAGTAAACTTGCCCGGAACACGTTCTCGCCGAACACGTTCGCAATTATACACGGTTAGTGCTGGGATATGTATAAGATAATGTAAGATTAAAGAACCATTACGAAAACTATATATTTACGCAAGAGAGGCCTTTGATAGGCCAAATCCTCGAACATCAGCTCTGCACGCAGTTAGTTTTGATCACATGATGTGTTTCGCTGTACTGCTTTTCCTCAGTGCTGTATTTGTAAGTTAAATATTTACAGTACTGTATTGGTAAGTTTATGTGCAAGTTAAAGTATTATTAAATAACGTTCAAGCAAGAAATAAAGTCTTATAACCAGTTCTCTGATAGGCATCAGAATATTACCTTTTTTATTTATTTGTTAAATATTTGCTGTACTGCTTTTCCACAGTACTGTATTTTTAAGTTAAATACTTTCTATTCTGGTATGCACTTGTAAGTTAAAGCACTTACAGAAAGTTAAAGCTTTAAATAAAGCCTTGTAACCAGTTATAGATTACACACGATTGGTGGGTTCCAAGACAATTCGCCATCATGTCAATTCCCCGTGATGTGATGTTGTTGAGGTATTGCCTTTACAACGGCACCTCTAAACAATTTCCTTCTTTCTCTTTTCTCTTTCTTATATGTCTTTCTGTGGTCACACCTCCTCTTCTCTTTCTACGTGTAAGCTATAATCAGTCGCCTGAATTTCTGAGCTCCTTCACTTTCCTTTCTCTTTTTTTCCAGCATTTAAATATTATTAATTTCTTTTTTTCAATACCACTTGTATTAAATAAGAGGTTCGCAAGTATACTATTTCTTTCCTCTATATATGGCTGTTGTAATTCTACCAGTTGTGTTCTTTCATATATCCTGTGCAGTCTAATAAAAAATGTATCAAGTCTTCTGTCTCTGCATTACACATTGGACAATTTGTCTCAGTTCCCTTGAATCTGTTTCTATTTGCTAAATTTAGTGTATTAGATCTGCATTTAGACAGGATTATGGAGGCTGGTGTATTATCATATATTTCATCTGCTCCACCTATTTCTTTCTTCCATTTTTTATATACTTCTAAGCTTGATTTATTTTCCATGTCTTTTCTCCACCTTTTTGTGTCCTCATCATATATTTTCCGGGTTAGTTCATCTTTTGTTATATTTTTTAACCCTTCTGTATTTAGGTCAAGTTCTTTTAGTGCCTTCCCACATTCCCTCATCCACTTATTCTTGCGTTCCCTCAGCTCTTCTACGATTTCAATTAATAGTGCATTATTTCTTCTCTTTAAAATACCTTGGAGATACTGAAGCTTTGCCCTCTTTATTTTTGTTTCCATTAATGAGGCTCCTACTTCGCCCCTCAGGCAGCCTACTGCAGTGCTCATATTACCTCCCAGCATTGTTCTATACACCCCATTTTCTATTTTCTGTGGTTTGTCTATTTCTTCTTTATTAAAAACAATTACTCCTGCAGCATACAGAACTCCAGGGAGTGCTAGGCTCTTCCAGTAAGTTTTACCAATTAAAATTTTATTGCAGCTCCTAGCCATAACAAGAGTAGGTTAAGTTTGCTAGTCTTTGTGCTTTCATAATGATGTTTTCTTTATGTCCTTTAAAGCAGTATTTAGAATCCACTATTGTTACCCCCAAATACTTAATTGAATTTACCACTTCTATACCCTCTATTTCTGTTGGTTTCTCCTTCATATTGAATATAAGGGATTTACTTTTTGCTTTGTTTATTTCTAGTCCACAGGTTTTACTAATATTTATTAACCTTCTAATGTTAGCTTTGGCCTCAGTTATTGTCTGTGAAAATTGAAGGCCATCATCAGCAAAAAACAAGGTGTTGATTTCAACTCTTGTCTCTATAGCCAAGGCCTACACTATCAAGGTGGTTTAATATCACGAAGGTTATTAATTTGAAAAGTGTTGTTGATCTTGTGCATCCTTGCCTTCTATCTCATTTTTTATGTCTTTGCTTAAATTTATCATTGTTTTGTCTCCTTGGTATATTTTGCTGACGCTGTCTATTATATTCTCATGGACCTTTACTTACTTTAGTGCCTCTATAATTTTCTCTCTTTTAATGGAGTCGTATGCTTTTGAGAAATCCATTGCTGCAATGATTAAAGGTGTTTTATTTACCCAGCTGGTGTCTATACAATATTTTAAGATTAGTAGATTGTCCTCTACCCTTCTGCCTGTAGTGAAGCCTGCCTGCATTTCACTATCTAGCCTATTGATTTTGAGCTGCTGCTCCATTTTTTCCTTTATTAAATTCATGAAAATTTTATATGATATGTTTGTGAGGGCTATCGGTCTCAGATCTTTTGCAGATGGTTTAGGCACCTTTGGTATCATAATTGTTTTAGATTTTTTCCAGTTATCTGGTAACTCCCCATCTTCAATTATTTTATTTAAACATTGTTATTTTTGTCATACAATCCTGACTTCATAATAGCGCTTTATTGCATTCCGGTTTAATTTCATCTGGGCCTGCTGCTTTCTTATTCTTTAATTTCTGCAAACATCTCTTTACCTCCTCTAGTCTAAAAATTGGCATGTCCATTGGCTTTACCCCTGTTACTACCTCTATTGCCATATCCATATGCTCTCTTACTGTGTCTGGAAAGGAAAGCAACCCTCCTAGCTCTGTGTCATCAACATTTATTTTTTTGTTCTTCTTAAAATTCTCCCTCTCCTCCTCATTCCATACTTGCCAGCCTGATAGTGCCAGGGATTGACTCCTGGCACTGCATCATCCTAGCTTATCATCAATCATCGTCGTCGTTGATTGGCCAGTAAAATCAGCACCTAGACTAAGTTAACTGGCCTTCTATATCCCAGTGGTGGAATGATCTAGTTATGGAGCCTAGCACTAACTATCATCAACCATCGTCGTCGTCATCAATAGGCAAGTAAAATCAGTACCTAGACTAAGTTAACTGGTCTTCTATACCCTAGTGGTGGAATGATCTAGTTATGCAGCCCAGCACTGCCACTGATCATAATTAAAATCATCATTAGGCATTATCATCATAATTCCTGACTCCTCACCCAACGATGAGGTCAGGAGCTCTCTATTAAAATATCATAAGTAGGGGAGCAACTGTTATACTCTGTCCATCTCAACTTGGCTTAAAAGTGATCTGGAAAGGATGCAGAGCCACAGTATTGCTAGCCTTGTCTTACTCTGCTTCTGGCCAATGAAATTAGGCTGCCAAGGACAAAACTCTCTGCCAAGTCGAGGTGGACCATCCAAAAATTTTCTAACTCACATTTTAGACGGGTGGTTGTAGTTGTAGTAGAAGGAACTGAGATGTAGAAAGGTTTTCAGGATCAACGGCGCTGGGAACCTCTATATCTATCACAGGTATTTCCCGTGTTTTGAGGCCACTGACTATTTTTCAACATTCACCACACAATCTTGTATCACTCTATGAGCAGCGAAGGAGCCCAGGGCTGGGCAAGTTGGTCCCGACATTGAAGATGAGAGTGACCAGCCACACTCATCCCCGAGTGGCATTACGTTAATGATAAATCTCAACCACCCCTGGGTATAACCACTGCATGATGAGAAAAATTGAGCCAGCACCGCCAGCTCCAGCAGGCAGCACCACCAGGATCAACGCCAGCACGGCAGCACCACCAGGATCAACGCCAGCACGGCAGCACCACCAGGATCAACGCCAGCACGGCAGCACCACCAGGATCAACGCCAGCACGGCAGCACCACCAGGATCAACGCCAGCACGGCAGCACCAACTCAGCAATCGCAGGAACAGCAGCCTGAGTAATACAGATGGACCCTGAAAATAAGGCAAGGTTTTAGGAGATAATCTCAAGTGTGTTCAAACTTAATCCTTTTGTCTGTGGAGGAGTTCAATATGGATCTAAATTAACCCCTAGTGTATTGGTGCTGGATGGGGGGGGGAGGGCTGCCTGACATTTACACTTCTCAATGCCACACCTATCCCGCAAGAGGAGAATGATGGACTACAGAAGGGTAACTCAACCTGCAGTCCACTGGGATAATGTTCTGCTGTGCCTGGGGTTGAACTACTACTAGTACACAAGACCTAAGATGAACAAATCCATTTTAGATCATCTGTCTGGCTCAATTCCTTGGTTATAGTCCCTCAAGTACTTCCTTATTCCCAGCAGAACAAGAAATTCCGACGGCTCTGCATTATTTACTGAACTCTTCATGACTGGCTCTATTCCTGTGTTAATCTTTTGTTACAACTCAGCACTGAATAAGGACAGATGGAAGTTTAAACAGATAGATAGTGCGAAACTGGGTAGTAGATAGATTCCTTCACAATGATGGCCGTCTCCTAATATAAATGAGTCTGGTGGAAGCAAGTATAGCATGACAAGAGCAGAAGGCCTCATACTACAGGTCCCTTTGGCAAAATTCAAAAAAGTCAAAATAGGACGCTTACCTGAGAGTGGAGGCAGATGGTTGGTATTACCGTGACTGGGCAGCTGGTTGGTATTAATTTGGCAGCTGGTTGTGGCTTTCTTCTCCCCTTTCTCCGTCTCTGTTGGCAGTTTCCACAGCTGGGTCAATTAACACACCTGAAAAAATAGTACACATTAGTCCTTTCCTTCCAAACCTTGATTAACAAAAGTATCTGGTTAGCAGCAAGAACAATATAACCTGGGAACAGTAAGGTTTAATTACATGGCAGTAAGAATTTGCGAAATCTGTAGTAGTAGTAATAATAATAATAATAATAATAATAATAATAATAATAAATAATAATAATAGTCTATTGCCAGACGCCTCAATCCCGTTTGGGGTGGCCACAAACAAAGCGCCTCCAAGTCGCCCTGTCCCCTGCCATCTCACTGCCCTGCTCCCAACTCACACCCCCCTCTCTCATATACCTCTCCACCCCATCCCTCCATCTCATCCTCGGCCTCCCCCTCCCTCTTCCCCCCTCCACCTCACTCACATACACTCTCTTCGTCAGTCTTTCACCCTCCATCCTCTCCACATGGCCAAACCACCTCAGTGTGTTCCTCATAACGCTTCATATCACATCCGCATCAACACCACAACGCTCCTTTATATCCTCATTCGTCAGCCTGTCTCTCCATGTGACTCCACAGGCTCCTCTTAAATAACTCATTTCCACTGCTCTCACTCTTGACTTGTGTCCTTCCAACAACGTCCAAGCTTCACTTCCATACGTTAGAGTTGGTATCACAATACTGTCATGTATTAACTTTTTCACTTCCATGCTCACTTCCCTGTTTCTTATCACTGCTTTCAAAGAACCAGCAACCTTTCTTCCCTGCTGTACCCTTTCACGCACTTCACTCTCCAAACCTCCATCCTTACTCATCACACTACCCAAGTACTTAAACGTACTCACATTTTCCAATTACTCACCATCCAACCTCGCTGTACATTCACTGACTTCACCTCTCTCAAAGACCATCACTTTACTCTTCCCTACATTCACCTTTAGATTCCGTTTCTTACACACTCTCCCAAACTCATCCACCAAGCCTTGCAGCTCCCCTTCGTCTTCACTCAACAACACAGTATCATCTGCAAATAACAGTACAGGGTTTCCAAACACTATCCTCTCTCACCAGGGCCACTCCAACATCCACTACCCTACCTTGTACCTCTTTTAATACCCAATCCATGTAAAGATTGAACAACCATGGAGACATGACACATCCATGTTTCAACCCAACTTTCAAAGAGAAAAATTCACTTAGTTCACCATCCACACGCACTGCAGCCTTCGCACCATCGTACATACTCTTCACAGCATTCAACAACTTGCCATCTACTCCATATATTCTTAACACTTTCCACAATCCTTGTCTATCCACCCTGTAATATGCTTTCTCCAAATCCATGAAAGCCGCATACAACTTCTTTCCCATCTCTAGAAACTTTTCCACTAACGATCTAAGAATGAATATCTGATCTACACAACCTCTTCCCTTCCTAAAGCCTCCCTGTTCTTCTCCAACTAATTTCTCTGTTCTTTCTCTAACTCTGTCAATAAGTATCCTACCATACACTTTTCCTATTATACTAAGAAGACAAAGGCCCCTATGATTACCACACACTTCTTTTTCCCCTTTTCCTTTGTACAAGGGAATAATTATACCTGACTTCCAATCCTCCGGGACTCTACCTTCCTCCCAGGCCAATCTGCACATCTTCCACATCCATTCTACTTCTGTCTCTCCCCCATGCTTCAGCATTTCACCACACACCCCATCAATTCCTGGGGATTTCCCCAATTTAACTTTCTTCATTGCTTCCACAACTTCTATTCTAATGATTTCTTCCTGTCTTCTCACCTCTCTCCTCCCAGCCATTCCCCAGCCACTTATACTCGCATTACTTCCATCCTCTATGTTCAACAATTCCTTAAAGTGTTCTCTCCATCTGCTCACTTTTTCTCCCTTCTCCACTAGTAATCTACCATTTTTATCTTTCACTCCCCTGCTAACTTCACTTCCACCCTGTCTTACTCTTTTCACCTCTTTCCAGAACATTTTCTTAAAGTCCCTCCACTTTACACTCAAATTCCTTCCAAATTCCTCATCCACTCTCTTCTTACTCTCCCTTACTAATCTTTTCACCTCTCTCTTTCTACATATAACTCTCTCTTCTGCCTCTCAACTTCTTCCACGCCCCTATTTCTCATCCATTCATTGTATGCTTTCTTCTTTTGTGCCACAGCCTGTCTCACCTCTTTACCACGCTGTTCCTTGCACCCTCCTCCGTCTTCTCTTTCTTCCACACACCGCATCACATGCTGCGCATATTTCTTCTGTAAAAATCCTACACACACCTTCCACGTCTCCCATCTACTCCAATTCATATTTGCCCAATCGTTCCTCCACTTCTCTCTTATACTCTGCCTTTTTCTCATCCTCTTGTAACCTTTCCACTCTCCTTGCAAATACTCCTTCCTCTCGTCTTTCCCTTCTTCTATTTCTCCATCTTACTTGAATTCTAATTCTGGCCACCACCAAGTAGAGGTCAGAAAGTCCACTCCCCCAACCTCTATGAGCTCTTAAATCCATTACACATCTTCGCATCCTTTCATCCACACACACATAATCAATCATTGCCTTCCTTTCATTCAGTTCACCACCCACCCTTCTCATCACTCGCCATGTATACCTGTGGATCATTTTATGCCTGAAGAAGGTATTGGCTAACACCAACCCCCTCCCAGCACAAATGTCCACTAACGCACTCCCATTCTCATCTATCTCAGCAGGCACACCCCACTCACCAACTATATATTCAATCCACCTTCACATTCCCAACTTTACCATTCATATCACCAATCAAAAACACTCTCTCATTCCTTCCAAACTTTTCCATGCACACTTCTACATTTGTCCAGAACTCTTCTCTCACTCTTCTAGCACGATCTTGCGTTGGCGCATACACACACACAATCGCCCACATTTGTATTCCAACTTTCAACTTTACCCACACAATCCTTGACCCAACTGATCCATACTGTCTTATGCTCTTCTTCCATCTTTTACTCACAACTATACATACTCCTTCCTTTGCCCTCTCATTCTCACCTACTCCTGCACATATACCCCATCCATACTCCCATTCTCTCACACTTTCTCCTCTCCATTTTGTTTCAGTTATTCCACATACATCCACTTTCGCACCCTCAAGCACCTGGACAATCTCTCTTTCACCTCATCATTCGCTCTCCTTACATTCCACGTTCCAATAATCATGTCCTTTCCCTGGTCCTTGGTCGTCATCGTTTGGTCAGTCCTTGTCCGAGGCTTATTGTTTGTTTTTTTAGTTAGTTGTTTTCCAGGGAGGGGCACTAACCCTCCGCCAACCCTTTTAATTGCTTTTATGACAAGCAGGGATACTGGGGGAGTATTCTTGAAAAACCCCCCTACCCCCAGGGGTAATAGTAATAACAACAATAATAATAATAATCGTTTCATTTTTAAAGGCTCCAACATGCTTGCATGAGTCAGCCTTGGTCACCTAATGGCGGCTCTCCATGCTGCACGATCTATTGCAGCCTCCCTGTTCAGTCCCTTAACCCTGAGGTCACACTTAATGACCTCGTCCCATGTCTTTCTCGGTCTACCCCTCATAACCCCACCCCCAATATTAACATTTCTCACCATCCTCACCCAATTATCATCCCCCATCCTCTCCACATGCCCAAACCATCTCAATTTACCTCTGCTCATCACAACACCAATACATTCCAGTCCCATCCTACCTCTCAACTCTTCCATCGTAAACCCAGCCCCCTCAGACCTTGCACACAGAGACGCACTACACATCCACCTTATCATTGTCATTTCTGTACGTCTAAGCCAGCGAATATCCTCCTCCTTTACTGCTCAGGTCTCACTACCATACAGCATGACACTCCTAACACATGCTGCATACAAAGACCTCTTAGCACGTAGGGAGAGTCCTCTCAATGTCATGAGAGGCAAGAGCTCCCTGAACTTCTTCCAACCACTTCTCACCCTAGCCACAGAGCTAGCTCCAGCCCCACCTCCAGCACACAACATGTTTCCCAAATAACAAAACCCTTCCACCCACTCAAGAGATTCACCAGCAAGATCAATCCCTTCGCGCCTGACAATCTCCATCTGCTCTCCCCGACACGCCGTACACATAAAATCAGCAGTATCTCACAGTATACCTCTGACAGCACTACATCTCTTGCACCCCCATTTATCACAAACACCGCACAAGATGGAATTACTTCCCACGCCCTAGTGGCAAACTGCACATGGCCACTCTCCCTCGTCTTTGACAGTACCACCACCAACCCTAGATATCATCACTTTTGTTTTATCTGCAGTTACCCTTAAGCCCTTGTGCCCCATACCATCCCTCCACTTCCTAAATCTTTCCTCCGCTTCCCTTTCACTCTTTGCAATCAACACCAAATAATCAGCATGCAACATCTCCCACGGAAATCCGCTTTTGAAGTCATGTGAGAGGGCTGCAAGTACCATGATAAACAACACAGGACTCAAAACTGACCCCAGATGCACACCAACGTTCGCGGAAAACTCATCACTCAAATCTCCATTCACTCTTACCTGGGTGCTACCTGGGTGCAGGCACCCACATACATAGCCATAACCACCCTAACCAGCCACTCCTCCTAGTCAAGCCTTCTCATTGCCCACTTCACCACCTCTCTAGGGACTCTGCCAGAGGCCTTTTCCAAATCAACAACAAAAAAATACAGATCCCTTTTCTTACCAATATATTTTTCCTGAAGCTGTTAACAATGAATATGGCATCAGTGGTCCCCCTACCTGGCATAAACCCAAAATGCATCTCATCAACATTCACTCTCTCTCTAATCATACCTTCTAAGTCTCTCTCCATTACCTTCATTATCTGATCTAAACGCTTTATACCTCTATAATTTCCTATTTCCAGGTCATCACCCTTCCCTTTATATACATTTACAATTACACTCTTCAGCCAATCATCTGGGACAACACCATCCATCCATCATCCAATCCTACATCGCCCCATGAGGAGCGTAGGAGCCCGGGACTAGGCAGTTGGTCTCAACATTTAAGATGAGAGTGACCAGCCTCACTCATCCCAGAGTGGCATTCACTCATAAATAATCATATTTGTCAGGTCAGTGACTAACCGCACCCCTATATCTCCTGAGGCCTTCAACATTTCGGCAGTCAACCCAGACACACCTGCTGCCTTCCCCACCTTCATTCTGCCTATAGCCTCACTCACAGTAGCAGCATCAATCAAAGCCCAAGGGCCAAATACTGGATCTGCTGGCTCCAAACCTTCCCTGTCCCAGTCAAACTCCTCATTCAACAACCGGTTATAATGCTCTCTCCATGAATCTTTAATATCCCCACTGTTCACCACTACCCTTCCTTCATCATTCTTCACACACTGCTCACCTATAATATCCCGATTATCCCTCTTCATCTGATCACTTCATCACCTTAAATATCATATTTTTCCTTTCCACACTATTTAGGTTATCAAACAAAAGTCTCGGTGACTCAGACTTCGCCCTGTATACCTCTCCTCTAGCCCTACGCTTGGCAGCCAAGTATTCCTCCTTGCTATAATGATAATCATCATCATCATCCAGGCAGGGTGAGGAGTAGCAATGTCCAGACAGCCCAAATTTGCCCAATCTAATGGGCCACGCTTCCATTCGCTCACCATTCAAGCCCCCAGAATCCTGGCTCTGTATGTAAAATGCCCGCCGCCGGACCATCCACCCCACCACCGGGCCACCACCACCCCACCACCCGAGGAAGGGATAACGGGGGGGCTAATGACCCAGGGCAAGAGGGTCATCCAACCACCACTGACCTGTGCCCCTTCTCCCCGCAACTGCCCCAACGCCAGGTGAGCCTAGATCCGCAACAACCTCAACGGCGGGCTGACCATCGAGAGCAGTGGGGTGGGTCTGATACAAAATCAGTCCCTGGTAGCTTTTTGGTGACGACCATAACTACACCCCTTAAGGGCAGGAGGTCCCTTGGTGAGCCATGAGGTGTCCCCACCTCTGCCACAGTGAGCCACGAGGGAACACCACCCTCTGCCACAACTCTGGTGAGCCACGAGGGGCTAGTACCCTCTGCCACAGTGAGCCACGAGGGAGAAATACCCTCTGCCACGAACCGGACAGGAGGTCCTTTGGTGAGCTACGAGGGAGAAATACCCTCTGCCACAAACAGGGCAGGAGGCCCAATAGTGAGCTGTAAGGGGCCAGTACCCTCAGCCACCCCAAGGGTAAGAGTCCCTTGTATAAAGCCAAAAGTGGGTCCCAGGGTAAAACAACCTGAAGCCACGGCTGTGACGGAGACAGGAGAGATAGTCGCCTCCGTGCTACCCTCCCTGTATAGCAGAGAGAGAACACGGTCTCCGTGTGTCTTCTACCTTCAGCAATCTCCTGCGGGGGTAGTTGGACACCACTCGGGAGAGTTGCCCCGAAGGTGTCGCCGGAACAGAGACCAAGCCCCAGTCGGGGCCTGCCTCCTACTCCCGGGAAATTCTTGTCTCCCCCAGGCACCAGCAGGAGACGAGGCCGCAGCCCACACCTGACGGCGCGTCCCCTGGCAGACCTCCACAGCTCCAGGACCCCCAGGCGAGCCCAGCACCCTACTAACGCTGCCCTCCCCCCATCATGGAGCCTCCGATGCTAGACACGCCTCCTCCGCCTGTTTGGCCCCAGTCCCGAGGGCCACCACACCAGGTCGAGGCCCCACATAGGCGGGCCTCCCTGCACCACCACGACAAGACCCTGAGAGGAGGGTCTACATCAGGTCGAGGCCCCATATAGGTGGGCCTCCCTGCACCACCACGACGAGACCCTGAGAGGAGGGTCTACATCAGGTCGAGGCCCCACATAGACAGGCCTCCCTGCATTAAGACGACGAGACCCTGAGAGGAGGGTCTACACCAGGTCGAGGCCCCAGGCAAGAGGGCCTCCCTGCAACGCATCGACGGAAAGGACCCGGGTAGTGACTCCCCTCTGCGGGTAATGTGACCCCCGCCACGGGTAGAGTCCCCGGAGGTCCCCCCCTATAGTGACAAAGTGATATCACCCCAGAAAAACGGGTAAGATCAGTGACATCCTTTTTAATCTCAACATACCCGAGAAAGTGGAACTGGAACTGGAACAGTGACAGAGTGACAGTGTGATCTAGAGGAAGTCAACAAATAAGTGTTCGTGATTCCCATAAACTCACCTGCCCCTTTTTAAAGACAGTAATTCTATAATAATAAATCTAGTGTTGTTCCCCCATCCCAGAATAAAGGAGTTCCCCCCCGTGTCAGTGTGAACAGCAGCCGAATGCGCGGGCGAGTATCGCCGCGCCTAGTTGATCAAGTCGAGTGTTGTGATCCGTCCCCTGCCTTTCTTATACTCCTCCCCTAGACCATTAATCTTGTATATTCCTCTTATGACTGTGAACAGAGACTTTTTGGGCTTTGATGAAAGACAATCACCTTCACTTATAAACCACAATCCATTGTTAGGTGTGATTACAGTGTGTGTTGAATATCCCGTGTCATCCTAACGTACCTCTGTATATCTGTATCCCATATCCTGAATATCATTCTATGTATATTGTAACGGTGTTAGAATTAAGGTAATACATGTGTTACGGTGTACTGCCTAGTTTTTATGTCCTGTTCTTTTGTTGGTGCTTTACTTCCGGTCTGGAAAGAGGACCCCGCTCAGTCGCTAGTGTTTTTAGGACGAGGAGTCGACCTAAAAACACTCAGCATAACACTGGTGGCAAGCGGTGGTTGTGGATCCGAGTAAAAGCACGGAGGAACATAAAAGGAAACTTGCACAATGGCAGCCAAACCGCACATTCAATTACCAAAATTCAACCCGGACCAATGTGACATGGATGTATATTTGGATATGATCAAACCCCTCTTAGACATAGGGTTTGACTCGGATAAGGAGAAAATTGCGGTCACATTACCTAACCTGGGAAAAATTATCACCAATGTCATACCAAAATTAGTCCCAGAACTGTCATGGGACCAGTTCACGCAAATTGTGAAACGGGCAGTGACGCCATCTCTGGGCACAGTTGTAGCCTTATCGCAACTAGACGCCCTCACATACGACAGAAGCCTCGATGACACAATCATCCAGGCTAGGCGGCTCGTCACCGCTGCGTACCCGGGCACAGACGCAAAAACCCGGGAACAACTCATATTCCACAAACTCCTCAGGATCCTCCCCGGTTTCATTATAGACCACTTCACAATACATGAAATGACGGGAGACCTGGATAAAGAAACCAACCTAATGAGGCGCCGTCTAGCCATCCACTCCTCCCCCAAACGCATCGGCGACATTAAGCAATTCCCCACGGATCTCATCCCCGTAAATCCGTGGAAATTTTCTCCCTGCTGCCCTGAGTGCCCAATCCACGACATTCGTAATCAGCTAAAAGCTGCTCGGCGCAGCAGAACAACACAAGAGCGCCTACAGGCCTCCCCACCATGCGCCGATTGCCCCAAGCCTCGAAGCAGGAAAGCGGGACGAAGAAACCACAGAAGGCGCCTCCCCACTGCCCCCGCGACTCGCCATAATGACGGGGGCCACCTCACATCTCTTCCAGTCTACGACAGGGAAAAACATCATCTTTCCTTTTCCTCTCCTCTCACTGCCTCTTCTATTTTGCCCTCCCCTATTCCTACCCCTATTCCTAAACTTCCCACCTCACACACCACTTTCTCCACTACTACTGCCTCCCCCCTGCCTATTCCTCCCCAACACAAAGCCTGCCTCCCCCTTCACAGACCTCCTAGAACCTTTACCTCATCTTCCCCTAACCTACTTCCCAAAACCGCCTCCTCCTGTCTACTCCCTCCCACCTACCACCCTGCACCACCCACCACCATCACTTCCCCGCCACTGATTTTCCCCGCCAACACAGCCAACTCATTCGTCTTCCCTATCACACCATCCTCCCCCTCAGCCTCACCTCCGCCTGCATCTCCTCCGGCTACCCCACCTCCTCCAACCCACCACTCCCAATCACCGCCCGCTACACCCACCACCAACACCGCACCACACCACCCATCACCAACTCCCACCTTCACCGCCGCAGAAACAACCACCACCACCGTACCACCACAACTCCCACCACACCCCACCCGTACCCCACCACGCACCGCCCCACGCAACACATCACCCACCAACTCCCCACGTGCCCAACCACCATCACCGCCGACGCCCACCCTCACCACCACGACCATCAGATCACAACGCATCTTCCGCCCACCATCTACATACACCCCCACACCTCCATCTCCCCCCCATCCTGCTCCCCATTTTCCAACATATGCCACCCACACCCCAAACACCACCCCCATTACCCTCCCCCTTCATCAGGCATCGTGGAAACTACCAACGAGCAAAATTGAGAGCGTGCTATGGTGCCTCCACGACCGCCCACCCATCAGGATCCGACGGACAACCCAGCTTCTCCGCCTCCTACGCCAGACAAACTGCCCATCCTCCATCTGTCTCTCTTTCAACCCCCACCGAGAGCCAGACACCATGACCAACCACTGGACGAACCTCCTGTAACACCTCACCCCGGTCCACAAGACGTTCACTTCCACCACCTACCACCTGCAGTCACGGGGTCGTGACTTTTTCAAAGACGACGGTGGTAAAATGCAAGCTGCCAGACCATCCACCCCGCCACCCCCCACCCCACCACCGGGCCACCACCACCCGAGGAAGGGATAACGGGGGGGCTAATGACCCAGGGCAAGAGGGTCATCCAACCACCACTGACCTGTGCCCCTTCTCCCCGCAACTGCCCAAACGCCAGGTGAGCCTAGATCCGCAACAACCTCAACGGCGGGCTGACCATCGAGAGCAGTGGGGTGGGACTGATACAAAATCAGTCCCTGGTAGCTTTTTGGTGACAACCATAACTACACCCCTTAAGGGCAGGAGGTCCCTTGGTGAGCCATGAGGTGTCCCCACCTCTGCCACAGTGAGCCACGAGGGAACACCACCCTCTGCCACAACTCTGGTGAGCCACGAGGGGCTAGTACCCTCTGCCACAGTGAGCCACGAGGGAGAAATACCCTCTGCCACGAACCGGACAGGAGGTCCTTTGGTGAGCTACGAGGGAGAAATACCCTCTGCCACAAACAGGGCAGGAGGCCCAATAGTGAGCTGTAAGGGGCCAGTACCCTCAGCCACCCCAAGGGTAAGAGTCCCTTGTATAAAGCCAAAAGTGGGTCCCAGGGTAAAACAACCTGGAGCCACGGCTGTGACGGAGACAGGAGAGATAGTCGCCTCCGTGCTACCCTCCCTGTATAGGAGAGAGAACACGGTCTCCGTGTGTCTTCTACCTTCAGCAATCTCCTGCGGGGGTAGCTGGACACCACTCGGGAGAGTTGCCCCGAAGGTGTCGCCGGAACAGAGACCAAGCCCCAGTCGGGGCCTGCCTCCTACTCCCGGGAAATTCTTGTCTCCCCCAGGCACCAGCAGGAGACGAGGCCGCAGCCCACACCTGACGGCGCGTCCCCTGGCAGACCTCCACAGCTCCAGGACCCCCAGGCGAGCCCAGCAGCCTACCAACGCTGCCCTCCCCCCTTCACGGAGCCTCCGATGCTAGACACGCCTCCTCCGCCTGTTTGGCCCCAGTCCCGAGGGCCACCACACCAGGTCGAGGCCCCACATAGGCGGGCCTCCCTGCACCACCACGACAAGACCCTGAGAGGAGGGTCTACATCAGGTCGAGGCCCCACATAGGCGGGCCTCCCTGCACCACCACGACGAGACCCTGAGAGGAGGGTCTACATCAGGTCGAGGCCCCACATAGACGGGCCTCACTGCATCATGACGACGAGACCCTGAGAGGAGGGTCTACACCAGGTCGAGGCTCCAGGCAAGAGGGCCTCCCTGCAACGCATCGACGGAATGGACCCGGGTAGTGACTCCCCCCTGCGGGTAATGTGACGCCCGCCACAGGTAGAGTCCCCGGAGGTCCCCCCCTATAGTGACAGAGTGATATCACCCCAGAAAAACGGGTAAGATCAGTGACATCCTTTTTAATCTCAACATACCCGAGAAAGTGGAACTGGAACAGTGACAGAGTGACAGTGCGATCTAAAGGAAGTCAACAAATAAGTGTTTGTGATTCCCATAAACTCACCTGCCCCTTTTTAAAGACAGTAATTCTATAATAATAAATCTAGTGTTGTTCCCCCAACCCAGAATAAAGGAGTTCCCCCCTGTCAGTGTGAACGGCAGCTGAATGCGCGGGCGAGTATCGTTGCGCCTAGTTGATCAAGTCGAGTGTCGTAATCCGTCCCCTGTCTTTCTTATACTCCTCCCCTAGAATATTAATCTTGTATATTCCTCTTGTGACTGTGAACAGAAACTTTTTGGGCTTTGATGAAAGACAATCACCTTCATTTATAGAACCACAATCCACTGTTAAGTGTGATTACAGTGTGTGTTGAATATCCCGTGTCATCCTAACGTAACACTGTATATCTGTATCTCATATCCTGAATATTCTATGTAATATTGTAACGGTGTTAGAATTAAAGTAATAGATGTGTTAAGGTGTACTGCCTAGTTTTTATGTCCTGTTCCTTTGTTGGTGCTTTACTTCCGGTCCGGAAAGAGGACCCCGCTCAGTCGCTAGTGTTTTTAGGATGAGGAGTCGACCTAAAAACACTCAGCATAACAGTATGATACGCCAAAAACATTGACCACGTTCTGTAGCTTCACATAAATGTATCCGAGAGTCAATAATAATAATAATAAAAATGCAGTACCCCAGTCTGCAGTCCACATACAGTATACGCTGGCTACAGTTTACATACTGAAGGACCAAAAAAATGTCACCATATGCTGAATTAATCTGCCTTCCAATACAAAGAATTACAGAAATCTGTCTATATCACACTCCTGGGGTTGTTGCTGTTGACAAACCCTTGTCTGTCTAAATGAGCAGACCCATCTACTGCAGGGAAGCAACTGCCCATCCCATGCACTGAGTCTGTATTCCCTTGCAGCTGACAGCAGGGAATAGTGTAAAAGTTTAGTTCCTGGATGGATGTCACATTTGGGTAATTCCACAAAGATGTCAACTTTTTGTGTCAAAATCAGAATTGCTTAAAAGTATATAAATTATACATCATTTTAAAGCTTAATCATTGAATTTTATGAATCTGAAGAGAGAGCCTAAACTGTCAACTTGGGGAGCTGCATAAAAAACTGTCATGTTATGTCACCAAAGAAAAACAAGTGCTGAATATAGCAACTTTCATAACATCATTGACCAGAGTATGTTACTGTTTGGAATGCTGACACTGTGTTTTACTGAAAATGTGTCTATTTGAGTTGTGATTGACACTACAGTTGTTTACATATACTGTACAGTAAACTTGCCCGGAACACGTTCTCTCTGAACACGTTCGCAATTATACACGGTTAGTGCAGGGATATGTATAAGATAATGTAAAATTAAAGAACCATTACGAAGACTATATATTTACGCAAGAGAGGCCCTTGATAGGCCAAATTCTCGAACATCAGCTCAGCACGCACGGTTTGTTTGATCACGTGATGTGTTTCGCTGTACTGCTTTTCCTCAGTGCTGTATTTGTAAGTTAAATATTTACAGTACTGTTCTGGTAAGTTTATGTGCAAGTTAAAGTATTATTAAATAACGTTCAAGCAAGATATAAAGTCTTATAACCAGTTCTCTGATAGGCATCAGAATATTACCTTTTTTATATGTTTGTTAAATATTTGCTCTACTGCTTATCCACAGTAAAATGCCCGCCGTGCCCGCCGCAGGACCTCCCACCTCACCACCCCCCACACCACCACCGAGCCGCCACCCCACCACCACCCCAGGAGGACACACCGGTGAGGTTAGTGACCCCGGGCAAGAGGGTCATCAGGGCATCACGGCCCTGGGTCCCTATTCCCCGCAAGTGCCCCAACCCCAGGTGATCAGGGGAAGTGAACTACTGTGCGGGCGGAGCAGTGATCGACAGAATAGGGGTGGGACTGAAATAAAATCAGTCCCAGGTAACACCGTATTGACGGCTTTGTTACACCCTCTAGGGCAGGAGGCCCAAGGGCAAGAGGCCCAAGGCTACGGCCTAATTAAAAGTAGAGAGAGAAAGACGACCCTAGGCTACGGCCTAATAGTGTGTGTAAAGGGGAAGGCGACCCCAGGCTCCGGCCTTAACACACCAGGGAGAGAGAGTTGCCTTAGTGCATCCCTCTCCTGCTGTTCTCCCCTTCAGGAGCAACATCCCGTGGACGGTCCCAAGCCGCAGCGTGCGGGCGACCCCGGTTGCCTGGCAGATGTTCCTGTGGGAGGTGATCGGCTCTCGGCTACGGCCAGAATACGGATCAGGGTAAAGAGCCCCTGCTACCGTACGTGTAGCACTTCCCTATTACGGAAGCGACACCCCGTGGACGGTCCCAAGCCGCAGCGTGCGGGCGAACCAGTTCGCCCGGTAGTTGTCTTTCATACGGGTAGACACTCGGCTCCGGCCGGGGCACGAACCAGGGTAGAGAATTCCCTGAAGGTAGATTCAATCCGTATTGGAGAGAGTGTGGCCTCTGTGCCCCTCCCTCCGGCTTGTCTCCTACTACGGGAGCAACACCACGCCGGCGGTCCCAAGCCGCGGCGAAAGGGCGACCCTGATCACCCTATAGGTGTCCCCCATACGCCGGGCAAGTTCATGGCTACAGCCAAAGTGTGTATTAGGGGAAAGAGACCCCCGGCTCCGGCCTCCAGACACACCCGAGAGACCACGGGCAACGTGAGTCCTCCTCCAGCCTCTTTCCCTTCGGGAAGCCCTCCGTCGCCATCCAGGAATATAGCCCCGGAGGAGACACTAGAGTGGTGGCAAGGCCTGATATCGGGCTTACCGCCCACACCCGGGAGTTCCTTGTTCCTGCCGGAGCCCCGTAGGAGACGCTGCCGCAGTCCAGTCCTGACGGCGCCTCTCCCTCTTGGTACCCGCAGCCCCAGGACGCCCAGGCTCGACTCCCCAACCCATGACGAAGGTGATCCGGGCTCCCTCACTCCCCGGAGTCGGAAGAAACAGGCCCGATTGCTCCGGCTGTTCGGCCCCAGTCCTGAGGGCCACCTATCAGGTCGAGGCCCCCAGACCAAAGGGCCTCCCTGCACCCCACCGGCGCGGCCCTAAGACGAGGGCCGCCTCTCAGGTCAAGGCCCCCAGACGGGAGAGCCTCCCTGTACCCTAAAGTGTAATTAACAGTGACTATACCCAGGAAACAGAGGAAAACAGTGACAGTGACTACCCAAGAAAACATAGTAAACAGTGGCCCATCAGAACTTAGTGCTACCAGGGCAGAAAGTGAACTTTGTGAATTATCTTAGTCCCTCCCCATATTAAGGAACCAGGGAGTTTTCTGTGAATCTCGAGGTAAGGGCGCGGGCGAGTCAAAAGCTAAGTGTACGTGTCTCCGTGACAAGGTGACAGTGTCGAGTGTCGCTATCCGCACCCTACCTATTTTATAGTAATATCCCTAAACCAGACTCCCAACCTTGTGTATTCTTAAAGTGAACAACCCCATTTATATATTACCTCCAAGTGACATAAGAACCCTATTAAAGAACACTCGCAATCTCCCTGTGTGATTATTGTAGTGCATATGAGTATTCTGTGAAGCCAAGTGTTAACTCTGTATCTCTGTGTCCCTGTATCTTAAATATCATTCTATGTGTATTGTTACGGGTAGGATCTAGGTAACAGATGTGTTACGGTATACTGCCTGGTTTTTATGTCCTGTTCCTTTGTTAGGGCTTTACTTCCGGTCTAGAAAGAGGACCCCGCTTCAATAGCTAGTGTTTTTACGACGAGAAGTCGCCTTAAAAAAACAGCATTACACACAGTACTGTATTTGTAAGTTAAATATTTACTATTCAGGTATGCACTTGTAAGTTAAAGCACTTAAAGAAAGTTAAAGCATTAAATAATGCCTTGCAACCAGTTATAGATTACACACGATCGGTGGGTTCCAAGACAATTCGCCATCATGTCAATTCCCCGTCAAAACATGAACGATTTCTCATCAGGACAATTCGCACCCTGTATGATTCCCTGTCATTCTATAAATATATTAATCAATACTTTTATAAATATACTTATTACTAATTAATCAATACTGTAATAACTATATTTCAAGGCGATCCATCTAAGTCTATGTTGTCTTGTTATTGTTGTGACGGCGAACTGGCTTGACAGCAAATAGTCCAGAAACCATTTTGCTCCCTAGACTCCCTAAACGTGGTATTTTGCTGTTATCTGCCACTGGTTATCAATATGAAGCACTTTAAATGGTTAGAAGGTTTATTTAATGTTATAACTTACAAATACAGTACTGCACAGCAAAACTTCGACATACAAATACGTAAACACATGGCAACATTCCGACGCGGATTGGTTTCGGCATCGGAATGTTGCCTTGTGTTTAGGTATTTCTATGTTGAAGTTTTGCTGTGCAGTACTGTAAGTTATAACATTAAATAAACCTTCTAACCACTTAAAGTGCTTCATATTGATTACCAATGGCAGATAACAGCAAAAGACCACGTTTAGGAGATCCAGGAAGCAAAATAAATAGTTAAAACTTACGCGGTTTCGTGCCGAATGCGCCACATTAGGAACGAAACACACGCATGAAAATATAATAGACACCATCAGCAAAATATACCAGGGAGACAAAACAATGATACATTTCAGCAAAGACATAAAAAATGAGATAGAAATCACTAGTGGAATCAGGCAAGGATGCACAGGATCAACTACACTATTCAAATTAATAACCTTCGTGATATTAAACCACCTTGAAAGTGTAGGCCTTGGCTATAGAGACAACAGAGTTGAAATCAACACCTTGTTTTTAGCTGATGATGGCCTACAATTTTCACAGACAATAACTGAGGCCAAAGCTAACATTAGAAGGTTAATAAATATTAGTAAAACCTGTGGACTAGAAATAAATAATGCAAAAAGTAAATTCATTATATTCAGTATGAAGGAGAAACCAACAGATATAGAGGGTATAGAAGTGGTAAATTCAATTAAGTATTTGGGGGTAACAGTAGTGGACTCTAAAGACTGTTTTAGAGGACATAAAGAAAACATCATTATGAGAGCACAAAGACTAGCAAACTTAACCTACTCTGTTATGGCTAGGAGCTGCAATAAAATTTTAACCGGTAAAACTTACTGGAAGAGCCTAGCACTCCCTGGAGTTCTGTATGCTGCAGGAGTAATTGATTTTAATAAAGAAGAAATAGACAAACTACAGAAAATAGAAAATGGGGTGTATAGAACAATGCTGGGAGGTAATATGAGCTCTGCAGTAGGCTGCCTGAGGGGCGAAGTAGGAGCCTCATTAATGGAAACAAAAATAAAGAGGGCAAAGCTTCAATATCTCCAAGGTATTTTAAAGAGAAGAAATAATGTACTATTAATTGAAATCGTAGAAGAGCTGAGGGAACGCAAGAATAAGTGGATGAGGGAATGTGAGAAGGCACTAAAAGAACTTGACCTAAATACAGAAGGGTTAAAAAATATAACAAAAGATGAACTAACCAGGAAAATATATGATGAGGACACAAAAAGGTGGAGAAAAGACATGGAAAATAAATCAAGCTTAGAAGTATATAAAAAATGGAAGAAAGAAATAGGTGGAGCAGATGAAATATATGATAATACACCAGCCTCCATAATCCTGTTTAAATGCAGATCTAATGCACTAAATTTAGCAAATAGAAATAGATTCAAGGGAACTGAGACAAATTGTCCAATGTGTAATGCAGAGACAGAAGACTTGATACATTTTTTATTAGACTGCACAGGATATATGGAAGAAAGAACACAACTGGTAGAATTACAACAGCCATATACAGAGAAAAGAAATAGTATACTTGGGAACCTCCTATTTAATACAAGTGGTATTGAAAAAAAGAAATTAATATTTAAATGCTGGAAAGAAAAGAGAAAGGAAAGTGAAGGAGCTCAGAGAAGAGGAGGTGTGACCACAGAAAGACACAGAAGAAAGAGAAAAGAGAAAGAAGGAAATCGTTTAGAAGTGCCGTTGTAAAGGCAATACCTCAACAACATCACATCACATCACATGGGGGCGAGCTTGCTGTACTGTATGTTGTGGTCAGAATGTAGCATGACCTTTAAATGGAAGTATTTCAGGAGTAACGTGTCTCATGTTTTTTCCTCATTTTTTCCCATACACAACTAACAAATTGGAGGATACCAACATAACTTTACATTATAAACAGGCATCCCAAGGCCTTAATAATGTAACGCTGAGATACTTTGAAACAAACCCTGGTAAGCCATATGGTCTGTCACACACGTTACATGCCCACTGTGAGGAACGTTACCAGAAAATGATGTAAAGTTTCTCACGCACACCATCGAACAAAAAATCAAAGTACCTGCATTGAAGTCCAATGATAAAACCCCTGTGTTTGTAATTTAGTATGTTATCTTTAAGTTTTTATTCTTTCCAAACAGTAAATTGATTTTGCCTGGTACCTGGTGAGTGTGCTTTACCATCATGTCTCCAATGACTCCAGCTGATTATCTGAATTCTGCTGGTATTCATTTTACACATGTATCATTGTGGGCTGATGGGGAAGCAGCCCACTTCAAGAATAGGTATTCTATGGCAGCTCTAACCTCTTACAAAGCCATCCACAACTGCACTGCTAAATGGAACTTTCAAGAAAGTCATCATGGCAAGGGCCCTCCTGACAGGATTGGGGCTTTACTAAAACGGAATGTCTACAAGCGAGTTTTGCAAGGTCGCTGTACAGTAAGGTCTGCTGTAGAATTTTATGAGGAGGCTGAACAAATAACAGATAAAACTGAACTAATGTATGTGTCTACCGAACTTATAAACACTGAGAAGTCAAGATATGTACAGATCTGGAAAAACTGTAAGGCAGCAAAATCCATTCAGCAGTGCAAGTCAGTAAAACCTCTTGGCCACTGTAAAGTAGCATTGTATCATTTGACTGCAGACCAATCACCTTTTAAGCAGTGTTAACTTCAGGAGACTGGCTATGACCCACAATCTGACTCCAGTACTAGAAGTGATGGGGACGGTACACCATCTCTTGCAGAAATGTCAGAGTACTACTGATATTGAGGCAACACGAAAGCCATCCCCAGGTAAAAATATACTAGTTCATTACACTACCAAGAAGCTGTCGAAGCATTATGTTGCTGTGGTAGAATCAGTTCCGGAGCCAGGCATGTTTGAAGTTAATTATTTAAGAAAGAGAGGCACTGACAAAATGGGTGATAGTTTCATTTTCCTGACAACATGGACAGAGACGAGATCTCAGTGCAGGTATTGCCAACTTCTCCTGTGTCAAAAATGACACGAACATTCAAAGGGGCGAACTTTCCTTCCTCAATTCATTAGTCTAAAAGGATGAATTTTCCATCTTCGATGAGCAAGTAGTTGGTCTTTGTCTTGTTTACATCACTGTTGTGATATACAGGTAAGCTTACCATGTAACTTTCACATCTCTTACTGGCTGTAGGGTTACCTAAATGTTATAAGGTAATTTCTGTTCATAATATTCAAAATTACATTGTTCTTTTCCGCTGCATCACCCCCAACCCTGCTTTACAAGAATCATGTTTTGGTTAATTTATCGTGTTTCACATTAATACATGACTTACATTGTTTTGTGATAATTATTGTAACCTTCATAAAAGATGATTTTGTAATTATATGAGAAATACATATCGCACAAGCAACGTTTCTCACTTTTCCTGTTACGTGTCTCACGGTCACATTTTCCTTAACAGTAACAAAATTCTTAGGCTATGATTATGATCCTCATACACTGACATATGACTGATATAAAGCTCTTTGACCTAACCAGTAAAATCACAGAGTTATTGAAAATACTCATGCAATGTAAAAGGTGGGGTAGCATCGCAGTAACGTTTCTCACGCCACTTTTAAAAATTTATATAAAATCAGAATAAAAACATATGAATAATCTGACCATGGCATAATGTATTGTGAGGTGTTGGTAGTATACCTTCCAAACAGCATTTACTTATACTGCCTACATAATACAAGTGAGAGTAGATCAGTAACTTACCTCTGAATATAACATTTCTCACGATGGAATGACCCATTTACCGGTACATCTCTCCACTCAGTTAACAGGGGCACCATAGTTGGCTCCACTTCACCTCATAAAATGGTTCACCTCACAAAAATGGTTACAACTCACAGGTGTAAGTGTGTTCCTGGGTTACAGAAGTGAAATCAAAAGTACATTCAAGTCCCTTCCTCCTCTCAACTCTTCTATTGTAAACCTAGCCCTCCCAGGCGTAGCATTCAAGAACACACAACACATCCATCTAATCACTGTCCTCTGTATGTCTGAGCCAATGAATATCCTCTTCCTTTACTGCCCATGTCTCACTACCATCCAGCATTACACTCCTAACACATGTCCAAGATAAATATAATTTCCTGACCAACACATATACAACGTAAGGTCCAATACTTAGACTTCCTTTATTTAGCCTAAGGTGCCTTCATGTGGTGGCACTGATGTGTGTGTGTGTGGTGGAGCTGCTCAGGTATTTAAACATCCCTCAACACCTTCCCTATCTCTGCATGGAGGACGATGGAAAAAAAAAATATGTTCATCCTTGGTTTGTATAAATCCACCAACTGTGTAAATTAAAATAAAAAAAGAACTGACGCTAAAGAGGGATGCCTTCACCTGGTGACACTAATATACAACCTCCCTCAACCCACAATTTCAAATAAGGAGGATGGTGGAGAGGATGGAGAGTGAGAGGCTAATGTGAGTGAGGTGGAGGGGAGGAGAGGGAGGGGGAGGCCAAGGATGAGATGGAGGAATGGAGTGGAGAGGTATATGAGAGAGAGGGGTGTGAGCTGGAAGCAGGGCAGTGAAATGGCGGGGGACACGGCGACATGGAGGCGATTTGTTTGTGGACAACCCTTACGGGATTAAGGCATCTGGTAATAGACAGACAGAAAGATAGGATGGTGGACTGCAGGAGAAGAGCAACATCAGCCTGCAGTCCACTATATTTCAGAATCTACCTTTTGATTCATTTTCATCGCTTCACCCACAGATAAACAAACCGAGATACATGAAAGCAACAAAACCACACGTGCCCTATGGTAACATGCCACACATACCTTCACTATAAGTGAGCACACGTGCACATGCACACACACACACACACACACACACACACACACACACACACAAAGACTCATATCCTGATGGGCCTGAAGCAATAACAAGAACAAAGAGGCATCACATTCACACACTTACCACATTGTACAGGCAGGTGTTGGGGTTAACGTCCATTACAGTTTCAAGTTAGCTGGGGATTCTTCTTCTTCTTCTTTCTGCCTCTCTCTAGGCAGCTTCCACGGCTGACAATCAACTCACGCACCTGAAAAATATATTACACAATTAGTCGTTTCCTTCTGAACCTTAAGTTTACCCGGTAAAAAACATATCTGGTGGCATCAAGAACAATATCATTTGGGGACAACAACAGGGTGACATGGAGGCAATTTGTTTGTGGCCATCCCTGGAGGCGTCTGGCAATAGATTGATACCTTTTTTCTTTTTTTTTTTAATGCACAGAAGGAACACAAGGCTACAAGCCCACAAGATTGTTCCCTCCAAGAAAAAATAAAAACATGATAACAGAAGCCATATTCAAGGCCCAATCATTTCAAGATGCCTGGACACACTGTATTTAAAACACTAAAGATCACAGACAGTACAAAATACAAAGACAGTTCCAGAGTTGACCTGTTGCATACATGAAGTATTGAATGTAATGGTTAACTCTTGCATTTGAGAGTTTACATATTACAGAGTGAAAAACAAAATGTCACCATAGACTGAATTAATGTGTCTTTCAAAACAAATAAAGGAATCAGACTTAACAACATTCAGGAACAGACTCAGCACTCTTTCTCTCTCTCTCTCTCTCACACACACACACACACACACACACACACACAGGGCATCGTCGGAGGTAGACGTCCGTTACCGGCGCTCCATACCAGACCAACACGGCCAGAGGCATTACCTAAATAAGTATCTTTGAATGAGTCAAGCTCTGTACCAGGTTAGACTAAATGATTTTTCATTATTAAAAGGAAAAGAAATAATAAGTTTAAATAAGACTGGTTCAAACAGAACACAGAACCACGATGCGTTGAGTCAGCTGGGTTTGTTTATACTACAGCAACACGGGGAAAGTGTGCATACTCTGTAAGTACATACTCTGTTCATTTAGTATTACAAAATGGATACATACTTCAGTAAAACAAATTTGGAAAAGAAAAGGGATAAAAGTAAAAAGCAAAATGATGATTTCTACCAAGAACTGGTTGAAGTGGAGACTCACAATAGACTGGTTGAACGTGTACACAAACTAGAAATGGCTTTCAAAAATGAAATGGATGAAATAAAGAAGCAAATGCACTTGCAAAAGGAAGAGATAGAAAAACTAGGAAGGGAGGCCAATAAGAAAGAAACAACCATCAGTGAACTAACAGTGGAACTGAGTACACTTAGGAAGAAAGTGAGTGAAATGGGAAGTACAGTAGTCAATCACGAGAGTGTTATGGAAGAGTTAAAAAATGACACGGAGACAATTAGACAAGCAAGCAGTCTTATGGACCAGAGCAGTGATATTGAGAAGATAACACAGGTGAATGAAGCTGTGCAAAGCTACAAAAATGATGTAGAAACCACGTATGCTGAAATGGTGAAAGTAAAGAAAGACTTAGAAACAAGGGTGGAGGAAAAAAGCATTAAAAAGGAAGTGAAAAGAATAATCCAAAACAATCCAAAGTTAGTCTGAGATTCAGTAGAAATAAATAAATCAATAGTAATCACTGGTACAGAAGAGGAAGAAATTAAAAACAAGATCACGAGAGACAAAATGGAGATGGCAAATGTAATGAGCTTACTGAAAGAAGTATCAGAGGAAATCTGTAGTAAAGACATAGACGAACACAAAAGGTTAGGGAAATACGAGAAAAGCAAGACAAGACCTCTAAAGGTGACTTTCCAGTGTGTAAACACTGTGGAAGAGATACTAAAAAATGCAAAGAATCTTATGGAAAAAGAGGAGTTCAAAATTGTATGGATAAAAAGATGCCTAACACAAGAGGAACTGGAATTACTGAAAGAGAAAAGGGAGGAAGCAAAAAAAAAAAAAGAGGGAAGATCAGAAGAGGAGAAGAAATTTTTTTTACAAAGTAATAGGATTGCAGGTATGAAAGTGGTACACAAACAGGATGGAAGAAAAAGGAGGAAGTTAGTAGAACCATGTCATGGCAAGTATATAAACAAGATGATAAAGTTGATGTACTCAAATGTGGATGGAATGGTATCTAAATTACTAGAAATGAATGATTATGTCAGAGAAAATGAACCACAAATAATATGCCTAACTGAGACAAAATTAACACCAAGGATATCCAATGACATACTAAACTTAAAGGAATACAATATACGGAGAAGAGACAGAAATTTTAAAAAGGGAGGAGGAATTATAATATTAACTAAGAAAAATCTAAAAGTCAAGGAAATAAACCTAGATATACCATCACAAGTAGAACTGATTGCAGTAGAGATCGATACATCTGAAGGTAAAGTAATTGTAGCCAATTTGTACATGCCACCCAGATCAAACACATGGGAAAGAGACGAATATGAGGACCTGGCAGAGAGTACAATTCAGAGTATAAGATCCTTGCTACATAAAATGGAAGAGAAATCGGAAAGAATTATATTAACTGGGGACTTCAATACAAAAAATTGGAATACTCTAGATATAAATAGCCAAGAAAGCTGTTGGGACCAAAAGCTCCTGGATCTCGTACAAGAGTTTTTCTTAACGCAACATGTGAGGGGAACCACTAGAAAAAGAGGACTTGATGTACCTTCAGTGCTAGATCTAATATTTACTAGGCAAGAAAATGACATTGACAGTTTAATATACCACCCTCCACTCGGCAAAAGCGATCATGCAGTACTAAATTATAACTTCAGGATAGCATATGACATAGTAAACACCAATGACAGTTACAAAAAGAGCCTAAACTATAAAAAGGGAAATTATCAAGACCTAAAGAAGTATTTCTTAGAAGCTGATTGGGAAAATGAGCTTAAAGGACAAGATTTAAATGCTGTATATAAAAAATTTTGTGAATTTTATGAAATAGTTGTCCAGAAGTACATCCCACAGCACAAAGTAGTAGATAAGAAAATACAGAAATGGTTCAATACAGAATGTAAAAAATCAAAAGAAAGAAGAGATTTGTTGTGGAATAGATACAGGAGACACAACAGTGAAAGGGCGTATAATAATTACAAACAGGCAAGAAACGACTATACAAGAATAAGGAGGGAAGCCCAAAAACAGTTTGAGGAGGATATAATAAATAAAAGTAGTGATCAACCAAAGCTGTTTTACAGCTATATCAGAAGCAAAACCAAAGTAAAAGATATAATACAATCCATTACGGACGAGGGAATCACTTATACACAAGAGAAAGATATTTGTGAAGCACTAAATAAGAATTTCCAATTAGTTTTTACAGAAGAAAAAAATTTTGAGAGGGACTATGTGGAACACGCATGTCCACACATACTACCAGATATACAAACAGCAGAAAAAGTAATACAGGAGGAGTTAAGTAGATTAGACAGAGGAAAAGCAAGTGGTCCTGATGAAATTTCATGTTGGGTGTTACAAGAATGTGCAAAGGAGTTAAGTAAACCATTATTCTTAATTTTCAAGAAATCCTTGAGTCAAGGGAAACTACCTGATATTTGGAAAAAAGCAAATATAGTCCCCTTATTCAAGAAAGGAAATAGACAAAATCCTCTCAACTACCGACCAGTATCACTAACCAGTGTTGTAAGCAAGGTATTAGAAAAACTTATAAGAAAAGCTTGGGTAAATCATCTAGAAGAACACAGTATGATAACAGAAAGACAGTTTGGTTTCAGAAAAGGAAAATCATGTGTTACTAATTTGTTGAGCTACTATGACAGAGTAACAAACACAATACAGGAAAGGGAAGGATGGGTGGACAGTATCTATTTAGATTTCAAGAAAGCTTTTGACACAGTACCACACCAAAGACTTTTATGGAAGCTGTACCATCAAGGAGGTATTCGAGGCAAACTGTTTTGTTGGATGCAAGACTTTCTCATAAAAAGAGAAATGAGGACAGTACTAAGAGGAAACTACTCATCATGGAAAGAAGTGACTAGTGGAGTACCACAGGGTTCGGTGCTGGCACCAATCATGTTTTTAGTGTACATAAATGATATAAACAGTAACACTGGAAATGAGAGCTATCTGAATATGTTTGCAGATGATGCAAAAATACAAAGGAGAATTACTAGCACAGACTCTTGTAGGGAGCTACAAGAAGAATTAAATAAACTTCATGAATGGAGTAGTACATGGCAAATGGAATTCAATGTGGACAAGTGTCATGTAATCAAGTTTGGTAAAAGTGGAAAAAGACCTGATTGGGATTATAAGTTAGGAAATAAAACCCTATACACATCAGAAAGAGAGAAAGACCTAGGTGTGATTATCAATAACAGACTATCTCCGGCTGACCACATCAGCGAGAAGGTATGGAACATGTATACACTGCTTGCAAATATGAGAATAGCATTCACATACATAAATGAAGACATGCTAAGAAGGATAATAACATCATTCATTAGACCAACCCTGGAATATGCATCAATAGTCTGGAGTCCTCATCTCAAAAAGCATATAGACAAGATTGAAAAAGTTCAAAGGGCCGCTACAAGATGGATACCAAGACCTAAGCTACGAAGAATCTACCAACACTACAGGAGAGAAGGAAAAGAGGTGACATGATAATGCTATATAAGTGCATATCAGGAAAGGAGAAAATAGACATAAATGATTACTTAACATATGGAGAAGCATCAGCAAGAGGACACTGCAAAAAACTGCATAAGAAGAGAGGTGATAAAGACGTAAGGAAATTCAGTTTCCCAAACAGAGCAATTGATCAATGGAATGCACTACCGAATGAAATAGTGTGCGCCAAAACAATTCACAAATTTAAGGAAATGTACGATAAATATGGTTTAAGACACGGGACAGTACGAGCTTGACTCATTCCTGTAAAGATACAATTAGGTAAGAACAATTAGGTAAGAACACACACACACACAAAAGGGGGCGATGCCTGGTAGATTTACCCCTTAATACACTTAAAGCATCATACTGACAAGGGCAAGTGCAATAAGATTGTGTCATATCACATTGTTTATAAAGGCTCCAACCTGATTGCATACATTCGCCTTGGTCACCTAATGGCAACTCTCCACATTACTTGATCTCTGGCAGCCTCCCTATTCTGTCCCTTATCCTTGAGGTCACACTCTATAACCTCGTCCCAGGTCTTTTTCAGTCTGCCTCTCACAACCCTACCTGACATTCATACTTCTCACTTTCCCCACCCAATTGCCATCCTCCATCCTCCCCACATGCCCAAACCATCTCATTCAACCCCTCCTTATCACAACATCAATACACTTCGGTCTGATCCATCCTCTCAACTCTACCCTCAACCTTCACACCTCTCACCATCCACACCCAGTTGTCATCTTTCATCCTCTCCACATGCCCAAACCGTCTCAAGCTACCCCTCCTCATCACAACATCAATACATTCCAGTTCCATCCTTCCTCTCAACTCTTCATCAGCATCTCTCACCATACCAGTTGTCATCTTCCATCCTCTCCACATGCCCAAACCTTCTCAATCTATCAATCCTCATCACAATAATGTTTTCATGTATATTTTTATACCCTAACTCCTGTTGCAACAATAATCAACTTACATGATGAAACTAAAAAATCCCTAATTATATGACATGGTTGGCATAAAAAGACAGAAAAAAAAAAAAAGATCACTTCTATATTTTTATCTTAGAAAGTGCAGAACTAACCATCTACCTGATATCTCCTTGCTGGGTATAATTTAATCAACTACTGAGGGTGTGTTTATACTTCAAGATTACTTTTCTCATTTATGTGTATCCTTAAAATTTGCACACACACACACACACACACACACACACACACACACACACACACACACACACACACACACACACACACACACACACACACGTTCATTTGTGCAACACTGGGGGGTTACAGTAGTCCTTAGCTTTAACTCATCTGATGTCTATCTATCTGTTGCAAGACGCCTTAATCCCATTAGGGGTGACCACAAACAAATCTCCATATTGCCCTGTCCTCTGCTATTTCACTGACCTCCCTGCAACTCAACATCCGCTCTCCAATCTCTCTCCACTCCATCTCATCCTTGGTCTCCCCCTCCACCTGTCTCAAACGGATCTCCATGTTGCCCTGTCCTCTTCTACTTACTTTACCCTTCTCTAACTCACACTCCTCTGTCTCATACATCTCGCCACTCCATCCCTCCATCTCATTCTTGGTCTCCCCTTCCACCTCGAAATGAACGGATCTTGAATTTGGCTCTCTTTTGTATTGTTTTTGTTTCTTTCTTGGAAGGAACATTAATGTGGGCTCAGACTGTGGTTCCTTCTTCCTCGCATTAAAAAAAAAAAAAAAAAACTTCCAGCTATTCAGACTCTTACACACTCTTTCAGCCAGTCTAACTTTCATACACTCTACTAGCCAGTCTCTCATTCTCCATTCTTTCCACTTGGCCAAACCACATCAAAGTACTTCTCTAAACACTTTCAATCACAAAAGATTTCACATGAGCTAAGGGGTCTTTGTATGCAACACGTGCTACGAGTGTAATGCTGTATGGTAGCGAGACCTGTGCAGCAAAGGAAGAGGATATTCACAGGCTTAAATGTACAGAAATGGCAATGATTAGGTGGATGTGCAGTGCATCCCTGAGTGCAAGGCCTGGGGGAGCTAGGTTTACGACAGAAGAGTGAGAGGTGGGATGGGACTGGAGTGTATTGGTGTTGTGATGAGGAGAGGTAGATTGAGGTGGTTTGGGCATGTGGAGAGGATGGGGGATGATAACTGGGTGCAGAAAGTGAGAAGAGTTAATTTTAGGGGTGGGGTTGCAAGGGGTACAGCAAAAAGGACCTGGGACAAGGTCATTAAGTGTGACCTCAGGATTAAGGGACTGACCAGGGAGGCTGCCAGAGAATGAGCAGCATGGAGAGCCACCATTAGGTGACCAAGGCTGACACATGCACGTTGGAGCCTTCAAAAACGAAACTAGTCACACCAGGTACTGACCAGAATTTTCGGCCATGTACCTGCACAAACAGTTTGGTTTCTAAGGGTCCTGTTTACCCCTCCATAAATATAAGTTTTTTTGCTTTCGTTTTATAATCCTGACAGTCTGTTTATATGTGACAGTATGGTGCAGAGACCAAGGATGAGGTGGAGGGATGGAGTTGAATGATATACGAGGGAGGGGGGAGTGAGCTGAGGGGAGGGCAGTAAAATGGTGGGTGACAGAGCAACTTGGAGGCGTTTTGTCTGTGGCCACCCTTTGCGGGATTAGGGCGTCGGGCTATAGATAGATAGACAGATGGTGCAGCACAGATGATTTGCCACACAGCACACCCAAGGCAATAACCCTACATGGAGTTTACTGATGACTGACACTGTGTAGGCAGAGCTGATGGAGAATATAAGATCGTAGAAGGTCAAAAGGAATAGGGAAGTGAGCTTAGAAAGACAAAGAGAGAGAGAGAAAAAGACAAGTAGACAGATAAACAGATAGAGATAGAGAGAAAGAGGGAGAAACTTTACAGTACAATGATCCCTACTCTATCATATGGAAGTGAAGCTTAGCCTTACCTTATGACACCCTATGGAGATCTCAGCCACTAAGCCTCAGTTACGCAGTGCCTTGGCATCAATATATTCTTGCAAATACCCTAGCCTGTCGCAGTATGCGGCAAGAGGTGGTGTGTCTCCCATCTTTCGCAGGAAGGCGTCTGATTTCGGCTTGAAGGCTTCTACGGTGCAGGTTAACACGTTTGTGAAATATCCTTTGACGTGGCAGGATCTTCCCGTCTTGCTATGGAACTTTTATTCAAGCTTGGGTAGTACCAGACTCCTCCACAGGGTTAACATGCTGGTCTCATCCCTGGTGAAAGGACACAGGTCAAGGGTGACAGCAGTGGAAGAGTGGCAAAGAGTGAAAAAAATGTTATCTGAGAGGAGCATGTGGAGTGAAAAAGAGGTATATGAGAGGTGCATGTGGAATTATATGGGAAAACAACGACAAATGATGAAGGTGACAAGCACTGTGATGTGGATGTGACTGAAAATGTTACGAGAAATACTCTGTGATGGTTCAGTCATGTGGAGAACAGAGAATGAGACTGACCAGGAGACTGTATGAGTGAGGTATTAGGAGAAACTAAGGCTAAGATGGTGGGATGGAGTGGTGAGAGATATCAGAGGAGTTGTGAATGGCAGAAGACAGAGTGACATGGAGGCGATTTGTCTGTGGCCACCCCTTGATGGATTAACGTGTCTGGTAAGTTATACAGATAGATACAGGTAGATAAACAGACAAGGTCAAAGGGAATCTGCTGGTAATGCATGACTTCCTGTAAATGTCTGTTACTATGACCTCAATCTTGGCTACAAAAAAATAAATAAATAAATCATGCCCTATGGGTCAGACACTTACATATTGAAACTTTGTTTATTTATTTATAAGTGTACATTAGTAATTATTTAATGCACAGCTTCTCCCTTTCCTATAAAAATTCTAATGCTTGATCATTTTAAAAACACTTCCCTACCTTTCTTCCTGCCTCCCTCCCTTCCTGGATGGTGTGGAGGGTGGGAGATAATCCTGTCTGTTCTTTTCTCACATGTTTGTTAAATCTTTGTAGCCTCACATCCACTCTTTTTTATCTCACCAGAATGAGAGACTGATGAGGAGAGTGTATGTGAGTGAGGTGGAGGGGGGGAAGAGGGAGAGGGAGGCCAAGGAGATGGGATGGAGTGGAGAGGTATATGAGAGAGGGGGGTGTGAGCTGGGAGCAGGGCAATGAAATGGCAGGGGACAGGGCAACATGGAGGCGATTTGTTTGTGGCCACCCCTTATGGCAATAGATAAATAGGTAACCTTAATATGTGGCAATAGGCCCCCTATTATTCCTGCTTCATGTGAACGCCTGTATGAACTTGATAATTCCTCACATAACTCTCCATTCACTCTCACATGTACAGCAGCTGCCCATTCATAAAATTTCACGTCAACCTGACAATCCATTAAGATGCAGCTTTCTCTATCTACTGCCAGACGCCTTAATCCCGTAAGGGGTGGCCACAAACAAACTGTCTCCATGTCGCCCTGTCCCCCACCATTTCACTGCCCTGCTCCCAGCTCACACCCCCCTCTCTCATATGCCTCTCCACTCCATTCCCCCATCTCATCCTTGGCCTCTCACAGCCCATTTTTACTATCACCCATGGAACTCTATCAAATGCCTTCTCCAATTCTACAACCATCATTCAGTCCCTTGATATAGTCCCACCTACTTCTTCCTTCCCCTTTCTCATTCTGTGTGTCCTCTCTTCCTACTTCTCCATTGAAATCCTGTCACATTTTATTATTTTTCCAGTGCAGGTGGCTCTACATTGAGTGACAAGCCTAATGGTTTCCTGTAAATGAGGAAACTGTTTACAATGCTGGATGGTAACCATATAACCAGATGATGGGGTGATGTGCAGCCTTCTATGGTGACTGTCAACTGGTTGGACTGGCGCATATCCGGAGTCCATCCAGAAACCAAGCCTCCATAATACTCCCTGTGCCTCATTTTTTTTTTTATTATTTATTTTTTTTTAATGCAATGGAGAAGGAGCCAAAGGCCAGGAGCCCACAAACTATTCCTTCCAAGAAAAAACAAAACAAAAACAATACAAAAGAAAGCCAAATTCAAGATCCGTTCATTTTGAGATGAGTGGGCACAATGTGTTTGAAAGACTAGAGATCATAATAAGTAGGAAATACAGACAGAGGGAGACAGTTCCACAGTTGACCTGTTGCATAAATGAAGGACTGGGAGTAACGGTTAACTCTTGCATTAGAGAGTTGGACAGAAATGGGATAAGAGTTTGCTGCTAGACGAGTGCTACGAACCCATCGTAGAGGTGGGGGGATGCAAGCAGACAGTTCAGAGGAGCAGTGACCACTGATGTAGCAACAGAAAAGAGAAAAAGATGCAACAATGTGGCGAAGAGACACAGGTTGAAAGGAGCCAGTAAGAGGAGGAGAGTTAACCCCTTAACCGCGGGGCATCACTTTCGTGACGCTCAGCCACAATGGATCATACTGCGGGGCGTCACTTTTGTGATTCTGTGTTATTTTGAATTATCCCGGGCTCTCAAGTGGTGGCTTGTATCATCTATCAGTACTGCCAATGTCCAACACTAGTCAGCACTCCAAATCTCATCTGTACTCCCATCCATTGTTGACATTTTAGCGATTTTACCCCCTTCGTGACTCCCCTCCCTACCTGCCCTCCATTACCCTGTCCTCTCACCTCCCACGCCGTGCTGCGCTATGCAAATTTCCCCCGGATTTTTCCACAGATTTCATCCATTGAAATAAGCCCTATGCCCTATACTTATACAAAATAATATATACCAAAAAAAAAATCAGGTAAGTGATAGTGTTATACACCAGGAATTGGCTAATTATCACCTGACAACACCTCACGTGCATTCATTCGCTACATTACCACGGTAATTTCCCCTTTGAATTATGCCTTGTAATCAATGTCTGTAATAAAAATATATATCAGAAAGGAAGGGAGAAGCCTAAGTGACATTTACATTCACCTGGAACTACCTATTTCTTTATGTATTGCCGAGATTTTCTACCTATAAAAAATTAGCATGTAAGTTAGCAGCAGTCAGCCTCAGTGTCATTGTCAACCCTTCCCTTCTCAGATAAGCCGCGGCATTTAGTTCCTTGTCCTCCACTGTAGTGAAACCATGTCGCACTCGCGCCCCGCCATTCCTGCCGCTTCTGCGCCCATTGCAAAGGGCCCCGTGACCTCTACCCCTAAGAAAAGTAGTGAGGGAAGCAGGAAAGGCCTTAGTGACTCTGCAGTGGCATGTGAACTTGCAGAATTGTCCATGGTGATGACGGACAGTGATTCTGACGATTCGGGTGAATCGTGTGATGAGCCGGGTGAGGTTATCGTGCCAGAAACTGCTACAACGAGTGCTTCAGTGTCGGAAGTAGTCTCTAGCTCCAAGGGAAAGGAGCCGTTAGTGCAGCAAGGCAAGGAATTTGGGAAGGGAGTGAAAAGGCGGCGTGTTAGCCCCAGAACAATGCCCCCGCGTGACCCAGCCCGCCATGAGTCCCGAGTGCATTCACCTCCCCGTTCCCCAAGCCCCACTTCACTCATTTCTTCCTCATCGTCGGCTGAGTTATCTCTGGAGTCTTCGTCGTTGGAGTCACCACCAGCATCAACAGTGAAGGCAGGCCGTAGAGGAAGAGGTAAATCAAGGACTGAGAAAAGTAGTGTAGTTAGTAGGGTAAGGGCTGCTAGTGCTGTACGGCAACCCAGGGTCAGTGCGAGTGACCTTGGACGAGATAAATCTGCCTCACAGCCAACCTCCACCACCACCACCACCACCCGCCCTACACCGCCACGACAGGGAATCCTGGATGCCTTCGTGTGGATGGAAGGGTCAGATTTTGTGTCTGAAAATTTAGTACAGTATTTGATGAGAGCTCCTCAGGAGTTCAGCCTGCCTTCACTATTGACGAAAATGCTGAGTGTGTAGACTACCTTTAGGCCTTCCTAGATGACGAAGTCATGCAGCACATATGTGATGAGACCAACAGGTATGAATCACAACGTGCTGCAAGTGGTACAGGTGCAGCCAAGATGCAACAGTGGTCCATGCTAGGAGTGCAGGAGCTGTATGTGTTCTTTGCCCTCATGCTTCTCATGCCACACTCCAAGAAGCATGAGTTGGAAGAATACTGGTCCATGGACCCCTTACTACCCTCATCCACCTTCAATAAATACATGGCCAGAGATCGCTTCCGGAACATCATGGGAAACCTGCACTTTGCCGACAACGATGTACCTTCCCAAACCGACCCACTCTGGAAGATCCGGGAGATTCTGAGCAGAATGAAGGATAAGTTTATGTCACTCTTCCACCCCTTTCAGAAGGTTGTCATTGACGAATCCTTGGTTTTGTTCAGAGGACGTCTTCGGTTTGTTCAGTACATTCCAAGCAAACGCCATCACTTTGGAATTAAGTTCTTTGTACTGTGCGACTGTAAGACGGGGTACATCCTTGACTTCATCATTTATTCAGCCAGCACTGTCGATCTGGATAAAACACACCCCCTTGGTTTCTCAGCCTGTGTAGTGAAAGTGCTCCTAGAAAAGTATTTTGGTGGGAATCATGTGCTGTATACAGACAACAAATACCTTTCTGAGCACGGCATTGGCTCCTGCGGCACTGTCAAAAGTAATCGTGCCCACTTCCCCAAATTCACAGAGGCAGGAACCTCGCAGCGAGGAGACGTGCACCTACGCAAGTCTGAGAAGATGCTGGCAATACGGTGGCATGACAAGAGGGTCGTGCACATGCTCACCACCGTACATAAGGGGGAGATGATAGACAGTGGGAAGGTCAACCGTAGGACAGTCGAACCTGTGATGAAACCTGATGCTGTGTTGGACTACAATATCAACATGCGGCTGGTGGACAAGTCCGACATGATGATTGGTGAGATCGACTGCCTCAGGAAGAATACTAGGTGGTACAGGAAAGTTTTTCTGCATCTCATAGATATGACGATGCTGAACGCCTTCATCCTGTACAAGATGAAGGTCAAGCCATCCAAGTCCTTCTCCCTGAGGTTGTTCGCCAGGACTTGTGTCCAGCAGCTGCTGGAAAGATATGGTAGGGTGACAGCAGCAACTCCAAGGCGCCATCCAGTAACACTTCCCGACCGACTTAAGCAGAGGGCGTATATGGATCAGCACAGACTTGAGCTTATGCCTGCCACAGGGAAAAGGAAGGTTGCAATTCGCAGGTGTCAGGTGTGTGCACATACCATCCGCCACACACCTGAGCACAAACGCACCTCTTGGCAGTGGGCTGAGTGCCAGGTTCCCCTCTGTGTTACCTGCTTCTTCAATTACCACAGCCAGAAGCAGTTCTAACAGTGCAAGTGCGAAAGGAGAATAATTTGGAAATAATGTGTAAATAATGTGTAAATAGCAAGTGAAAGCAACTGATGTTCAGTACATATGATTGAACAGTGTATTATAGTTTTATCTTACTGAAAGTGGCAGTGAATAATATAGTGTAAGTAAAATAGAAGGGTAAATATTGAAAACAGAATAGAAAATGTAAATAGTAATGTAAGTAATTAGTAATATAAGAATATGAGTACAAAAAATTTATGTTATAACAGTGAAAGTGAATCCGTGGCTCTCTACGTATTTTACTGAATGAAAAATTGAATGACTTCAGTAACAATAAACTAATACTACTGAAGGAAACTTATGGAGAAAGACTCCAGATATATATAAGTGTGATACAGTAATAGAAATATAAAGTGTGAGGGGTTTTATGAATAATAAATGACAGAGTACCAAGAGCGAACTAGCGCAAGTGCGACGATCAGACGCGCTCGTAATTTCCATTGCTTTCACAGTGGGTTTTTTTTGGAGTATGGATCCCAAACTACTTGAAAATCATAGAGTAGTGTTTATAGTGTTTATATCTCGCTGTGGTAATCATATTACGGGTTGTCGGGAAGTGTAAAGTGGAGACTTCGTTACCCAACTTCAGAGATCTCCACAAGTCCTACGGTAACGACGAAGGCTCAACAAACATTCCAGGAGAAAGCTGAAGGTATGTGCCATAAGCATATGTAATTTTAATATTCTAGGACTAATAACTGATTTTTGGCAAATATTTTTTGAGAGTCTGTCGGAGCCTGAATAACCCTGCGGGACACGCAAAACATTGGTAAACATGCCAGCGGTGTAGGGGTTAAAGAGATGAAAAAAACCTTTGACTCCACCCTACTGAAGCTGGGGGGTGGTTTGCATGCCTAGGAGAGGCAGAAAATTACTCTTCAGATTAATCAAGTATACCATCTAAGGTTCAGAAAAATCTTGGGTAGACATCTGGATAAGTGGTCAATTACCAGTAAATGGCCTTTGAACTCGACATATACATGCAACTTTTTTCACCAAAAATGAAGGTATAATCAAAGACAATATGCCTCAATCTCTGCTTCTAATTCACATGAAAATATTGTTTTGGTGTCTAAATATATGTTTTTGATGTCCAGGAACTCAGCTATGTAGGTTAAAATGTGCCCAGACTCACAGAAATGCATAAAAAGTGGAAAAACTGTTTGCCACAACCGATGGCAAAATCGTTATAGCAGAAAATTTATTGTAAATCGAATTTTGGAGTGGAACTTTTCTATTATCGTTGTAGCGAAATATCGTAAACCAAAACACTGTAAAACGAGTAATGACTGTATTAAGAGCGTTTATAAACTGGAGAGCTGCTACCACATGTGTGAAGCACAGGCTGTAGCAGCCGTCATCACAGTTGGAAACTGCATGTTTGACACAAACTGGAAGGCACACGATAACCCAGAGGTCACTGATCTGGACACCCTGCCAGAATCCAAGAGAGTCAGGGAAGGAGGCTAGAGCATTGAGGTGTGCACACTAGATGAGACTGTCAAGATCATAAACTCTGATGAACAAGTCGTGGTGACCAATTCTGATGATGGCTCAAAGAAGCAGGGTGCTGGGTCATTTTCCGTTCAGGGTATCACCATTAACGGAAAATACAGGTCACTGCCCACACTAAGCATTGCTTCAGAGTCCAGAAAGAACTTAGCTGCTCTCTGGATGGTGGTCCTGGAAATTCAGGAGGCAGCAAGTGGTGTTGCAGCCAAAACTCTGTTCGAGAAAACTGACTCTGTGATCCTCCTTTCGGGACTTTGGTGAAAGCTTTGCCATTGCACTTGACATCTCAAAGGCTTTTGATCGAGTCTGGCATAAATCTTTAATTTCCAAACTGCCTTCTTACGGTTTCTATCCTTCTATCTGTGCCTTCATCTCTAGCTTCCTTTCTGGTCGTTCTATAGCCGCTGTTGTAGACGGCCATCGTTCTCCTAAATCTATTAACAGTGGTATTCCTCAGGGCTCAGTCCTATCACCAACCCTCTTCCATTTATTCATCAATGACCTTCTAAGCTGTACACCTAACCCTATCCACTCATATGCTGATGACTCCACCCTTCACCTTTCCATTTGGTTCCCGCAACTTCCATCTCAGCAAACAAGGGATGAGGCTATGGCACACCTACTGTCTGACTTGGTTCGTATCTCTGACTGGGGTAAAAATAATCTGGTTGTTTTTATTGCATCAATGACTCAGTTTTTACACCTATCAACCCACCACAATCTTCCACAGGTATACACACTAATGTTTAATAATATTCAGCTTAATCCTGCATCATCCTTGAACATGCTTGGGGTTTCACTTACTCGGGATGTATCTTGGAAAGATCATATTACATCTCTCGTTAAATCTGCTTCCAAGAGATTAGGTGTGCTAAGCCGACTCCGTTCCTTCTTTACCCTTGCACAATTGTTGACTCTATACAGGGGTTTTATCCGTCCCTGTGTGGAGTACAACTCTCATGTGTGGGGAGGCTCCCCACAAACAGTTCTTCTCAATAGGGTGGAGTCAAAAGCTTTTCATATCATTAACTCTCCTCCTCTTACTGACTCCTTCAACCTCTGTCTCTTCGCTGCACTGTTGCATCCTTATCTCTTTTCTATCGCTACTTCAATGGTCTCTGCTCCTCTGAACTGTCTGCATGCATTCCTCCACCTCTATGACGGGCACGTAGCACCCATCTGGCAGCAAACTCTCATCCCTTTTCTGTCCAACTCTCTAACGCAAGAGTTAACCGTTACTCCCAGTCCTTCATTTATGCAACAGGTCAACTCTGGAACTGTCTCCCTCTGTCTGTATTTCCTGCTTCCTATGATCTCCAGTATTTTAAACAGTGTGTTCAGGCATCTCAAAATGATCGGATCCTGAATTTGGCTCTCTCTTGTATTTTTTCTCTTGGAAGGAACAATAATTGCGTGCTCATGGCCTTTGGTTCCTACTTCCTCACATTATTAAAAAAAAAAAAAAAAAAAAAAAAAAAAAAAAAGCTCAATATCAAAGTGGATGAACTGCGGCAGAGAGTCTGGATTCTGAGCACATTCATAATCATCTGTTCTGTAATGAGCACCAACTCTGATGTTCAACAGGGTCATTACCAAGCAATGGGCTGAAATAGAGAACACACTGGGTAGAGACAAGATTACTAAAACCTCCTTGTCAGTGCAAAAGCAGCAGCAATGAGTGGCACTGAACAAGCCCTGGACTGCATGACTCAACTTATCATGACTACGATCACAAATCATGGGACAAGTGGCATGAATCTGACCTCCACACAGCCCCATCATCAAACAAGTCTGTCAGCCTCAAGGATGAGCATTCAATCACTTGACAATGACCTGCGCTATCAGTCTGTACTTTCTGGCTACTGTGGCATCCTACCTGCAGAAGTATGAATATGTTACCAATCAGCTGGCCTGCATTGTGAGGTGTCTTCTGGACTTGGATTTCCTGAAGGTGATGTACTGTGCAGGTGGTCTCCTTGGACTTCATCTGACTGAACCACACCTGTCTCTGATGACATCTGCTGAAAAACAACACACAGCAAGATCATGCCAGCATATCAACAGCTATACCAGGAACTGGGGGATGTAGTGCCAGTCATCTTGTTGCAGACAGAGCAACCAGCATTCTAGTTTGTTCCTCAGGAAAGGTTCCAGCATACAAAGTATGATGAGGACATCTGCAGTGGCATGCTTGAAGTAGCAACCTCATTCCAACCTGAGGTAATCAGGCTCCTGAAGATGATCATCCCCAAGCTGGCTACTGACTTTCAGAGGCAGAAGGGTAATATCTTCAGCTTTGCAGACTGTGACGTGTCTGCAGAAAGTTGTCACTCAGATGGATCCAAAGATGTTGGAGAAGGCACCAGTCCACAACCTGAATGCAGGGTGCAGTGTGAGCTTTGTTAACTATGAGCTGTCAGGAAGGGCTACCAAACAGCTCGGGGGTGCATCTGCAGCACAGGTGAATGCCAAATCATCAGACCTCATTGGCCCAAGACAACCAGAGTCTTTCAGGAACAATGGCAGCATGATCAGGAAAGGAGGAAGGAGGCCAGAAATCATGCTGGCGTAACACAAAGCAAGAGGAACTGAAGAAGCAGGGCTTACAAGACAAGGAGATTGCTAATGTAGTGGTAGATCGTCGGAGAAACAAAGACCTTGATATACCGAAGGGAATGGGAAGCTCTTTGACATCAACTGCTGGAAGTTGACATGTTGCAGCCACTGACATAGATGAGGGCATCAAGGTAGGACGGCTCTACCTGGAGGTTCGCGATGCTCGGGACACGTCACTCTCCCTCCCAAAGTCCAGTGATCTGTTCCGGTTGATGAAAGACCACAAGAAGCTGCCAATGAACACGTATGCAGCCAATCTTAAGCTGTATCTTAATAACATTACCTGTAATGCAGAGGTGACCCTGAATGACTTTAGTCAAGCCATGGACACAATTCTGAGCCAGCAGAACTAACTGTCTGTAAACAAGGTATGTACCATGACACAAACTGTGGACTTCGACTTCCTCAAACTCAACATTATGGACTTAAATCCAAACTCAACATTATGGACTTAAATCCTAGCATTATTCTATCTGAAATGTATGTTTGCTGTTAAGAACTATTTTGCTGTTTATGCCTACTGTCTCCTGTAAATAAAAGCCATATATTTGGTCTCCTGTGTTGGATTTCAATTTTTACGACTATCGGGAGGCGTTTTGGGAGGGTAAAATGCTAAATTTGGGGGTCCACATATCAAGGGATATGTACAGAGGGTTAGACTTGATTCTTTAGTCAACCAATGCTATTTCCTCACTCAGACAGACCATCTCCATATTTTAGAGGGGGTATTTGAAAATTATGGAACACCACCTCCTACCCAACCCCGATCATTTTACTAGTAAGCTATTTCCTTCTGTCCTAGCTTTTCCCCTTCCTTCCGACCCCTACAGTTGGCCACCAAGTACAGCTCCCTATCTGTTTGTAAAGCTGGGGACAATAATGGATCAAAAAATGGCTGGGTAGATAAACAGGAAGTTTGACAGAAGAATAAACGGACAGCCTGACAGACAGTCTGATAGATACAGAGATAATTATGCTGCAGTGCTCCTCTGTGCAACTGACCTTTGTGTCTGTGGCATTTCCTAAACCATCCTGGGATACAAGGGCACTCTTATTATCTGGGTAACCACACAACTTTCCTATAGTAGGACTTGCGCACGTTTGCGGCTGTGGTGTGGCCCGCACCTGTGTACAGTGTTGCCACGTTTTCTATACTGTTATCTCTCTCTCTCTCTCTCCTGGTGGGAAATGTGAGCCACCCTGAGTACTTTTGATTCTTTTATAAGTTATTTATAATTGTGCTTTCATTTGTTAATTTGGTTTTGTTATATTAAGTAGCAGATGGAGTGTCAAAGTTACTGTCTGCTGAGAGGTTTGTTACGTTACTGATTCATACACCCCGACGTTACTGATCCACACTCCCACCCACACCTACACCCACATCCTGTGGGTGTAGGTGTGGGTGGGAGTGTGGATGTGGGTTTGTTGGGGTGGTGGTCCAGGGGGGAGGGGAAGTCTGAAGGAGGATTTGACCTGAGACACCCAGGAGGGATTAAGAAGGGAGGGAAGGGGAAGGGGGGGCTGGATTCACCTACCACGTGGTCAGTATTAGAAGAGAGAGAGAGAGAGAGAGAGAGAAATTACGTGTATAGATATATGTGCATCAATAGCAACAATGTATATCAGTGTGTGCAGTATGTACAAAGGAACAAATGAATACAAATAAGGCAGTGACAGACCTCTCTCTCTCTCTCTCTCCTGGCGGGAAATGTGAGCCACCCTGAGTATTTTTGATTCTTTTACAAGTTATTTATAATTGTGCTTTCATTTGTTAATTTGGTTTTGTTATATTTAGTGATGCCGACAATGCATTCAATGCATGCCCCTCTCCTGCCTCTCTCTCTCTCTCTCTGTAGGGAAGCTATCTGTCAAGGCCACCGACTGGGTGTGGAAGTGTTGCCGCTCGCGTTTTTTTTTTTTTTTTTTTTTTAACTTCGGTATTGGCATAAGCCTACTATTTTGTCCTACATATTAGCTTATGATAATAAATGTGATTATTCCTCGCCCTTAAAATTATGGTAAAAGCCAGTAAATGTGAGCATTTTTCCCAAGCAACACCTGTACAAGCTATGCTTGGGTCTATGGAGGTACGTACTTTACCTTAGGCCAGACGGGGTGTGTCAGTGCTGCCACTCACAAGAATTATATGAATTATTTCTTTTACTTTGGATATTGGCATATTACTTCTTTTTTCAGGCTCATTCTATTATATCCATAACTGTAATATTATTAACCACCCTAAAACTACGCTAAAAAACATTAAAAGTGACTGCTATTTCTTTTAGCAACACTGTACAATATGTATGCCATGTTTCTGTGTTACTGTATAAATATTTTATGCATAATAAGATTACTGTTGATTCATCCATCAAAATACACAAGTGTAAGTTTTATTCATCTGAATTTATCGAATTTGTGATGCCTTGTACATAAATAGCTTCCGTTTCACATCGCAAGTTGGGGAAACGTGGCACCATTGTACACAGGTGCGGGCCACACCACAGACGCAAACGGGCGCAAGGCCGACTATAGGTACTCATTTTACCTTTTGTATTATTCTCTCTCTACCAGTATTGCTAGACACTCTGCTACACATTCAAGAAAAATGTATTGAGAGGTTTAAGGGAGCACCAAAATGTGCCTCTGATAGCAGCATATAAGGAAAAGAATCAAGTAAATAAAAAAGGGCCCTGGTGATAGGAATAAATGATTACAGGGCAAACATAGGGCAGAATGGGGACAAAAAAAGTATGAAGGACTGTTTTATGACAGACTGGTGTTCTCTCTCTTTTTTATGTAAGGAAGAAAGAACTAACGGTTAGAAGCTCAACGAAAATAAGAGGGTCAAATTCATGATCCGTTCATTTTGAGATGCCTGGACACAATGAGTTTAAAAGATTTGAGGGATGCATTCTTGGGGTGGCACTCTATAACCTGTCAATTCCACTGCCTGGCTGTACAAACATCCCTCAACTCCCTACCTATTTCCCTGACAGGAGGGCCACTTCAGCCTGTAGTTGACTGAATGCACATTTGAGATGAGCCTAGGTCTACAACTACTACTATCACTATACAGACCTTGGCAAACAGCTTATTTCAGTACACAAAACATCATTATTTGCTGAGATTATTTGTGTGTAATGTGTCCATACCAAAAAATCAAACATGAATAAAGAACACATGCTTTAGTACTTTCCCCTTTGTCTCTGCTGGCCAAAGGGAGATCAAGTGTGTGTGTGTGTGTGTGTGTGTGTGAGTGTGAACAAGATTTTATCTGCACGTGTATGGTAATGAATGCCAGTACACAATGTTAGAGCCTCCTTGATCATTCATAATGTCCATGTGCTGTGTGCATGTAAGGTTTTATGTATGTGTACATTTAACAATGCACTACATTACCAGTCAACTGATTTAGGTCATAACGTTATGTATTTTACCTTTAACCAGCACGTTACACATGTGCACTACTGTAAACGTAAGCCACTATAAAGTTGAAACGGGTGTAATGTTAGCAGGAAAGTAATGTATAAGTTGAGAAATAGTGTAAGTTGAAAGAAGTGATATCAAAACTGCACCCACTGTGTAAATCTGCGAAAATATGATGCTCAGTATAACAGTCTGGTCTGTAAATATGTGATAGCAAGGATATAAAGTGGAAGTGGGTGTAATGTTAGCAGGAAATTAATGTATAAGTTGAAAAATAGTGTAAGTTGTAACAATTGATATCACGAGTACACCCACGTGTAAATCTGCGAAAATATTACGCTAAGTAGAACAGTCTGGTCTGTAAGTATGTTATAGCAATGATATAAAGTGGAAAATGGTGTAATGTTAGTAGGAAAGTAATTTACAAGTTGAATACTAGTGTAAGCTGAAACAAATGATATTGCGATAACACTATCTATCTATCTATCTATAGCCCGACGCCCTAATCCCGCAAAGGGTGGCCGCAGACAAAACGCCTCCAGGTCACTCTGTCACCCACCATTTGATTCCCCTCCCCCCAACGCTCAGTAGAATAGTAGGGTCTCCAATTATGTGATAGCAATGATATAAAGTGGAAACATGTGTAATGTTAGTGGAGATGTATTATATAAGTACAAAAATAGGTTGTATGTTGAAATAATAGTCATAGCGACTTCACCCTCCGTGTTATTATGCGCTATTATTACGCTAAATATTATCGTAAGGCCTGAAACTATCTCAAAACAGTTCTCTAAAGTGGAAAAGTGTATAATGTTATTAGGAAAGTATTATGTAAGTTGAAAAAACACAATGCGAGTTGAAACAACAGTCACAGCGAGTTCACTCATTACGTAAATAAGCCCTAACATTACGCTAAATGTTATCGAAAGGCCTGTGAATACGTAAAAACAGTTCTATAAAATGTAAAATGGTATAATGTTATTGGAGATGTATTATGTAAGTAGAAAAAATGATATGTATCATGAATCAGCAATGTTAGCGATTCATCAGTGAACAGTTTGGCCGATTTCACTCGGTTCGCCCAATGGTACAATGCTTATTTCACCTCTATTTTTGTATAAAATCCAATTTACTCTTGTATCACATGTTTTTATGTTTGTAATATATACATATCTACTTACTTTTATTGGTTTCCCAATCTTATAATACCATACGGTAGAAAACGTGCGAGCCTCAGACCACCTCCACAGACACACACACCGCAACTCAGCCAGGAGACAGGGCGTGTGTGCTGGGCATTCCCCAGGCCCTGTCTTCCCCCTTACCTTTACTCAAGACAACCACCAGCAACCGGGCTACAGCAAGGCCCGGTCTCCTCGAATTGAGGAGAGAATCATCAACAACAACAACAACCTCCACAGAACACGGTTCCAGGTGTAACGAAGGTATACCTGTTTAGGCCACTTATGGACCCCGGTGAACACTTTCTTGGTGATTGACCATTGTTTCTGACCAAAGGCGAAAGTTTTAGCAAAAAAAAAATTGGGTCCAAAAATGGTCGGGATTGGGGGGTACCAGTGGTGAAAAAGTGGTCGGGACGGGGCAGGTTAACTGACCTGTCACTATACCCCATCCACATTCAGTGTACCATTGTATGTATATTGTAAGGAACTTGGATTTAGGCAATATATGTGATAAGGTATCTTGCCGTGTTTTTATGCCCTGTTCCTCTGTAAGTGTTCTATTTCCGGTCTGGAAAGAGGACCCCGCTCAGTCGCTGGTGTCTTTAGAACGAGAAGTCGGTCTAAAAACATCCAGCATAACAATAACAACAAAAACAGTAATAAAAATAATAATAATTGTAATACTTGAGCCCTCAAAAGCAGGGAGGTTACCTGCAAAAAGGTAAACCTACAATCTGCGGGGTTCACATCAGGTAAGCCAGGGGCCCCCAACAATTACCCTATATTAACCTAAACCACATACACAAAATTCTCTGCCAAAACTGAACAAATCGCACTGAAGAATATCGTATGAGCCTGCATTTCATTTTCACAAAAATTATTCACCTTAGAACTCTCCCTCTAGGTATGGGCCGGCAAAGTGACAAAACAGACGCTTACTTTGAGTGATCTATACCCATTATTCCGATGTCCACTTCATGTCACCGTCTTCCCTCTTGCTCCTGGGAATCTTTGAAGACTTTCTGGCCTGTTTTTGGACGTCTTCCCATTCGCTGACGACAATTCTGACTTAAAAACCTGGCACATCTCCAAAATCCCCCCCACCAACACCGCTCACAAAATGGCTGCCAGCCTCCGCCGAGCAGAACATCCGGGACCTTCTGAAAGATTTTTATAGCGACACAAACCCACCGTCTGATTGATAATATTAATAATAAAAATAATAGAAAAAAATACATAAAACATCCTGAGAAAAAGAAAAGAGCCGATTAGCAATTTACCTTCATTATTAACCTCGCATTTATGGACCATAGAAAACGCGTAATCTTATCTTATGGACCAGAGAAAACGGATTACGGAGAATTGTTCTATATTTTGTAAATATGGTAAACAAATAAAATAAATGAAATCTAAGCATCTATTCAACTGTCTGTAGCCTTAATATCAAAAGGGGTGGCCAGAAAACTGTTCTCCATGTCAACCTGTTCTTCGTCATCATGACTGCCCTTTCTCCAACACGTATACCTCCATCTCATCCTCAATCTCCCCCGTCCTTCTACATCATCTGGCTGCCATTTCCTTCACATGATCCTCATATACTGTACTCCATCTAATCTTCCATCTATTTCTTCTCTCACGTATGCCTTCATCTCTTGTCCCTCTTTCTCTCTCCATATCTCCATCAACCCTCCATCCATTCGCTCCCCATCTCCCTCAATTTCCTCTCTCCCTCTCATACCTCAGTCTCATCTCTCCATCTCACATCCCTCAATCTCATCTCTTCCTCTCCCTCTCTCAATATCATCTTTCCATCCATTTCCATCTCTTGCTCTCCCTCCCTCAATCTCATCTTTCCCTCCATCTCCATCTCTCAATCCATTCTTTCTCACCCACTCCATGTCTCCCCCTCTCAACACTACCAATTCTTTCTCCCACTCTCCATCTTCCCTCTCCACTTCTCGCTCGTTCTCCCCTTCTATCTCATCTATCCTGCTTGTAATGCTGGGTAGAATTAGGCTCGACTTCTCGTTCCTATTTCACCCAACGTGAAGCGGGGTCCTCTTTCAAGACCGGAGCTAGTGCAATAAAGAGAGGCAGGACACAAAAACTCTTGGCAACACCTTTACACGTATATTACCACAGTCAGACACAGGACAAATCAGCAGATATTACAACACAATATAGAGCAATATAAAACCTTATCTAGGATATGTGTATCTCGCAGGATAGTTGCTTTTCTGATACTAATGACAACACAACAATCCTAGTGTATCGGGAGTGCAGTAAATATAACTGCGCGCAGAGCGCGGGGGGGAGGGGGTTGTGACTCACTAGGAGGAGATAGGGGAGGTGCGGAAAGTGACTTAGAACGGCGAGGAGAAAGTTATGGTAACATTGGAAGGCGACAGATATTAGCCGGGAAATTTATATGGTTTCCGCTAGCCAAGATACTTTGGCAAATAACTCTGGTCCTTGATTTACATTTACTTTAGTTTTAGGAGCGAGAGCGAGTAGTAGAGAAGATTTTATGGGTAGCGTGAGGAAGGAGAGAGTATTATTAATGCTTCCTTTCACGATATTCTTTCGCCGTAATGGGGGTATGTCTTTATAGGCACAGACTTTTTAATTATATATATATATCAGAAAGGTCCTCCAGATATAGTCCATAGATTTCGTTTCACAGCGTGGGGAAAGATGGAATGCTATTAACACTACTTTTACAATATTACTTCGCGGCTATAGTCTGATTCCCGCCCGTTTGCGGCTTAGGTGTGGCCCACACCTGTGGACAATGGTGCCACGTTTCCCCAACTTGCGATGTGAAACGGAAGCTGTTTATGTACAAGGCATCACAAATTCGATAAATTCAGATGAATAAAACTTACACTTGTGTATTTTGATGGATGAATCAACAGTAATCTTATTATGCATAAAATATTTATACAGTAACACAGAAACATGGCATACATATTGTACAGTGTTGCTAAAAGAAATAGCAGTCACTTTTAATGTTTTTTAGCGTAGTTTTAGGGTGGTTAATAATATTACAGTTATGGATATAATAGAATGAGCCTGAAAAAAGAAGAAATATGCCAATATCCAAAGTAAAAGAAATAATTCATATAATTCTTGTGAGTGGCAGCACTGACAGATAGCTTCCCTACAGAGAGAGAGAGAGAGAGAGAGAGAGAGAGAGAGAGGCAGGAGAGGGGCATGCATTGAATGCATTGTCGGCATCACTAAATATAACCAAACCAAATTAACAAATGAAAGCACAATTATAAATAACTTATAAAAGAATCAAAAGTACTCAGGGTGGCTCACATTTCCCGCCAGGAGAGAGAGAGAGAGAGAGAGAGAGAGAGAGAGAGAGAGGTCTGTCACTGCCTTCTTTGTATTCATTTGTTCCTTTGTACATACTGCACACACTGATATACATTGTTCCTATTGATGCACATATATCTATACACGTAATTTCTCTCTCTCTCTCTCTCTCTCTCTCTCTTCTAATACTGACCACGTGGTAGGTGAATCCAGCCCCCCCTTCCCCTTCCCTCCCTTCTTAATCCCTCCTGGGTGTCTCAGGTCAAATCCCCCTTCACACTTCCCCTCCCCCCTGGACCACCACCCCAACAAACCCACATCCACACTCCCACCCACACCTACACCCACACCCCACTACGTCGGGGTGTATGAATCAGTAACGTAACAAACCTCTCAGCAGACAGTAACTTTGACACTCCATCTACTACTAAATATAACAAAACCAAATTAACAGATGAAAGCACAATTATAAATAACTTATAAAAGAATCAAAAGTACTCAGGGTGGCTCACATTTCCCGCCAGGAGAGAGAGAGAGAGAGAGAGAGATAACGGTATAGAAAACGTGGCAACACTGTACACAGGTGCGGGCCACACCACAGCCGCAAACGTGCGCGAGTCCTACTATAGCCAATAGATCTTGTTTCAACGTGGGGAGAGATAGAACACTATTAACATTCCTTTCTCACAGTCTTCCTTCATAGCAACGGGGGCATGTCTTTATAGACATCAGGGGTGGCACTCGCACATATAGTCACTCAGATCTTAGTCCACATTCTCGTCCTTTAACTTCTCACTGTGATCTGATTTGCCCCGATATGCATTACATGGATTCACTGCACAATACTTATTCTAGGAGAGAGTCACACTGAACCTAAATCACTTGTTACATTATCACCCGTATTTTCTTAGGGAGATAGACAGGAACACGACATCGGTGATCCGGCTGAGCTAGGGGCACCGTCAAGGCAGGGCGAGCCGAGACGGCACGGGGCAGCTCGCAAGGGCGTCCTCTCATGTCCGGGACTCCCTGTGGCTTCCGGACTGGGCTCCGGCGTGTGGCCCTCGGGACTGGGGCCAAATAGCTCCAGGAACCTCTGTGTCAGGTCCCGGCGTCGTGGGGGCGTGGAGAGGTCTCGCCCGGGTGTTCTGGGGAGGACCGAGAGAGACGGTGGGCTGCGGTCTCCAACATCTAGAGGCGCCGTCAGGGGAGGACTGCGGCAGCGACTTTCACTGGGGCCCGACAGGTGCGTCTGCTCTAGAGCCAGGTGTAAGGAACAGAGACCGGGGGAGGCGAGGAGGCCTGTCCGGGATGCTCTGGGACAGAGAGCCTGGACTTCAGTCTCCGGCCGTGGAGACGTCCCTCTCCTTTGCACGTCCTTGGAGCGACTGTAGATCGTCTCACGAGGCTGGGAGCTACCATAGATTGTCTCTACCTGAACACTGGGGGAGCAACCATTGATAGTCTCTACCTGGACACTGTGGGAACGACCATTGATCGTCTCTACCGGAGCACTGTGGGAGCGACCATTGATCGTCTCTACCTGGACACTGTGGGAGCGACCATTGATCGTCTCTACCGGAGCACTAAGGGAGCGATCATTGATCGTCTGTACCTGAACACTATGGGAGCGACTATTGATCGTCTCTACCAGAGCACTATGGGAGCGACCATTGATCGTCTCTACCTGAACACTGTGGGAGCAACCATTAATCATCTCTACCGGAACACTATGGGAGCGACCATTGATCGTCTCTACCTGGACACTGTGGGAGCGACCATTGATTGTCTCTACCGGAGCACTATGGGAGCGACCATTGATCGTCTCTACCTGGACACTGCGGGAGCGACCATTGATCATCTCTACCTGGACACTGTGGGAGCGACCATTGATCGTCTCTACCGGAACACTAAGGGAGTGACCATTGATCGTCTCTACCTGAACACTGTGGGAGCAACCATTGATTGTCTCTACCGGAGCACTATGGGAGCGACCATTGATCGTCTCTACCTGGACACTGTGGGAGCGACCATTGATCGTCTCTACCGGAGCACTGTGGGAGCGACCATTGATCGTCTCTACCGGAGCACTGTGGGAGCGACCATTGATCGTCTCTACCTGGACACTGTGGGAGCGACCATTGATCGTCTCTGCCAGAGCACTAAGGGAGCGACCATTGATCGTCTCTACCTGGACACTATGGGAGCGACCGTTGATCGTCTCTACCAGAGCACTATGGGAGCGACCACTGATCGTCTCTACCTGAACACTGTGGGAGCGACCATTGATCGTCTCTACCGTAACACTAAGGGAACGACCATTGATCGTCTCTACCTGGACACTGTGGGAGCGACCACTGATCATCTCTACCTGAGCACTATGGGAGCGACCATTGATCGTCTCTACCTGGACACTGTGGGAGCGACCATTGATCGTCTCTACCTGGACACTGTGGGAGCGACCATTGATCGTCTCTACCGGAACACTGTGGGAGCGACCATTGATCGTCTCTACCTGTGTACCCCCTCCACAATATGTCTACCCCCGATGTATATATGTCCCCCCCCAATGCATACATGCCCCCACTAAATTTGCTAGGTCAGCATGCTCTCCCACGCCTGAAGACGGCGTTATTGCATCAGTTCTTAGCAGAGAGCCGACACGGGCAGACTGTTTTACTGTGAGCTTGTAATAAACTCCTTATCTAGCTGTTTGTACACGGAGTTTCTATCACCAAAGTATTGCAAGTTACATTTGGTAGCAGCGGTGTTTCGAACCATCACATTCTGACCGCCTCCTTGGATTTTTAGTGATACAACAAGATACACGACGCCTCGCATCTGTCAGCCTCGCCCCTCCTCCGTGCCTCTATACCTTGGCTGTGCTTTTCGAGTGTACCATTTTTCTCACCAGTGCTCACCTCTCAAACAACCGCACCCATACGCCTTGTTCCTGACCGCACGTGTCACCGTCGCCGACCTACGCACCTGTTGCACCTGTTCCCAGCACCTGTTCCAGACTCATCATAGCTCCTGCCCGCACGGTGCCACTTATCACTGTCTGCCCACTGTCTGCCCACCACCATTCTCTGCATTTGCAATTCACCAGCTCTACACCTGCCTTGCGCCGACATCTGCCTCACCACCCACCACCGGCCTCCGCCGTCGCCCGCATCTGGTCTGCATTACGGAGCCTCCTAAGACCGCCACTCCCTGCCGGTGATTCATCGTGGCGTCTCTTCTCCTCTCCCCCCAGCTGTCTCTCCACCGCCGCCCCGCCCCGTTGCCCAGCCCTGCCCCGCCCCGTCGCCCCGCCCCGCTCCAGCCCAGCTACGCCCAGCCACCCTGCACGTCATACATCTCGACACTCCCGTTTCTACTGTGTAACTATAGTATATCTTTCCTTTCTCTAGAGATTATCCTTGATTTTCTCTACAGATTGGTTATTGTCAATATTCCATCTCATTTCCAGTACCCCGTTTTCATCTTCACCTACGTTATTTATTATCCATCTCATCCTTCGCATTTTATTTAAGCCATTCATCCCTGCACCTTCATTCATATTTTCACACCTAGTGTATTCCATTCTCTCATTGTTATTTATACCTTTCCACTTATGTATCCATCTTCATCCTTTCATCTTCCATTGCCGCATTAAATGTCATACTTTCCACGTCAACCGCTTACCACCAGCCCTCTCGACCCGGAAACCTCACCTGCTCATACCCCGTCTGCCGACTCTAACACAATCACTCATTTACGAAGTGGCAAAGAGTACCACCGCCCTGTACCTGAGACTCCCGTTTCACTTCCCGCAGAATCACTTACTACCCGTCCTACCCTCGTAAATCCAGATACCTCCTCCTCTACTCCTGCCTCTACACTCCCTTCTTCTTCCTCTACTCCTTCCCCTGTCGTTACCTCTCCTGCCTCCCTTCATACCCTGTCTTGCTCGCCCTTAACTGCCACTACCTTCTCTCTCTCCCACACCTCTCCTGCCGCCACTTCTGCACTTCCAGCCATGGCCAACCCTCCACAGTCTCTCTATCTCGACGATGCCAATCATCCCAAATTTACCGGCCAGGACCCAACTTGGTCTGTCTATGATTTCCTCAGAGAAGTCGACACAGAAATAAACAATAGACAAATTACCGAGGAATCGCTCAAAGTAGCTTACCTCCTCGGTCGCTTGCATCACGGTAAATCAGACATCGGATCCGCGATCCGTGCAGGACATTTCGATAGCATTCGTACCTTTGCTGATTTTCGTACGGAACTCATCAGCCTTTGTTGCCAGTATTCAAATACCGCGTCTCTCATGGGATTCATTAATCTCCTAAACCAACTAGATGAGGACTTGCGCGTCCCAGTGCAATATGCCAAGCTCCGCGAAGCTGCCGCCGCCATGAAAGCAACTAGTAGTGAGATGCTCCAATTACTGGTAGGCACGAAATGGTTAGAAGACAAGAATGGCGTTCCAATGCTTTCACTCACCAACTTTGCTGACTTAATTGGTTACCTCAGATTCCTTCACTGGCTTACTCCTAAACAGCGAGAGCTAGCCTTGGAAATCGGTTTCAATCCAGGGGATAAAATTATTCAGGTCACTAAAGCCATTCATGAAAGAACAGGTTCGAACTACACGCGTCAGGGCACCACCCAACCCTTGGCCTCCTCAGTCTGTCACACCTCCACTACCCCAGACCAATCTCGCTCCTGTCCCACCACACGCGGCAGACCTGCCACACATCGCTCTCCTACCGCAGGTCGTGATCAATCTGGCACCAAACGGAACAGACAATCTTCGATTCTTTGCTGGCACTGTGGTCATCCTGGACATCGAGCATCCAGTTGCGACCGTACATACAGACGTCCTCACTCCCAAACCAGACAGCGTACGCCTTCCCGCTCACGTCGTCCACACTGCAAATGCCACAAATCAAGCACGACTCACACCACTGAGGAATGTCGTTACCTCAACCGCCCACAGTCGGGGGAAGCGCCGCGCCCGTATCGGACCAATATCACGTAGAACCAGAAACCCAACTCCCCATCCGCCATGTAGGTCCCATAACATCCTCGGGTTTAGTCATTCTCGGAAGCAGTCATGACATACCAACGTCATTCTTCTTGGACACAGGATCTATAGTAAATCTCATCTCCGAAAATTCCTTACAAATTATTCATCGCCATCACAACCACGTCAGTTTCCTAGAACCACCAGACATTCGCCTATGTGGTGTTAACGGCTCAGAGTTTAAGGTTAAGGGAAGAGTCACCCTTGAAGTCAAACTCCACAGAGATTTGCCCCCTATCCTCATTGAATTTCATGTCACTAATGACTTGCAGTATCCCACAGATGCCCTTATTGGTTTCTCCACCATGGCACAACATTCCATTGCATTATTACCTGCCTGTGGTAGTATAGACATTTCTGGATTCCCGGTTTACACTATGGAATGTCCCCCTCCTGTTCTTATGATCAAATCAGTCCTTCAATTACCTCTGTCCCTATCACTACCAAAGAGTCTAGCCCAGCCCAAACCACCACTATCATCATCTGAGAATACAGAGATCATTCCTTTACTGACTGCGAGCAAGGACATAAATTCCTCAATGTCTCCTGATACATCATCTCAGCCTTCGAACATGGCTCTTACATCCTCTCCCGACAACACTATCGCTGACTCAGACATGTCTCAGTTACCTACCTCACACAGTCTGAATGATCTTCTTCAACATGCAGAGACGAAACGTGCAGTAACGAATACGTGCACAATTTTGTTACCGCATGAGTTCACCAAAGTCTCTGTTTGTGTTGCCGGTGCGAAAGAAGGAGTGGATGTACTAACCCTACCTGAGACGTGTTGTGTGAATGGCTTGACTTATGAGTCAGCGTGGTGTACAGTCTTAGAGGACAGTTTATGCTACCTGTACTTGCTCAATGTCACAAATGCTCCACTAAAACTTAAAAGTGGTGTAAAGATTGGAGACTTCCTGGTATACCCAGCGGCTGTAAAGGTGTGCCAGGATTCCTCAATTCCTATTATTCAGACTGATGATACGCCAATCGGTGTATGTACTATTAACTCTACAGGATCTGCGCCGACGCATTCACCCAATATGCTCTCGCATCTCACTTGCACAGATTTCCCAGAAAATACGCCTCAACTCCTCGACCTTCTGACCTCGTACAGAAACGTGGTTGCCTTACCCGGTGAACCGATGGGTAGAACAGACCTTGTCAAACATACGATTGAACTACTCCCAGGAACTCAGCCGATTTACATACCAGCGTATCGATTGCCTCACAGCCAGAGAAAGCAAACAGATCAAATGGTACAGAACATGTTAGACCAGGACATTATTGAACCCTCCGTCAGTCCATGGAATAGCCCACTTTTCTTAGTACCAAAGAAGGACAGCAACCCTAGACCAGTAGTCGACTATCGTAAGGTCAATTCTGTCACCGTTCCAGACCGTTTCCCGTTACCTGTCCTCACTGATTTGCTAGAATCCCTTGGTGACAATAATGTAGTCTTTTCATCTTTAGACCTCCTCAGCGGGTACTGGCAGGTCGAAATGGAAGAGTCCTCTCGCCCAGTTACAGCCTTTAGCACCCCTTCTGGACATTTTCAGTTTAAGAGACTCCCTTTTGGCCTGAGAAATGCTCCCTCCGTGTTCATGCGACTTATCCATTCAGTCTTCAGCGGTATGATGGGACACTCTCTTTTTGCTTACCTAGATGATATCATTGTTGTGAGTAAATCAATCCCTGATCACTTTACCAAACTCCAGCAAGTCTTTGAACGCCTCCAGCTCGCAGGCCTGAAAATCAATCTCAGTAAATGTGACTTCCTGCGAAAGAAAATCAAATTCCTAGGCCATGTCGTAGATGCACAAGGCATTCATACTAATGACGATCAAACTAAGGTGATCATTAACTTCCCAGAACCTACCACTACCGACGCTGTACGAAGTTTCCTGGGCCTCAGTGGCTATTATCGTCGCTTTATCCGGGATTATGCGCAGATCGCCGCTCCTCTGACCCACTTACTCAAGCAGAATGTGCCCTTTGTTTGGACTAACGACCAGTCACAGGCTTTCCAAAAGCTAAAGACAGCTCTTGTAAATGCCCCTGTTCTAGCGTTCCCTGATTATACCACACCCTTCCTTCTCTGCACAGACGCCTCAGGCACTGGACTTGGTGCCGTTCTGATGCAACTCGATGAAGCATCAAGGAAGCGCGTAATAGCGTATGCTAGTCGCACCCTTACAACCGCTGAACGTAACTACAGTGTCACAGATCTCGAAGCGCTAGCGGTAATCTGGTCCTTGAAACATTTCAGAGATATAGTCTATGGTTATCCAGTGCATATCCAAACAGACCACCTTCCACTATGTGATTTGTTCAAGAATCGCAACCTAACAGGTCGACTAGCTAGATGGTCTGTCATCATCCAGGACTTTAATCCCACTTTTCAATATGTACCAGGCAAGTTGAATGTAGTCGCAGACGCACTCACGTCACGTAGCAGCAGCTATAACATCACTGCAGCCTGAAGTAACTGAAAATACTACACTAACGTCAGAAGTTGTTCAAACTTTCAACGCCAAGA
>NC_137017.1:11771081-11796915 GCF_032717465.1 Coenobita brevimanus | reverse complement strand
GTTTTTCACAGTATGGTTCTGTTGGAATGGGGGCCATTTTAAGGGGTAGGAAAGAAAATATGTATCCATGTGAATTTTAGTGTTGGGTATAGGATGAGAATATCTATCTATCTGTCTGCCTACTGCCAGCTGCCATAATCCCGTAAGGGGGGCCCATTTTACTTTTATTTATGGGAAGGGGCACTAACCCTTCACCAACCCACTTGTTGACACACAGGGAGCACATATGTTTTGATTATATGGTTACCACCCAGCATTGTAAACAGTTTCTTGGCTTATAGATTTGTTTAAAGTACTTTTTGTAATGCAAGTTTTTATTACATCCCTTCCATAGCTCTTCTTCATAACCAGCATTGTATTTTAGTGTTTATATACTATGCATACAACCCAGCATCCATGAGAGAGGCGATACGTTTGTGGCCATCCCGTACGGGATTAAGGCGTCTGGCAATAGATAGATAGATAGATCCATGAGAGAGAGCACAAGGCATTTTTAGACAAAGTTAGAGTAAAGAGAGGGTGAGAGAGAGTAGGTGTATTCGTGTTTCTCTGGGTAGGGTTGTTTGTGAAGGGTGGGTGTCTGGTGATGGTTTTGAAGGGGTCCTGTTTTGCTGCAGATTTGTGGATGTATGTAGTGGCCTTGTGTGTATAGGTAGCTAGGTACAGTGTGAAATAATAAAAATAAAGTACTGTATATATATATATATATATATATATATATATATATATATAAAATAAGCTGTGTACACTCTGAAATAATAAAGTACTGGGGGGGGGGAGAAAAAAAAAAAAAAAAAAAGGACGGCCACAGCCATCGGCGGACTGCGACAAGTGCAGGTGGTCGGAGCCGATGACCTGTACTGTGAAATTCCATGTATTTTCACAGCACAGTTCCTTCTGAAGGGGGACCGTTTTAAGGGCGAGAAAAAAAAGATTGACTATATCTTGTGAAATTTAGTGCTGGCGGGCAGTGTTATAGGCTTTGAATGGCTGTAGTGGCTAGGTAGGCAGTATGTACAGGATAAATTATTAACAGAAAAAAAAAGGAAATAAAAAAAGGAGGAAAAATAAAAATGGTTGCACATTTTATTTTGATTTAGGTAACTTTCTAATTTGGGGCAGTGGTCAAGTAATAGGTCTAGTACAACTTCCTTGGGGTTTGAATGGCCTTAATGCTTTTATGTTCCTCTGACAAAGTGGGGCCAGAGTGGAGGGTCAGTTGAACTAGTAATCAAGGAGACTCATTCCTGTCACTACTAAAAATGTCACTGTTTCATGGGATTAGTTATTATGAAGAGGTACATAGTGAGGTTGGGGGGAGGAGGCAGCCTTATAACTTTGTGTGGAGGTCTTGTTGGGTTGTGGTGGTGGTTTATGTGTTCATGTTTTTCTGCATTGAGAGTCCCCTTGTTGTCCTGTGTCTGTGTGTTTAGCCACGATGGATTTTTGGCACTGAGAACACCAGCTGGTATTGTAGTGGTGTTGGTCTGGAATAGGAAAGTCCTGGAGTTGATAATTTTGAAGCACTTATGTAAGGAGAAATATGTGAGGTAGTCAGGATTCCAGGGGCTTAAATGGTCAGTGAGTGAGCATCTGGCCCTTTTCACTGGACATGGCCTGGTTATATCAGTGCCACCACCTGAAGGTGTCTGCCCAGCACCGCAATTTTATAACAGTTGGGTGCGTAAGGTGAGAAGTGTGAATTTCGGGGGTAGGGTGGAAAAAAATACGAGACAAGGTCATAGGGTGGCTGCCAGAGATTGAGCAGCATAGACAGTCACCATTAGGTGACTATGGCCAATGAATGCATGTTGGAGCCTTCATGAATGGTACAATACAAATGATATAAAAATACTGAACTGTTTCTAGAGGCCCATCATGTACACAGTATATATATATGCATAGCTTTTAAATACTGTATATATAAACACATCATCTGAGATCTAGTGGCACATTTTCCACACAGTTAAAAACAGAGTATGTGTAAATTGTGAGTTTTGTTTGTGTATAATGCCAGCAGTAAGTAATTCCTCATTTAATAATTGATATATATTCCCTTAAATTGCTGATTGCATGAAGTTAGGGTCAGGTCCCAGCAAGAGGGACTTTTTCTCCAGCATTTAAGGATCATATGCAAGACAGAACTAACTAGCCAGATTTATTTGTGTTAAATTAAGAAATATATATATTTTTAGATGAATTAACATTGATCTTTCACAGCACACCTTTGAGATTAATTAAGAAGTTTGTGAAAAGTGTATTTTTGAGTGATATTCAGAGACTGTGCTTAGTGAAAGTATCTGAAATGAGGAATTACTGATAGGGGTTTGCCAGTAAACTATTATTATTATTATTATTATTTGACCAACAAGTATTTTTTGAAGCATAAACTAATGATACCCCTTGCTGGCATTAATATTACAAAGGAAAACAAAGTTGAGTGTTTATTGTGTGTGTGTTTTAGTACTTCATATAGTTAAGTATTGTATTAGGCTTCCTCTTCTCCTCCTCGTTGTTCTTCTCTTCCTCCCCGTATTGTATTAGGCTTCCTCTTCTCCTCCTCCTTGTTCTTTTCCTCTTCCTTCTTCTTCCCCTCCTCATTCTTCTCCTTCCTCCTCCTCCTCATTCTTTTCTTCCTTCCTCCTCCTCCCTTTTTTGTATTAGGCTTCCTCTCCTCCTCTTCCCCCTCTTATTGTATTAGGCCTCCTCTTCTCCTCGTTCTTCTCTCCCTTTTCTTCTTTCCTCTTTCTTCCTCTTCCTCCTCCTAACCTTACCACCCTGCAACCCACCCTACCACCCCCACCCTTGCTATGCCCTACCAGGTGTCCCTTGCTATTCCTGTCATCCTTGTCCTGTCCTTCCATCCCTGTTCTGTCAACCATGTCCTGTCCTTCCATCCTGTCCTGTCCTTCCATCCTGTCCTGTCCTTCCACCCCTGTCCTGCCATCACTTACCTGCCCTGCACCCTTGTACTTTCCTTCCCTCCCCTACACCCATGCAATACACTGTACAGCCATGCCCTCCCCTACACCCTTGCAATATGCAGCCATGCCCTCCCCTACACCCTTGCAATATGCAGCCATGCCCTCCCCTACACCCTTGCAATATGCAGCCATGCCCTCCCCTACACCCTTGCAATATGCAGCCATGCCCTCCCCTACACCCTTGCAATATGCAGCCATGCCCTCCCCTACACCCTTGCAATATACAGCCATGCCCTGCCTTGCCTTGGCACCCCTCCCCTGCCTTGCCTTGCCCTGGCACCCCTCCCCTGCCTTGCCTTGCCCTGGCACCCCTCCCCTGCCTTGCCTTGCCTTGGCACCCCTCCCCTGCCTTGCCTTGCCCTGGCACCCCTCCCCTGCCTTGCTTGCTATTCTTACCCCGTGTCCTTCTGTTCTTGCCTAGGGTGTCCTGCCCTTCCATATTTGCTATTTTTTCCTTTGTGTGTCCTGCCCTTCCATCTCTTGCTGTATCCTGCTTGTCTTGCCTTGCTATGACCTGCCCTGTTGTGCCCTTCCATCATCTGTGCTATGTCCTGCTTTGTGCCCTGCCACCCCTGTCCTGCTCTACACCCATGCACTGTCATCTGTACTCTTGCTGTGCCCTGCCATCCTTGGCCTGTCCTCCCCTCCTTGCTATTCTTACCCTGTGTCCTGCTGTTCGTGCCTAGGGTGTCCTGCCCTTCCATCTCTTGCTGTATCCTGCTTATCTTTCCTTGCTGTGTCCTTCCATCATCTATGCTTTGCCCTGCCCAGTCATCTGTGCTATGTCCTTCCATCATGTCATGTCCTGCTGTTCTTGCCCTGTCATCTGTGGTGTCCTCTCTCATTGTGCCCTGTCCTTCCCTGTCTTCTGTGCTATGTCCTGCTGTTCTTGCCTTGTCATCTCTGCTATGTCCTGCTGTCCATCCTCTGTCCTGCTCCATGTGTCTTGTTTAGTTTGTTTTTAATATATGTTTCTTTTATTCTTTAATGTCTTTGTATATTGTCCTTTTAAGTTCATAATTTTTTCTAAGTGCTAAATTTTGAATGTTATAAGTTACTTATATGTGTATAGTACTTTGAAAAATATCAGAAAAAGAATACCACTAGACATGAATAGTACGAAGTGATGTCTCCTTCGTACTATTCATGTCTATTGGTATTCTCTTTCTGATATTTTTCAAAGTACTATACATATATAAATACTATACATATATATAAGTAATATACAAAAAAGGTATATGTATATAATAAAGACATGGTAATAATACATTGGTTTTATTTCCACCAAGATACATTTAAGTGAAGAAGGTGAAAAAAAAAAAACTATCTCGATAAATCGGCCAGAGAAATAAGGACTGGCAACCCCCAAGGGAGGGTTGCCAGTCCGTATTTTCGTGGCCGATTTATCTCGATAAATCGGCCAGAGAAATAAGGACTGGCAACCCCCAAGGGAGGGTTGCCAGTCCGTATTTTCGTGGCCGATTTATCGAGATAGGTTCTGCGCCCTACCCCAAGATGCTTCCAAGAGCGTGCCCTTCAAATCACTGTGTAGATGCCATGTCTTGTATTGCTCTGCCCAGCTAATGCCAGGCAGAGCTATACAAGAACACATGGCATACAACAGAGTGATCAAAAGGGCTACTTAACATGCATTGCTAAACACTGTGTGCACCACGCAACGTGTGTTTGCTAAGGCATGTTAAACAGGAAGCAATGCACCATTAGTCAACATGGCATACAGTATATACCAAAGACATGAGCCAATTAACCCCTTCAGTATGAGGACATTTTATTCCTGCTGATGCCACGATTTTATTCAGCTTGGGGTGCAATCTCATACTGGAGGGGACATAGCCTCCCTTCAGGAGGAGACCCCCTTCCTAAGCTGAGTAAAATCGTCTGGCAGCACCAAGAATAGTATCATCTGGGACACAGCAACAATACACTGAGAAAAGATGTAACTACTGAAGAGGTTCAAAAATACCAACATGGACTGCTTGTGATGCGTGTTAAATATCAACAAAATCACATTCCACTGAACAATTTTACTCTTCGCTAACTTGGCCCAATTTTTCAGACTTTTCCAGCTGTCTCTCTTAAGAGTAACTCGAGGCACAGAAAGGCAATGCTATTACTCATAATCCTTTTCACACTGTGCCTACTATCCTGTTTCAAGAAAGTTACAACTCATAATTCAGGCTGGAAAGATTTAAAATTTTAGGCCAAGCTAAAGTTCAGAGGATAATCTCAAGCAAACAAATAAAAGTCTAAAAATATATAATGGCCATATTACTATAACAATGTGAAAGTGTGGACATGCTATATCTACCTATAGCCAGACACCTTGATCCTGTGAGGGTTCATATCTCCTCCCTGTCCACTGCCATCTACCTGCCCTCCCCCCCTTATCATATACCTCTTCATATCTATCTCATCCTCAGCCCCCCCCCCCTGCCTCTCCCCCCACCTCACTCACATACACGCTCCTGATGAAGTTTCCTACTCACCATTCCACCAACTTACACCCCCTCCCCTATCCCTCCATATTGTTCACACTCTCTCACCTAGTTAGTCTTTCACACACCCCAACTTACACCCTCCTCTCACATACACTCTCCTGATTATGTTTCCTACTCTCCATTTCCCCAACTTACACACCCCCCTCATATATCTCTCCACTCTTACACCCTCCTCTCACATACACTCTCCTGATTAGGTTTCCTACTCTCCATTTCCCCAACTTACACCCCCCTCTCATATCTCTCCACTCCATCCCTCCATCTCATCCTCAGTCTCCACCTCACTCGCATACACTCTCAGAATTAATCTTCCTACACCCCCCAACTTACACCCTCCTCTCTCATTGTATCCACTCCATCTCATCCTCAGTCTCCCCCTGCCACTTTCCCCACCTCCACCTCACTCACACAAACCCCTACTTAGTCTCACTCTCCATCCCCCCCACTTACACCTCCCTCTCATACCTCTATTCCATCCCTCCACCTCACTCTCATACTCCACCCCCAACTTACACCCTCCTCTCCTATATATCTCCACTCATCCCTCCATCTCATCCTCAGTCTCCCCCTCCCTCTTACCCCACATCCACCTTACTCACATACACTCCTAGTTAGTTTCCCTCTCCATCCCATTTCAATTTCCAACATCCTCTACTCAATCCCTCAGTTTCCCTCCCCCCCCCCTCCACCTCACACATTAGGGCCGATTCACACTACCAGGTTCGTCTCCGTACGGCTTTCGTACGTTAATTATTTTTTTGAAATCAATGGGGCTGTTCACACTATATTTTCCGTTTATTGTTCATCTTTCATGCGGCTTTCACTCGTACGGATCGGCTACGTTTGGAAGAAATCTCTAACGAACGAAACGTATACGCATGGAAACGTTCCTTATCTCCACCAGTCACTGTGAACATCGATACGTATCAGTCACGGTGTGTTTACAGACGACAGAGGACAACTTCAGCCTGTCACTGCTTTTGGCCGTGAACAGTACTATAAGCAGTCATGAGTGACGAGAAGTTATTAGAACTGGTCAGAGGCTTCGAGGAACTATATGACATGGGCAACAGAAAATACAACGATAACCATGTGAAAGAAAAAATATGGAAATTAATAGGAGAGGGATTGGAAAAATTGGGTAAAATATTTAAATATTTCACTATTTTATTATAACTGTGACAAATAGCATTTTATCCTTCATCCTATTCATTACCATTCATAGGGTATCTCAACACCCTATCCATTACCATTCACAGGTTCTCCCAACATCCTGTTCATAATCATTGGTAGGTTCTCTCTCAACCCTCTTTATGCCCATGGAAGAGAACCAGTGGGACTTCAAGAATCTTTTAAATTTCTTTTACAAGGAATGCACCTTGTGGAGCATTTCCTCCCTGTCTAGTTATGTCTACTAAAGAGCTTGCATTGTTCGTGACATTCATGGTTGTAACATCAGTGGCATTGTCACCTAAGTAGTTGTGCAAAAATGAAAGTTGCAGCAAGCTGCTTTACACTAATTTCTGAGGCTTCTTGTCGGAGCCACAGCTGCACACAGACTGACGAGATCATGGACATATAGTGTGAACAGTGACATAGCAAATGAACCGTAACCCTACGAAGACGAACCATATAGTGTAAATTGGCCCTTAGTCTCTCACTCCAGCCCTCCATCTCATCCTTGGTCTCCCCTCCTACCTCACTCACATACACTCCTAGTTAATTCTCTCCCTCTCCACTCCATCCCTCAGTCTCCCAATTCTAATTTATGGAGCATAGACAACCAAATGACATATGATTTCTTACTAAACTCGTGCAATGTTGCCATAACCTACCTACCAATAACAGATCTTTGGGGAAAAAAAAAAAAAAATGGACACCTTATATTTTTACAAGTAATGAAGTAACATTTTTCACCTTTTAAGACTTCGTTCTCTTAAAAAACCTTGGAATAGCACTTCTAAAAAATGACAAGGTTACTTATGAACTGGCTGCTACAGTTTATATAACCCTTGTTAATTTCTGGGTCATACACACACACATCTTAACCAAGACTGACTGAAGTTTAAATCTATTGCTCATGGTCTGGTGCAAGTAGGCAACTAATAAAGTACTGTATGTATAAAATCAGTAATGCTGTTCCTGGCCTACCAAGCCATTCATACCCAGGCAACAGGTCTTTTAGTCCAACATGACAGATGAACACTATAGCAGGTAATTTTTAGGCAATGTTGTTCCCACAACAATTTAAATCTATATTTTATGCAAGGAAGAAGGAACCAAATGCTAGAAAACCTGAACGACTGTTCCCTCCAACAAAAAACTAAGTTAAGTGCCAAATTCAAGATCGTTCATCTTGAGATGCCTGGACACAGCATTAAAAAAACTGAAGGATCATAGGCAGTAGGAAGAGTGAAAAGCAGTTCCAGAGTTGACCTATTGCATACATGAAGGTTAACTCCTGCATTTGAGAGCTGGACAGAAAAGGGATGAGAGTTTGCTGTTAGACAGGTGCTACGCACCCGCCAGGGTGGTGGAGGGATGCAAGCAAACGTTTCGGAGGGGCAGTGACCATTGACAAATACAAATGAGATAAACATGCAACAGTTGTAGTCAGACTGAATAAAAATTGGCACGCTGCATCACTATGTGCCACTGATGCAATATGTCAAGATGTTTCAAATAATTTTTGGCCTGCACCTGGAGCATGCATTTATTTTTTTTTTTAGCTGCAGTTCTTTGGTTGTGCGTTTAGTATTTTGATTAAAAGTTGCAGCAATATTTCACTCATTGGCAAAGCAACTGACGTTAGATTTAAAAAGCACAATTAATTTTACTATCTCTCAAATATCGGAAATTATGAGACTGCCTTGTCAAAATCAAGCTGCTTTTCATTAGTCTTAAAAGGTGATAAACTCTACTCCACTAGACAAAATATTGAAACATTTATATTAAAGAAGCATTTACATTAAAGATGCATTTATTGGAATAAAAAAAATATGGTCAGCACATATAAATATATAAGTAATGGATGTGGGACCATGAAGGGCCGCAATATATTAAAATCTACACGAATGAAGTTCTGCTGAAAAATCATATGGTCTGACTGACTGGCCAAGAGATGCTCCCACATCCACAAATACTGTACAGTGCATATACAGATGTCCTCGTTTAGCCACAGGTATGGCCTAAACTAACAGTATTCCCACCATACAACTGGTAATGGAAAATTCTGCACCCTGACTAAGCTTTACAAAAAAGACACGGGAAGGAGAGGGGTTGCATTAAAAAAAAAAAAAAAAAAAAAAAAAAGGGGGGGGGGGAGGTTACACTGAAAAATGATAGGGGGGATAGGGGTTGCATTGTTTGAAAAATAAATAAATAGATAGAGGGGTTGCACTGATTTTTAAAAAAAATTGGAGAGGGGCGGGAGAGGGGTTGCATTGTTTGATGGTCCTTAACTATGAGGTATGACAGTCTCCTTGGTTACTTCATTTATTTTCCTATCGTTTACAAAGGCTTCAACATGCCTGCATAAGTTAGCCTTGGTCACCTAATGGCATCTCTCCATACTACTTGATCTCTGGCAGTCTCCCTGTCCAGTCCCGTATCCCTGAGGTCTCACTCTGACTTCATCCCAGGTCTTTTTTTTAGTCTGCCTCTCACAACTCGACCCTAAACAATCACAGCTCTCACCCTCCATCCTCTCCACATGTCCATACCATCTCAACCTACCCCTCCTCATCACTACATCAATACATTCAAGTCCCATTCTTCTTAACTCTTCAACTGCAGTCCTAACACCCTTCCCAAGGCCTGTCATTCAAGGATGCACTACAAACAAATCTAATCATTGTCATTACTGTATGTTTAAGCCTATGAACATTCTCATCCTTCACTCCCCAGGTCTCACCACCATACAGCATTACACTCCTAACACGTACCACATACAAAGATCCCTTCGCACTGAGGAAGAGCCCTCTCAATGTCAGGAGGCAACAGCTCCCTGAACTTCCTCCAGCCACTCCTTACCCTAGCCACACAGCTAACACCAGCTCCACCTCCAGCACATAGCATGTCCTCAAAAAAAAAAAAAAAAAAAAAAAAATCCTTTACACACTCAACAGCAAGACTAATCCTTTCATGCCTGAAATCTCCATATGCTCCCCCCCACACACTGCACACACCATGTCAGCATTTTTCACAGTCTACCTCTAACACCACATACATAGCCTCTCACCAACACTGAACAAGTCGCAATTCCTTCCCACACCCTAGTGGTAATCCACATATGGCCACACTCCCTCAGCTTTGACAGTACCACCACCAGCCCTAGATACCATCACCCTTGGTTACTAGTTGTATCGACCCTCCAATCACAGTACATACTGCCATCAATTGAGACAAAAGGGAACAGGGATCTCTCAGGTTTGATAACATGCTATAACAAATTTAACAGACAATGGAGAACGTTGCCTTCATGAGGTGGCAGTCTCCTTGGTTATGGCTACTAGTCATATCAATGTGCTATAGCAATACACTTTACAGGTACAGGAGGCTTGCTTTCATGAGTCTCCTTGGTTACTAGTCCTGCAGGTGGTAGGTGACTGTGATCATCCACTCGATATACAATGAAACCTCTTAAATTCGAAGTTCTTGTGTCCTTTTGGAAGTTTTGAAAAATTTGAATTTTTAATAAAGCATTTCTGTGGCTGTCTTAATTCTCATGGTTTAGACATGCTTTTGCCAAGCATTGTAGTCTGGGCTAACTAGCTGGCTTCAGGCATCCTATTTTCCATTAACACTACCATTTCTCATCTCTCAACTCAAGGATCAGTACAATAATCGCTACAAACCATGAAGTGTTTCTTTCACATTTCCTTTCCTCATCTTGTGTATGTCCCCTTGTTCTAAAACACTTTGCAGTTGTATTCATATTTAACATCACTCAGTAAGCTGCAAGGGACAGTAATTATGCATTCATATTTTTACGTAAAAACTACAGCACTGAACATGAATATTTACATCTTTCAGCAACCACCATCCACTCCTTGATGTAGCACTGCCCACTATCTCCATCATTATTATTGTTTCTGTCCTCTCCCTATTTCTCATATCTTTCCTGTCAATTTTTATTACTCCTTCCTTTTCAGGTGGCTTTACATTAAGTAAATGCCTAATGGTTTCCTGTAAGCCAGAAAACCATTTACAATGCTGGGTGGTAACCATATAACCAACCCATACATGATGCTACACTTCACATATTGTGCACTGATTACACAGTTTATTTTATGACATTTTATGATATGTACAATTACTGCCACTCTGCATTACTATAATCTTGCAGAAATATTGCAATCTCAGCGATGAAATACTTAATTACATGTGTGTGTGTGAAAAAAAATGGATGATGATGGTGGTGGTTTATATCCGCTCAAAAATAGATTGCACAGTGGTTTAACAGTGATGCAAATGATCTATTAGAATTACACTAAGACTGCTGCCTACCAACAATCATGCTTCAGTCAAAACTGAGTAAAATCAGTTGACGTCTGACAAGTGGTGTTGCATGGTGTTGTGTGATAAAGGAATATTTACCATAATTCCACTCAAAAACTTAAAAACCTTATCACACTGCTTTGTAATGTCATACACTGTCAGGTTTAACACCACCGCTATCTTTGATAACACCTGCAATGAGTTATTTACTTTGGCTTCAGTTGGTACAGCACTGAACTGTCAAATATGTCATACATGGTAGTTTCCATCACCAATCATTTCACAACACACACACTAAGTACTTGTGGCTGCATTCTTATACTGCATCAGTTTTGTTCCCAGCACTGGACTAAATGGTAAAGCCGGGACACCTGTTTGAAGCCACAATTATGGTCAAATTTGGATATGATAAAACTGACTCAAATAAGAAAGAGCTTACCCAAGAGAAGGAAAGGAAATTATTATTATGGGTGACCACACACTTTATGGTGAGGTCATCAGTACCAGATGGAAGTACCTAGGTATTTTTTTTTTTTAATAGTCTCTGGTTATTTCTTAGCTAGTTTGGGTAAATAAAAATGACATTTTTCATAAATTATGGCAAATTGAACTTTAAAGGTTTGCAAACTTTTGAGGTTGCACTGTAGTACTACCTATTCTTCCTTCAACTTTTATCATTCAGTTTGTCCTCACTCCCTACTTCTCCCTTTCCTTCCTGTCATTTTTTCTCTTCTTTCCACTTCATGTGGTTTTACACCAGGTGACAGGCCTAATGGTTTCCTGCAGCCTAGGAAACCATTTACAATGTTGGGTGGTAACCGTATCACCAAATAATGGGGTGATGTGGGGCCTGCTATGGTGCTCATGTTAACTGGATTATGCAAATGCAGCATCCATCCAGGAACCAAACCTCCACACTATTCAACGCACCTTGCCGTTGCAGGGCACTGTCTGCCACAAGGGAACACTGGTTCACAAAATGAGGTGGCAAGGACGTTGCTTGCCTGTGGTTGATGGGTCTGCTTGGCCAGCCAGACTGGGGTTGATCAACAACGTACTTCAATTCACAATGCCATCAAACAAAACATGCCCCAATTCCCTCCCTTATCCTCCAAGGATGGTTGAGTACACGACTCTCCATGGTTACTAGTCTAATACCTCCCTATTATCCCATAAAGGAAAATGGTGGACTACAGGATAAGGGCCAATTCAGCCAGCAGACCAACATGTTCCTGTTCAGATAAGCCTGGCCACAAAATAAATCACTTCAGCACTACCATATAAACTACGCAGGGAACACAATGACAATTACTTGGATTTAACGTACATGAAAACAGCACTTCATGACTAGCATAATCGAGGACTTTCTGTACACACAACTACACTAAGTTCTTTCACTTAAACTTGGCCAAGACATATCCTTTGACAGCTGACTTAACTTAGTTCAGTAGCAAAGTCACAATCATTGGCTCTACAACCTTTCCACCGCACTGCATGACTAAGATCACTAATTTTGATCTAATACAGTATAGCCAAACACGATTCAAAGATGGTAATTTTAGGTTGTTGAAACCTTTCCACAGCACTTCTTCGTGACTAGCAAGGTATTTTAAGGCCAAGTTGAAGCAAAATGATTGAGATGCAGTTTTAACACATTACCAATCTTCTTCAAACATACAGCATATTCCTCTACCCAGCTGGCTTCATCTTGCCATCTTGGTATCTTCTTCATAGATCTTGTTGGACGCCATCTGTTTCCTGCAAATACAACAACACATTAGCTGTGTTTTTATCTACACCCACACCCACTGACCTAACCTACAACACCCACTAACCTACTCTACACCTACACCCACTGACCTAATCTCACACACACACCTAACCTTCAAACACCAGCCAACTGGATTACCTAAACACAAGATCACAAGTTTAAATTCTGTACCTAAGCAACAAGAGCCTATCTGCACAGACTCCAGTCAATATTTAAGTTTCTCTTTCAAACTCAGAATGTGAAACTTGTATTAAAATGCCTCCTTATGGCCAAAAATGACATCTGTTTAATAATCAGCTGATGCAACAGCTGACCTATCAAATCAAATCAAATCAAAATTTCAAGCTGAGCAACTTTGTATTTCATAAGCCACTACAATGCTTCCTTAAAGTCAAACTGAAATGCACCCAGTAGTCAGCTTAGGCAATGGCTGACATGATAAATCAACAAAAGTTCAGACTGAGCAGCTTTGTATTTCATAAAATCACTCAAAGCTCTCCAAGAGCAGATATTTACACTTTCCTTGGAGAGAGAGAAAAAAAGTAACACTTGCAGACCTGTTAGCTTTGCCACAGGTGAACAGACCTATTAATATTCCACAGCACATCTGGCTGGACCACCTTAACCCACTACACCACCAGGCATCTACAGTAAACAGCAGCACAACCACCTGACACATTCAAAGCATCAGACACCACCACCTTAACCCACTACACCACCAGGCACCTACAGTAAACACACCAGCACAACCACCTGACACATTCAAAGCATCAGACACCACCACCTTAACCCACTACACCACCAGGCACCTACAGTAAACACACCAGCACAACCACCTGACACATTCAAAGCATCAGACACCACCACCTTAACTCACTGAACGACTTTGACGATGGCCAGATTTAGAAAGACGGCAGAAACTGTAACCACTGCTAATACACCTAAAGATAATTCACCATACTCCCTGAGTGCTTTATCCATCTATATCTATTTATCTACATCTTTTGAAGTAATTCTGGAGACTATTTCAAAGTGTGCATTACATGAGGAAGCTACAATAGTTAAAAAAATCATCCCAAACAAGAAATGAACAAAGTCAAGAACCATTCAGTGCAAGATGCCTGGCCACTGCATTTAAGAGTGTCAGTAGGAAGCACCAATGAACCTGCACCAATGAACCTGCACCAATGAACCTGCACCAGTGAACCAGCACCAACGAACCTGCACCAAGTCACACTGGCTACATGGCACCAGGACTGGCATGGGAGCAGCTTTGGCCATGAAGATGCTTGGTGACGAAACAGTTTGGTGTTAATGCACAAGGAGGGAGGAGGGATAGGGAGGAAGGATAGGGAGGATGGATAGGGAGGAAGGGGAGGACAGGGAGGAAGGATGGGGCAGGGTTAATGGCAGGGCCTTAAACTATCCATGGCATAATACCAAATGACTAGCCTGATAGTAGGGGGGAAATGTAGGCCCAATAGAATTATGGAAATATCAAGAAAAGGTGGAACAGTAGAGAGAGGACAGGAAGGAGAGAGAAAGGAGATACAGTCACTGGTAAAAGGAAAAGTCACAGGCAGGAGGAGAAAGACGCAGCCAGGAGGAGAAAGACGCAAGCAGGAGAAAGACGCAGGCAGGAGGAGAAAGACTCAGGCAGAAAGACGCAGGCATTTTGTAAAAGAAAAAAAAAAAAAACTCAGATTAATTCAAACTTACACAGTACTTCCAATTCCCTGACTCCCCCAACATCTCTTCCTTAGTGATGTATTTTTGGTTTTATTCTTGCTACTACTTGGCAATTTTTACAACTCAGGGACTGGTACTCTTGAAGCACCTCCCCAAACACCTCTTCCTTATTGATTTATTGTTTTATTCTTGCCACCACCAGGCATTTTAAAACTCAGGGAGGACTTACAGCTCTGATGGGGTTAATAAGGCTACATCTTCAGTTCAAAAAATACAGGATTAATAGAAATATTGCTATCGTATCGTTTATACAGACTCTGGAAATATTGCTATCGTATCGTTTATAGACTCTGGAAATACTGTACAGCTATTGTATCATTTATATAGACTCTGGAAATATTGCTATCGTATCGTTTATATAGACTCTGGAAATACAGTTATCGTATAGTTTATACACACTCTGGAAATACAGCTATCGTATCGTTTATATACACTCTGGAAATACAGCTATCGTATCGTTTATAGACACTCTGGAAATACAGCTATCGTATAGTTTATATAGACTCTGGAAATACAGGTATCGTATCATTTATATAGACTCTGGAAATATTGCTATCTTATCATTTATACAGCCTCTGGAAAGATTGCTATCGTATCATTTATAATATAGACTCTGAAAATATTGCTATCGTATTGTTTATATAGACTTAAATATTGTTATCGTGTCGTTTATATACAGCAGACTCTGGAAATATTACTATCGTATCGTTTATATTCACTAAAATATTGCTCTCGTATCATTTATATAGACTGGAAATACAGCTATCGTATCGTTTATATAGACTCTGGAAATATTGCTATCGTATAGTTTATAGAGACTCTGGAAATACAGCTATTGTATCGTTTATATAGACTGGAAATACAGCTATCATATCATTTATATAGACTGGAAATACAGCTATCGTATCATTTATATAGACTGGAAATACAGCTATCGTATCGTTTATATAGACTCTGGAAATATTGCTCTCGTATCGTTTATATAGACTCTGGAAATATTGCCCTCGTATCGTTTATATAGACTCTGGAAATACTGCTATCATATCGTTTATAAAGGTTCCAACATGCTTGAATGCGTCGGTTTTCATAACATAATGGCAGCTCTCCACACTGCTCAATCTCTGGCAGCCTCTCTATTCAGTCCTAGCCCTGAGGTCACACCCTATGGCCTCTTCCCAGGTCTTTTTCAGTCTGCCTCTCACCCCTACCCTCAACCTTGCCACTTATCACCTTCCGCACCCCACTGTTACTCTCCACTAAAAATAAAATCAAGGCATTTGAGAGAAGAACAAGTACCAAGGGAACTTAGAAATCTGCATATAAGACAAGGCTTTACTATCACACCACTGATTTCCCTAGATAAATAGCTAAGGAAGAGGTGTTAGGGAGCTTCCTTTTGAATGCAGGGGTCTCCAACTGACTTAAGTTTAACCCCTAAAATAAATCATTACAGAAGTGATGTCAGGGAGCTTCCTGTTGTGTGTTAATTCACTCCTGCCACAGCCAATGGTTTTATCCAGCTCTGGGGATATTTTATTTACTGATGGGGTAATAATGGCTATCTGTCTTCTGTTGCAAGTCTCCAAAGACTTAAAACTATATGGAAAAGTTAAGAATGAAACCTAAGGCACAAGGGGTGGCAATGATCATTTCCTGGGATATGGTTGTCAGCACTGCCAATTTAACTGCAGCACACTTACTGCAAATAATTCCACTTAGCAAAATTGAGTTTTTAATGTTCTGCATGATTCTTGCAACTTTAGCTTCCTCAGCTATTTAAGCACAAACTGCAGTGCATTTTGACTAACACCTACTGAGGCCAGTTCTGCAACCAACTGGCAATTAACAAAAGCAGCACCACAGAAAGATTTATAGAAAACTAGACGTTATGTATGAAACGCTCCACTGGCCCATCAATGGTTATTTCAACAGACTGGCACCTAAGTGAGTATGTATAACAATTTTAAATGTACTCATCTTGTAGTACCCAGCCAAGTTGCTCCCCTTCATCACTGGTGGTGGTGGTGGATGTCTACCACCAGACACCCACCACAGCAGGGGTGGCCTCCTCTGCCATCAAGCTGCCCTCGTCATACTGCCCTAAAGTACAAACATGCTTTACAACTCCACCCTTGAACTACAATGCCAGTGCTACCTCAACCATCAACACTAGTTAAATCTTAGGCTGAAGGACATACTGAAGGCTGTATCAAACCAGCCATTTCAAGGAGTCTATCAGTTAATATTCTTGACCTACAGTATCTCAGGAGGAGGATGGTGGACTGCAGAAGGGGAATTTTAGCATGAAGTCTCCTAGATTCATATCCAGATAAGCATGAACCCACAACTGAGTTAAGGGCTCTAGTAAGTAAGTTTCTCAGTGAAATATGTTAAAACCCAAATATGCCTAGTAACCAATGCATTTATTCCTATACAGTATAATGCTACTTCCCTATTCAAGTTAGGCAAATTCAAACAGCAAACTAGCTAGGAACAATCTTCCTTTTCCTTCATCCTGATCTTTTCCACCTAATGCTGGAGTGAGGAAGGGTGCAGAAAGGAAGGACAGGGAAAGAAATAATAGAGGAAGCACTTACATTTATACCTCAACATCTTTACCCGCCTAATGGAGCGGGAAAAGGGAACTTATTTTCTTCATTCATTCATTTACAAAAACTCCAAGATGCTTCCATATATCAGCCTTGATCACCTAATGGCAGTTCTCCATGCTGCTTGATCTCTAGCTGCTTCTCTGTCCAGCCCTTTATCCCTGAGGACACTGACTTCATCCCAGGTCTTTCAGTCTGCCTCTCAACTTTACCCTCCATGTTCACACCTCTCACCCTCCACACCCAAATGTCATCCCCCATCCTCTCCACATGCCCAAACCATCTCACTCTACCCCTCCGAATCACACCACCACTACACTCCAGTCCCATCCTTCCTTCCAAATTATCTCAGTCTACCCCCTTCTCATCACACCAATACACTCCAGCCCCATCCTTCCTCCCAAAACCATCTCAATCTACCCCTTAACTCTACCCTCAACACTCACACCTCTCCCCCACTGCATCCAGTTGTCATCCTTCATTCTCTCCACATGCCCAATGCAATGGACAGTAAATTTCTATGACTGCACCTCTGTAGATATATACTTTACCAATGCCTTCACCCACACTGGATAAAACTTAGGTCATAACGTACCAACTGTTCCCTAATCTTTCTTGCATAGTCTACTGTATAGTCTGTTAATTGCTCTAACACCTGTATCTAAATGACTTGTTAATTATGCTAAAGAAGGGCCATGGCAGAGGTTGGCAACCTGCGGCTCAGAAGCCGCACGCGGCTCTTAGGACACTTTTGTGGCTCCAGGAGCTTCATAAATAACCATTTATTCTTTCAGAACAAAGGCATCATATTACACATGCAAGGCAACATTAGATTTTCCATTCAGCTTTGATAAGATCTATACTATAAGCAGATCAAACAATATCACCGTAATGTTTTGTTTAGATTTAGAATACTGCAGATTTCAGTTTATGAGAATTTTCTGTATTGCGGCTCCAAGAGTACTACATTTTTATGAAACAAAAGATCTATACTACAAGTAGATCAAACATTATCACCTTAATGTTTTGTTTAGAATACTGCAGATTTCAGTTTCAGAATTTTTTGTATTGCGGCTCCAAGAGTACTACATTTTTATGAAACTTTAAAGCAAATGGCTCTTGTAGCTTTAAGGGTTGCTGACCTCTGGGCTATGGGAAAGGTGTACAGGCAAGGTAATGTCAATCTGGCATTAAGCTGTATCCCTCCACAAAAGGACAAAAAGCTATACCAATTTATGGGCTAAAATCAGTGCTTCCATCTCAGTTAGATTTCTTAACCAAGGTAAAAAATAATCTTGCTACTTAGCTATACTGTAGTCTGTCCTTCACCTGATGGAACTGGCCCATTCTCACAAATTTAGAACTTGATTCCAGTTTCATAAATTTTATAGTTATGGAGGTACGAATGAGTGTCCTTGGTTACTATATGTTTTCACTGGACATAACTACCACTCCCACATCAATACAGTGTGCTTGCTGGAAGTTCAATTATATATCTATCCAATCTATCTATTGCCAGACATCTTAATCCTGTAAGGTGTGGCCACAGATTTCCTCCACACTGTCCTGTCCTCTGCCATTTCATTGCCCTCCCTCCAACTCACACACCCCATCTCATCCCCATCCCTCCAACTCACACCCCCCCTCCACCATCTACCCACACTCCTCCCTCATACACACATTCTCTCTCCCATATCTACTTGTACCTACTCTCCATCCCTCCAACTTACACCCCCTCCCATCTCTCCACTCCATCCCTCCATCTCATCCTTGGCTATAATGTAAAAATGAGTGTCCTTGCTCAATTCAACCCTCCATAGTTACCCGCCTACACTAACAGACAAACAGGAGTGACAGGAGAGACAGACAAGAGTGACAGACAAGAGAAAGACAGAAAAGAGCCAGACAAGAGGGACAGACGAGAGAGAGAGACATGAGAGAGAGACAAAGACAAGAGGGACAGACAAGAGAGACAGACAAGAGGGACAGACAAGAGAGACAGACAAGAGGGACAAAGACAAGAGACAGGAAAAACAGACGGGAGAGACAGGAGACAGTACTATACCCATCACAACAGATTTCAACCTCTCCAAGCAGTCATGGTCCCTCTGCTACTCTGAGTTCTCCAGGCAGTCTCCCTTCACTCCTCTTGAACCACCATCATGCTGCCATCTCTCTGGAACCCTGCTTTCTTGTACTTCACTTACACCCACACAAACCCAAGGCCGCCACAGGAACACCACTGCAATGATTGTAGGAACATAATACAAATTATTCAGAGTAGACAGTTATACAGTAAATAGCACTACTTCTACCTTCTACTTGGCCTATATTTTGCATTACGCAGTCCATCTCACACAGTTCAGTGGCAGAACAAGGTACAGTAATGCTATAGACTACCCTTTCTACAGCACTTCATGACTAACAACATTCTACTCATCTACAGTTACAATTCAAAATTCATGATGCTATGATATTTTAAACCAAAAAAGAAGGGCATGGTATCATATTCTAATAACATTTTGTTACAGCCAAGTATTCAAAGTGGAAAGTTGTTTTTATACCTATAGCCACTTCTGAATCAGTCACTCCTGCAAAAAAATACCAAGATGTGTTTGCATTTGACGAGCTGTAGTTAGGAGTTAGGAATGAGTCTCCTTGGTTACTATTCCAATTTACAACTACTAAAATCTGACTGGTCACTCCCACAAAAAATACGAAGATGTGGTTGCATCTGTCGAGCTGTGGTTTTGAGTTGGGAATGAGTCTCCTTGGTTACTATTCCAATTTACAACAAATTTGATGCTAGTCATGAACAAATGCTTTGAGTCTCCTTGGTTACTAGCTTGCTTTTACTCTACCTTGGCCTAAAATTGCCATCTCTCCATCCTGAATGCTGAATTGTAATCAGATAAACACTAGAACATGATGCTAGTCACAAAGAAGTGCTATGAGATGAATGTACAGCCATATCATTGCTTTTTTCTGCCAATGTGCTATGTGAAATAATTTACAAAGGAATGAACACCTGGGCAAAGCTACTGTGACAGTCCCCTTGATTATTAGTCAAAACTGCCCTCCCAATCTGACTACACCTGGCCATCAAATAAACTGACAAGGGGCTTGGGGTCTTTACAAAGCCTTGGTAATGAGTAAAGAGTCTCCTTGGTTACTAGTCAAAATTACCCCCCTCCCCAATCTGACTGCTTTGCCATAAACTAACTGAAAATTATGAAGAGCCTCCTTGGTTATGAGTAAGGAATGAGTCTCCTTGGTTACTAGCCAAAATTACCATCAATCTGCCTACTACTTGCCATCAGCTTATTGAAAAGGGGCGAGGGATCTTTACATACTAGCCTTAGTTAGGGAATGAGTCTCCTTGGTTACTAGTCAAAATTACCCTCCCAATCTGACTACACTTGTCCATAAAGTAACAAATCAGGCTAGGGATCATTACACAGGTCCTTGGTCATGAGTCTCCTTGGTTACTAGTCAAAATTATCTTTCCAATCTAGCTACGCCTGGCCAACCACTGACTGAAAAGGAGTTAGAGATCTCTGAATAGTTGCTGCATGGAATTTGAGCCTTGGTTACAGAATGAGTCTCCTTGGTTACTAGTCAAAATATGCATCAAAAGCATCAATGACTACACCTGGCATTAACTGAAAAGGAGTTAGGAATCTTTGAAGAGTTGTCGCATGAAATTTGAGTCTTAGGGAGTCTCCTTGGTTACTAGTCAAAATTACCTTTCCAATCTGACTACACTTGGCCAAGAAGTAACTGAATAATGGGTTAGAGATATATAAAGAGCCTTGGTCATGAGTGTCCTTGGTTACTAGTCAAATTTACTTTTCCAATCTCTACACTTGGCCATAAATTAACTGAAAAAAAGCTTAAGGATCTTTACATAATTCTATTCTTGCATGGAATTTTAGCCTTTGTTAAGGAATGAGTCTCCTTGGTTACTAGCTCAAATTACCATCTCAGTCTGACTACACAGCCATAAAGTAACTGAAAGGGAGTTAGGAATCTTTACATAGTCTCTGCATGGAATTTTATGAACCTTAGTTATGGAATGATTTAATCTGACTACACCTGGCCATAAAGTAACTGAAAAGGGGTTAGGGATCTTTACGAACAGCCTTGGTCATCAGTCTTCTTGGTTACTAGTCAAAATTACCTTTCCAATCTGACTACACCTGGCCATAAAGTAACTGAAAAGGGGTTAGGGATCTTTACGAACAGCCTTGATCATGAGTCTCCTTGGTTACTAGTCAAAATTACCTTTCCAATCTGACTACACCTGGCCATAAAGTAACTGAAAAGGGGTTAGGGATCTTTACGAACAGCCTTGGTCATGAGTCTCCTTGGTTACTAGTCAAAATTACCTTTCCAATCTCTACACTTGGCCATAAAGTAACTGAAAAGGGGTTAGGGATCTTTATGAACAGCCTTGGTCATGAGTCTCCTTGGTTACTAGTCAAAATTACCTTTCCAATCTCTACACTTGGCCATAAAGTAACTGAAAAGGGGTTAGGAATCTTTATGAACAGCCTTGGTCATGAGTCTCCTTGGTTACTAGTCAAAATTACCCTCCCAATCTGACTACACCTGGCCATTAACAGAAAAGGGGTTAGAGATTTTACAGAGCCCTGGTCATGAGTATGGAATGTCTCCTTGGTTACTAGTCAAAATTACCCTCCCAATCAGGTTACACAGCCATAAACTGTGAAGGCTGGGAATCTGTCACTAAAAACTCAAATTATTTTCATAAATTAGCTGGGAAAGTTATATACCTAACCCCTCCACAAAAGCCAGGTGGAGGTAGCATGCATAAAATAATAATAATAATAATAATATTAAGAAGGTTCTGGCATATTCACCTAGTAAGTATCCAATTAAATGTCCCCCAAAGATGGTTGTGGTAGTTGTGGTAGTTGTGGTAGGGGGTGGTGGTGGTTGTGGTAGTCTCTCTACAGCTACTTGGCCAATTACTGACCCCTCCAGATCTTTTTTTCTCTTCTTCTTCATTATCAGGCTGCCTTCTCCCCAACTCACACTCCTGAAAAAGAATATTCCTTATAAGCCATCACAAGAAAATTGCAATAAATATCAAAATATCCATACACAAACAAAACCACAATTCCACACACACAGACACCCCAAACTCCACACAGTAACCCCCAAATCTACACACACACACACACACACGGACAAACAGCCGGAGAGAGCAGACGTCCCAGCCATCGCTGCTAACCTTAAGTAGTTTCAGGAATTTTGTCTGTCCTGTCTCCTAAGGTCTTGTTTTAAATTTAAAATAATGAAAGTTAATAGTCTACCAAAAATGTAAAGATTTATTGGCTAGAGTACACATGAATGTTTGTAGTTTTTTTCGGTAACAGCTGTTTTGGTACTTAAACAACATCTAACATGGCCGAAAACGTAAACAATGAGGGACTCGAATTTCAAGGATTTGATACAAATACCAATGTCATGGACCTGGTTAAAACATTAATTATGAGGATTAGTGAACTTGAAAAGAAAGTAGAGAATCTAGTGATAAAGGATGTGTCTGAAAATACGGATACTACCATACAGAGTCTGATCCAATCCAATGAAACAGCGAATGAAGAGATTAGGAATTTGAAGCGTGAAAATGTTGAATTGAGGAGGAAACTAGAAGAGAGTACTAATAAAAAGGAGAAGGTGAGTAGTGTTTTAGAAGAGCATAAGGCAAAGTGGGCAACGTAGAAGAAGAACAGAAAGAAGTAGTCAGCTTAAGAGAGATCATCCAGGAAGAATGGGAAATGAACAAGAAAAAAATGGAAGAAAATGTAGTAAAAATACTGAAAAAAAAAAAGAGAAAATAGTGAGAGAAACTGTAGAAAGGAACAGATGTGTGGTAGTATTTGGAAACAGGGAAGAGGAGGAAGGAAAGGTTAGGTTCGTAAGACTCGATAAAGACACGAACCTGGTGAGAGGAATATTAGGCAAGATTGACCCCGAAGGAGACAAGTAGGTAAAAGAAATTGAGGAAGTAAGGAGGATAGGGCCTTATAAGAAAGGGGAAACAAAACCAATGAGAGTGAAGTTTACATCAGAAAGTGTAATAAATGAGATACTTAAAGTGACCTGGAAATTAAGTAAACAGGCGGGGATGGAAAATATTATAATAAGAAAAGATCTGAATGAAGAAGAAAGAGAAGTTTTAAAATCATTAAAGGAAGAAGTAAGGAGAAAAATGATACGAGGACAGAGGAGGAATGTAATACTTTTTTTTGGAGAGTATTGGATATGAAAGGAAGGAAATGGTATTTAAGGAAATAGAAGTGAATGAAACTAAGGGGGATGGCTGTGAAAGATCAGAAGTTGAGGAAGTGGTACGGACAGAGAGTAGGAGAGAAGAGGGTATTAAAAACGTCAAAAATAATTTGAAGGTGATATATACTAATGTTGATGGTTTCATATCGACAAGGATCGAAATTAACGATTTCTTGAGAGAACATGAACCTGATCTCATGTGCTTTGTAGAGACCAAATTAAGAGAAGATATTGATGTTCATTTGGGAGATGGTAAATACAAACTGTGGAGAAAAGTCAGAAAAGAAAAAAAGGGAGGAGGAGTGATGATAGCGGTGAACAACAACATAAATGTAGATACTGTGGAAATGGGAGAAGGCAGGGCTGAAGTGATATATATGAAATTAGAAACTGGAGAGAATGTTAAAAGAGATATGGCGGTAGTGTATGTTCCCCCAAAGACGAGAGCATGGAAGGATGACGAATACTATGAGATGTTGTCAGATATGGCTAGCTATTTGCAAAAAATAACTGAGAAAAGCAATAATATAATTTTGGTGGGTGACTTTAACTGTAAAGAGGTGAACTGGGAGGAATGGTACTCGGGAGGTGGCGAGGATTCGTGGGGCACTGTGTTATTAAATATAATAATGAATAATGTGATGACACAATGGGTCAAAGAAGAGAGACGGTTTCGAGGTGAGGACACACCAGCAAGGTTAGATTTACTGTTCACCAAAGCACCCGATGTAATAGAATCATTGAAATATCTCTGTTCTTTAGGAAAAAGTGATCATGTGGTCATTGAGTTCCAGATGTTAATAGGGAACGTCGAGTCAAGAGACGAGCTTCATAAACAGGGAAGATACAACTTTGGGAAAGCAAATTTTACAGGATTGAGAAACTTTTTTGAAAATGCGGATTGGAGAAAATTCAGAGAAACAAGAGAGATACATAGGAAGTGGGATATCTTTCTAGACCTCTATAATTTGGGAGTGGAAAAATTTGTACCAAGAGTAAGAGGGAAAGGAAACAGGAAAAAGGAGTGGTTTAATAGAAGGTGTATGATAGCAAAAAAAGAGAGAGATAAGGCGTGGAACAATTGGAGAAAGAAAGGTAACAACAAAGGAAGAATATAAAAGAGCAAGAAATGAATACACAAGAATACATAGAGAAGAAGAAAGGAATTTTGAAAAAGGTATAACAGACAAATACAAGGATGAACCCAAACTGTTTTATAGATTTGTTAACCCTTTAACCGCGGGCATTGTTTTGCCCCGACTGGCCTCTCCCGTGGGGGTTTCGACCAAAATGTAAACAAACTTTAAACCTTTATAACTCTGCACAGAATAAATCCAGAGCGAAAAATAAGGTACCATTAGAAAGTACTAACCTTCGGCTTTGCAATGATGTAGGTTTCATGATTTCGTTGGCTATCACTGGATGGGCAGTGCCATTAGAAGTGAGCGATCTAAAATCACTATTTTTCGCTCACACACCATTACCTTCGCTCATACACCATTACCAAATGCCAACCTCATTCTGATAATAATACTATAAACATATATGAACACTGCACATACGATAAACACCCACTCTGTGTTCACTGAGGCAGGTAAAAGGCACTGTAATTACCTGCACTACTGCCACATCAGCGGTGTTGTAATCACTATTTTTCGCTCACACACCATTACCAAATGCCAACCTCATTCTGATAATAATACTATAAACATGTATGAACACTGCACATACGATAAACACCCACTCTGTGTTCACTGAGGCAGGTAAAAGACACTGTAATTGCCTGCACTTCACTGCCACATCAGCAGTGTTGTCACTCACACAGCTGGACAGATACTGATGCGTGTTTGGTCCGGGGTGGGGTGGGGGGCCCAGGGGGTGGGAGGTGGGGCCCCAGAGGGGGGAGGAGGGAGGTGGGGGTCAGCTGGAATGAAAGGACTTAATAGCTACTCTCCCTTGAAACAATTGGTGCACGGAAAAAACGCGGGGTATTCAAAATATTCACAGACATTCGAGAATGACACCTGCGGTTTGGTCCAGTTTTTGCAATGTTATTCTGGAATGACACCCGCGGTTAAAGGGTTAATGGCAAACTGAAACAAAAGGAAGGAATCACCAAACTGAAAGTTGAAGGAGAGGTCTTTAAGGATGCGGCAATGCAAGCAGAAATAATGAACAAACTTTTCCAGTCAGTTTTCACTAAAGAAAAGGAGCTTGTGGAAGGGGAGGGAGTGATTAGAAATGTTCCGGTGATGAAAGAAGGGGAGGGAGTGATTAGAAATGTTCCAAAGATGAAAGATATAAAAGTGGAGGTACAGGAAGTGTATAAATTACTGGAAACTCAAGATGTAAGGAAAGCCCCAGGACCTGATGGAATTTCTA
>NC_137017.1:11698581-11766081 GCF_032717465.1 Coenobita brevimanus | reverse complement strand
TCGACCCACTCACCCTCAGACAACTTCCCACGCCCATCAACCCACCCACACTCAGACTACTACCACACCCATCAACCCACCTAAAATCATACTACTACCACACCCATCAACCCACCCACCCTCAGACAACTGCCCACACCCATCAACCCACCCACCCTCAGACAACTACCCCCACCGATCAACCCACCCACCCTCGGACAACTGCCCACACCCATCAACCCACTCACCCTCAGACAACTACCACACCCATCAGCCCACCCACCCACAGACTACCCACACCAATCAGCCCACCCACCCTAAAACAATTGCCCACACCCACAACCTGCCCACCCTCAAACAACTGCCCCCACTCATCAACCCACTCACTCTCAGACAACTACCCACACCCATCAACCCACCCACCCTCAGACAACTGCCACCACCCATCAACCCACCCACCCTCCGACAACTGCGCCACACCCATCAACCCACCCACCCTCAGACAACTATCAACACCCATTAACCCAGCCACTCTCAGGCAACTGCCCACACCCATCAACCCACCTACACTTAGGCAACTGCTCACACCCATCAACTCACTCACCCTTAGACAACTACCCACACCCATCAACCCACCCACCCTCAGACAACTGCCCACACCCATCAACCCACCCACCCTCAGACAACTGCCCACACCCATCAACCCACCCACCGTCACACTACTACCCACACCCATCAACCCACTCACCCTCAGACAACTACCACACTCATCAGCCCACCCACCCACAGACTACTACCCACACCAATCAGCCCACGCACCCTAAAACAATTGCCCACACCCACCAACCTGCCCACCCTCAAACAACTGCCCTCACCCATCAACCCACTCAGACAACTACCCACACCCATCAACCCACCCACCCTCAGACAGCTGCCACCACCCAACAACCCACCCACCCTCCGACAACTGCGCCACACCCATCAACCCACCCACCCTCAGACAACTACCAACACCCATCAACCCACCCACCCTCAGACAACTACCCACACCCATCAACCCACCCACCCTCCGACAACTGCGCCACACCCATCAACCCACCCACCCTCAGACAACTATCAACACCCATTAACCCAGCCACTCTCAGGCAACTGCCCACACCCATCAACCCACCTACACTTAGGCAACTGCTCACACCCATCAACTCACTCACCCTTAGACAACTACCCACACCCATCAACCCACCCACCCTCAGACAACTGCCCACACCCATCAACCCACCCACCCTCAGACAACTGCCCACACCCATCAACCCACCCACCGTCACACTACTACACACACCCATCAACCAACTCACCCTCAGACAACTACCACACTCATCAGCCCACCCACCCACAGACTACTACCCACACCAATCAGCCCACGCACCCTAAAACAATTGCCCACACCCACCAACCTGCCCACCCTCAAACAACTGCCCTCACCCATCAACCCACTCAGACAACTACCCACACCCATCAACCCACCCACCCTCAGACAGCTGCCACCACCCAACAACCCACCCACCCTCCGACAACTGCGCCACACCCATCAACCCACCCACCCTCAGACAACTACCAACACCCATCAACCCACCCACCCTCAGACAACTACCCACACCCATCAACCCACCTACCCTTAGAGAATTGCCCACACCCATCAACCCACCCACCCTCAAACTTCTAGCCCACACCCATCAACCCACCCACACTCAACTGCCCACACCCATCAACCTGCTCACCTTCAAGGAATTACACACACCCGTCAACCTACCCACTCTCAAACTGCCCACACCCATCAACCCACTCACCTTCAAGCAACTACCCACACCCATGAACCCACCCATCCCTAGACAACTGCCAACACCCAACCCACCTACCCTCAGACAACTACCCACACCTATCAAACCACCTACCTTTAGAGAACAACTCACACCCATCTACCCACCCACCCTTAGACAACTGGCCACACTCATCAACCCACACACCCTCAAGGAAGTACCCAGACCCATCAACCTACCCACCCACCTGCAGACAACTACCCACACCCATCAGCCCACCCACCCTCCAACAACTGCCCACACCCAAAAACAGACCCACCCTCAGACAACTGCCCACACCCATCAGCCCGCCCACCCTCCAACAACTGCCCACACCCATCAGCCCACCCACCCTCCGACAACTGCCCACACCCATCAATATACCCACCCTCCGACAACTGTCCCCACCGATCAACCCACCCATCCTCAGACACCACACCCACCAACCCACCTACCCTCATACTACCATCCACATCCATCAACTCACCCACCCTAAGACAATTACCCACATCCATCAACCCATCCACCCTCAGATAACTGCCCACACCCATCAACCCACCTACCCTCAGACAACTACCAACACCCATCAATCCACCCACTCTCAGACAACTGCCCACACCCATCAACCCACCCACTACCTATACCCACTAACCCACCCACCCTCAGACACCCATCAACTTACCCACTCTCAGACAACTGCCCACACCCATCAACCCATCCTTCCACAGATAACTGCCCACACCCACCAACCTGCCCACCCTAAAACAACTACCCACACCCATCAACCCACCCACCCTCAGACAACTGCTTACACCCATCAACCCACCCACCCTCAAACAAGTGCTCACACCCATCAACACACCTACCCAACCACACCCATCAGTCCACCCACCCTCAGACAGCTGCCCATACCCATCAACCCACCCATGCTTAGAGAATTACCACATCCATCAACCCACCCACCCTCTGACAACTGCCCACACTCGTCAACCCACCCACCCTCAGACAACTACCCACATCAATTAACCCACCAACCCTCAGACAAATACCCACACCCATCAACCCACCTACCCTTAGAGAACTGCCCACACCCATCAACCCGCTCACTGTCAAACTTCTAGCCCACACCCATCAACCGACCCACCCTCAAACTGCCCACACCCATCAACCTGTCCACCTTCAAGGAAATAACCCACACCCATCAACCCACCCACCTTCAAGCAACTACCCACCCCTAGACAACTGCCCACACCCAATCCACCCACCCTCAGACTACCCACACCTATCAACCCACCCAAATTCAGACAACTACCCACACCCATCAACCCACCCACCCTTAAACAACTGGCCACACTCACCAACCCACACACCCTCAAGGAAGTACCCAGACCCATCAACCCACCCACCTGCAGAAAACTGCCCACACCCATCACCCCACCCACTCTCCGACAACTGCCCACACCCATAAACAGACCCACCCTCAGAACTGCTCACCCACCCTCTGATAACTGCCCACACCCATGAACAGACCCACCCTCAGATAACTGCCCACACCCATGAACAGACCCACCCTCAGACAACTACCCCCACCGATCAACCCACCCACCCTCAGACAACTACCACACCCATCAACCCACCTACCCTCATACTGCTATCCACATTCATCAGCCCACCCACCCTAAGACAATTACTCACATCCATCAACCCATCCACCCTCAAGACAACTGCCCACGCCCATCAACCCACCCACCCTCAAACAACTACCCACATCCATTAACCCACCCACCCTCAGACAACTGCCCACACCCACCATCCCTCAGACTACTATCCACATCCACCAACCCACCAACCCTCATAATACCCACACCTATCAACCCACCCACCCTCAGACAGCACACACTCATCAGCTCACACTCATCAACCCACCCACCCTCAGACAACTGGCCACAACCATCCCCACCCTCTAACTACCCACACCCACCAACCTGCCCACCCTTAAACTACCCACACATCCCACCCACACTCAACCCACCCACCCTCAGACTACCCACACCCATCAACCCACCCACCCTCAGACTACCCACACCCATCAACCCACCCACCCTCAGACAACTGCCTACACCCATCAACCCACCCATCCTCAGACAACTGCTCACACCCATCAACCCACCCTCAGACAACTGTCCACACCCATCAACCCACCCACCATCAGACAACTACCCACACCCATCAATCCACGCACCCTCAGACAACTGCCCACACCGATCAACCCACCCACCTTAAGGCTACTACCCACACCCATCAACCCACCCACCCTCAGATGGATGTGGATAGTTGTCTATAAGTGGGTGCGAAGATAGGTGTGGGTACTTGAGGGTGTATGGGTAGTTGTCTGCAGATGTGGAGGTTGAGTGTGGGCAGTTAAGGATTGGTAGGTTGACGGGTGTGGGTAGTCTGAGGGTGGGTGGGTTGATGGGTGTGGGCAGTTTGTGGGGGGATGGGTTGATGGGTGTGTGTAGTTCTCTGAAGATGGGTGGGTTGATTGCTGTCGGCAGTGGTCTGATAGGTGTGGTAGTTGTCTAGGGAGTGGGTGGGTTGATGGGTGTAATTGTCTGAGGGTGGGTGGGTTGACGGGTGTCGGTAGTCTGAGGGTGGGTGAGTTGATGGGTGTGGGTAGTTGTCTGAGGGTGGGTGGGTTGATGGGTGTGGGTAGTTGTATGAGGGCGAGTGGGTTGATAGGTGACGGTAGTCTGAGGGTGGGTGGGTTGATGGGTGTGGTAGTCTGAGGGGGTGGGTTGATGGGTGTGGGCAGTTGTCTGAGGGTCGGTGGGTTGACGTGTGTGGGTAGTTGTCTGAGGGTGAGTGGGTTGATGGACGTGGGTACTTGAGGGTGGGCATGTTGATAGGTGTGGGCAGTTTTAGGGTGGGTGGGTTGATGGGTGTGGGCAGTTGTCTGAGGGTGGGTGGGTTGATAGGTGTGAATAGCAGTCTGAAGGTGGGTGGGTTGATAGGTGTGAGTACAAGGCTGAAGGTGGGTGGGATGATGGGTGTGGTAGTCAGAGTGGGTGGGCTGATGGGTGTGGCCAGTTGTCTGAGGGTCGGTGGGTTGACGAGTGTGGGTAGTTGTCTGAGGGTGAGTGGGTTGATGGACGTGGGTACTTCCTTGAGGGTGGGCATGTTGATAGGTGTGGGCAGTTTGAGCGCCAGATTCAACCGGAGTGACCATAATTGTGCAATGTCAGTGATCAAGCAGTGCCAAGGCACAATAGTGAATTGACCCTCTAGTGGAAGCCAGAGATAATACCAAAGTGTTGGAGAGAAGAATAAATACAGTGAACAGTGTACAGAATAATTCAGTAGTAATATCAAAGTGGTGGAGTAAGTGACAGTAACTAAAGCAAAATACGAGTTGAGGGTAACAAGGTAAACACGCTACTATCTAAAAATATCTCATAATACTATCACAGTCAGAGCCCAGTGCCTTACACAACACTCCCCAGTGAGAAATAACCTTAACTCCTCCACAAGCATAGAGACCCTGGACTTCTCTGATTAAGAACACTCTGCCTCAAGTGCTATTCACTGTGACTCAAAACTGTACCCTGCGAGATACTACTAACCATATCTAGGCATAAGAGTTTATAATCGTCCAGTATACCTGTACCTGTAACATCTACTCATTCCCGTCTAACTAAGCAATACACGTGTAAGGTTGTTGCCTGGAGTTTTGTGTCCTGCCTCTCTCTTATTTGTCTAAGCCTCAGTCTCGAAAGAGAGCCCTGCTACATGCTAGGCGTTTATGGAACGGGAAGCCGAGCCTAAAACACCTAGCATTACACTGGTGGACAGCGGTGGTTCTTGACCCGGGCATACAAGAGGTAATCAGGAAATACCGGAAAAATGGCAACCAAACCACACATGCAACTGCCTAAGTTTGACCCCGAACAATACAATGTTCACACATATCTGGCAATTATTAAACCTCTGCTAGATATCGATTCTGAAAACGATCAACAAAAAAGTGCAGTTACACTCCCACTGCTGGGCAAAGCGGCGGCTAATATAGCACCCAAAATCATTCCGGAGCTCACCTGGCAGAATTTCACGAGACTCGTGATCCAAGCCATCACCCCATCACTAGGAAAAGTGGTGGCACTATCCCAACTGGATAGTTTGACCTTCGATGGGAACTTAGATGATACTCTAATCCGGGCAAGATGCCTGGTCACTGCTGCCTACCCGGAGGCAGATGATGAAACCCGGGAACAGCATACCTTTAATACTCTCCTGAGAGTGCTCCCCAGTGTAGTAAAAGAGCACTTTAGAATCCATGACCCGACTGGAGACATGGATAAGGACGTCCAACTGATACGGCGCCTCTTGACCTCCCGCCCTGCACCCCAGCAGATCAACGTGATAAGGAAGTTTCCCACCAAAATTCCGGCTCCCCCAGTCAAGCCACGTCCGCTTATGCCCTGTACCAGCCCCACCCCAGCACCTAACCCACCTAGGGCACACACCAGCACCCCACCTACAGGGAAAACCCTAAACTCATCTTAGTGAATCCCTGAGAATTCTCGGCATGCAGCTCCAGGTGCCCACTGCACGATATCCAGATCAGTTAAAGGCTGCACATCGGAAAGCTACCACCCCAGGCCAACGCAAAGTCTCCTTTCTAGAGGACGAGGCAACAGAGGACAAACCTGCACCTGTGGAGGAGACTGACCCAGGGAACAGGAGCTGGAGCAAGAAGGTGGCCCCAGATAGCCGGATTTTTAGGCCCGCCCCCACACACTCCCACGGTGGCGGGGGCCATTTCCCCCAAATACCGTCCCCCAGTTTACCACAAGATGAAGCTGAACGGGGTGAAAGCCAGACTTCTGGTCGATACGGGAGTGGCCAGATCCTGCCTTTATAGCCATTACTTCTCCCGTCACAAATCGACTTTTGGCCCGCTCCGCCCCACAGCTACTCACCTTGTGGATGCTGGGGATGGCCCCCTGCCCATCCGTGGGAAGATACGGGCCCTAAGGGTCGACACCCACCAACCAGTGATGACCCAACACCAATTTATAATATATGACTCGTCCTGCCAAAATTACGACGGATATCTGGGGTTGGACCTGTTGCAGAAATTAGGAGCCACCATAGATTGCTGCAACAGACAGCTCCAGTTCTGTGCACTGCCCGACCCTACCCCCCAGGCCGTCTGCACCTGCACGCCACAGCCCCGGCCGGAAGACTCCGCGCCCCCCCCCCTTCCTTCCCTCCCTCCCTCGTTTCCTGCCACTGTTTCCACAACCGTCACCATTCCCCCCACCATGAAGCTTGGGTGCCCATTTAACCGGCCCTCCAGCCTATTTTCCCCACTCCTGCCACCAGGAACCCTCTTGGCCTGCCTTCTGCCCCCAACTTTCCTCCCCCCACTTCACACGGCAGTCCAGATTACCAACCTCGCCCCTCACCCTCCCAAAAGGGCTCATAATCGGAGAGATGAAGGAAGCCGAGCCCTGCGCCCCTTCCCCCTCCCACTTCCGTGCCCCCTATCCCTGGCCATCTCTTCGCCCATCAGTCAGACACCCTCCACTGCCTACTCCTGGATTTCCAGGATCTGTTCGCAGCAGGACCAGCTGACATCGGACACACTACCTACCTGGCTCACGAAATTCATATGACGGGCCGGCTGATCAGACAGCCATCCCGACAAAAGAACCCCAAACAGCGGGAAGAGGAAGACCGCCAGGTGCAAGAGGTGATCGAAGCCGGAGTCGTCTCCCCCTCCACCAGCCCCTGGTCCTCCCCCGTCATCCTTGTATAAAAAAAAAAAAAAAGGATGGAATGATGTGGTTCTGTGTTGACTACCACCAGCTTAACAACGTAACTATCAAAGATGCCGCTCCACTCCCATGCATAGACGATTCCCTGGATTCCCTGTATGAAGCCTCCTGGTTCTCTACCCTGGACCTCCAGTCGAGGTATTGGCAGGTCCCTGTGTGACAGAAAGATCGAGGCAAAACTGCTTTCTCGACTACCAACAGGAAACATTATGAGTTTAATGTCCTGCCGTTCGGCCTATGCAACGCCCCAGCCACCTCCTTCAGGTTAATGGAATCCATCCTCAGCGGTCTCACGTGGGAGATCTACCTCGCGTACTTGGACGACGACATTGTTTTCAGCCAGACCTGGGCCGACCACCTGCAGCACCTCCACCGGGTTTTTACCAGGATCCGACAGGCAGGCCTCAAACTCCGGTCAACCAAGTGTGTTTTAGCCACCAAAAGCGTCTCATTCCTGGGGTACGTCCTCCCAGGCAGGCATATCTCCCGACCCTGACAAACTTCGCACCATCGCGGATATACTCCCACCACAGGATGTTCATGGGATCAGAGCCTTCCTTGGCTTGACGTCCTATTACCGCTGCTTCGTGAAGGGGTTTCCCCACATCGCCAAACCACTTCACGACCTTACCCATAAGGGGGAACCATTCCTATGGACGGACGAGAGACGAGCTGCCTTCCAGCAGCTGAAAGACAAGCTCGTTTCCACCCCCATCGTGGCCTTTCCCGACTATGCCCTCCTGTGCCGCCTCTATACCAACGTCTCCCTCCTTGCCATCGGCGCTATGTTAGCATAAGTCCAAGAGGGCTGTGAACACATCATCGCCTGTGCCAGCCGTACCCTAAACCAGGCAAAGAAAAATTATGCAGCCACCAAGCGAGAATGCTTGGGCATAATCTGGGCACTTGAGCACTCCGGGCATATCTCTCTGGGACTCAAGTCATCATCATTACAGACCACCAATCCCTCCAGTGGTTACGGCAGTCCAACACCCACAACGTCCCTCCAGTGGTTATGGCAGTCCAACACCCACAACGTCCAGCTCATTTGATGGTGCGAACCCCGGAGGAATTCAATTACAAAATTTCATACCGCCCAGGCAAACTCCATACCAATGCGGACGCCCTCTCTCGGCTCCCCATCCACGCCGCCCAGCCAGAACCAGACCTCCTCCAACAGTGGCACCGCAAGGAGCGGTCCCCTTGGATTCCCCACCACCTTTTCAAAAAACTGTATCGCCAGGTCAACCACCTCCTAACCCCGTCAGGTCATATCTTCCTAGCCCAACACCGCCCTCGATGCCCTGCAACACCTCCACACCCACAACAGCATTCACCTGGGTACAAAAAAAATTGCTGCAGGTTTTCAATGACACCTACTGGGCGCCCAACCCTTCCGCCCTTGCCAAGGAAATTATCCATACCTGCCGCACCTGCGCCCTTGGTAAAGACATCACCCACACCGCAGGACTATCGGGCCATATCACTGCCCAGAAACCCTAGCAGCCGTTAGCAATTGAGGTGGTAGGACCCTTACCTCCATAATCGGGTTATGGATACATTACCACTTTCATCGACACATATTCCAAATTCATTATGGCCTGCCCAGTGAAGGAACACTTCGCTGTCGCAGTGGTCGATGCCCTCCTTCAGTACGTATTCCCCTATTTTGGCATTCCCCAAGCGATCCACTCAGATAACATGCCCGAATTCACCGGTAAGATCTGGGAGGAGCTGGCCCACATCTTCGGGTACAACATCTCCCACTCCTCCCCCTACTGGCCACAAGGTAATGCAGTATGCGCGCGCAGCCATCGTACACTGATGAATCAGCTCCGCACCCAAATAGAAGCCACTAAAAACAATGACTGGCCTGCCCTTGTAAAAATCGTATAATGGGGCATCAACTGCCCCCGAGACGATGGAATTTCGCCATATGAGCGAGTGTTTGGAGAAACGCCCCTCCTTCTGCCCCTTTGGCAGCATTTACAACCCCCCACCTCAGCTCCCACGACGGACCCACTACACCACCTCAAACGCCGCTTGAGCCACCTCCAACACAACCTAGACCTCAGCCCCGACACTGCCTCCAACCCCTACAAACCGGGTGACACAGTCATGATAGCCCAGCTCCCTACCCCCCACAAGCTCGCACCCCGCTTCACAGAACCCAACACCATCACCCGCATCCCTAACCCCTATCATGTCACGTTTACTACCACAGCACTCCTCGCACCCTCCAAAACCGGCACGTGCACCCCTTCCGCATTCCTGCCCCCACTGCCCCAGCCCCGCGCCCCATCCCACCCTCTACTCCCACGCCACCCCCTCCTACTACCTATGACTGCTACATCTCCTCCTCCACATCCCCCTCCCCTGCCACTTTCGCCTCACCGGCCATCACGCCGCATCACACCTCACCTGACAACCCACCAACACCCCGCCACTCCCCCACCCCTTCTCTACCCGCCACCCCCTTCCCTGCACCCAGCACCACATGTTCCGCCCCCACCCCCACCTCAGCCATCACCCACCGCCGTCCTCACACCCTCAAGCCCAACGCCCACACACACACCCACTCCTAACTCCCCATGCCCTGCCCCAACCACCCCACACCCACCCATACACGCCCCACGCACCTCATGCCCACGCCAATCCCCCACACCCACACCTACACTTAGAACAATTACCACCCTCTCCGGGCGCCTCTCCTGCCCACCCGCCCGATACACCCACTCTCCCACCCCACCAGCCTCGCCACAAAATCACACTCCCACCCCGGCCCTAAACCATCTCACACTCATAATACATCAAGCACAAATCTCAGCCACCTACACTCCTCCGAGACACTACGCCGCATTACCCCGGCATAAAACCCGACGCTCATCATCCATCTCAAGCATTCAACACCACACCACACCCCGGGCAAGAACTACCACCATGAAAATGCAGCCAGCTGTATGGGCCCGTCACTCGAACGCGACCAGCGAGTCTGAGGACCACACCATGTTATCCAACTCCACTCTTCCACCACCATATCCACCCTCTTCCTCACCTGCGATGAGGAACAGGACGAGACCACCACCACCACAGCCTGGCGTGCCCTCCTCCGACACCTGCAGCCAGTCTACACCACTTATGATACACAAGTCTACCACCTCCAGTCACGGGGACGCGACTTTTTTTTTTTTTTCTCCATTTGTTTTTCCTTCCTCCGTTCTATTTAAAAAAAAAAAAAAAAAAAAAAAAAAAAGGTGGTAAAATGCAGTATAGTGTCCCCGAGAATACCCAGACACCCCCACAAGGAGCCCACAGAAGAGCAACGACAGCACGCCGGGACTCAGAGCTACAACAACCTAAGTCAGCCCAGGCCGCGCACCCCTATGACCCAGAGCTCGCCCGCCATCACCATAGCAGGAATACTAAACCACCTTCCGGGCAAACTTCCACCAACCAGCTAAGGGGTGGAGCTGCCTATCCAGCTCCTGCCAGCACCCCAGAGACGGCCTGTAGCCACTCACCCCTCTTTAAGGAGACGGCCTGTAGCCGCTCTGAGGGTTCCAAGGAGACGGCTTGTAGCCACTCTGAGGGTTCCAAGGAGACAGCCTGTAGCCGCTCTGAAGGTGTCTTCCTTGAGACGGCCTGTAAGTGCTCTGAGGGTAATCAGGAGATGGCCTGTAGCCACACCCGCCTTCATCAGGAGACAGCCTGTAGCCGCTCCAAAGGTGTTCTTCCTGAGATGGCCTGTGGCCGCCCAAATCCCCTCCTGAAGGAGACGGCCTGTAGCCGCTCCTGCCTTTGTCAGACGGTCTGTAGCCGCTTCCGCCTTCGTCAGATGGTCTGTAGCCGCTCCGAAGGTGTTCCCCCCGAGACGGCCTGTAGCCACTCCGGTGTTCCGCCTGAGACGGCCTGTAGCTGCTCAACACCCCTCCTGAAGGAGACGGCCTGTAGCTGCACCAAAGGTGCCCCTGGGTCCACTGGCAGCCACCCACTCTCTCAAGCCACAGCCAGTAGCCAGGCCTTGGAGACGACCTGTAACCGCGCCCCCAGGAAGCCATGGCCAGTAAATGGGCCCTACAGCAGGAGACGGCCTGAAGCCACTCCGCCGCCTGGAACTGACATCTGTTCCCCGACCCCTGACACAGAGGGTCTCTCAAGCGTTGAGGAACATTGGAGAGGCCCTGTAGTCTCACCCAGTCTCTGCTCCCTACAACTGGCTCTGGAGGACACCCACCTGATGGACCCTGACGCAGACCGGTGCCGCAGCCCCTTCCTGTCGGCGCCACCAAGCCCCGGAGATCGCAGCCCTCGGGAACCCCAGATTGCCCCCAGAACTCCCGGGTGGGAACTCCCCACACCTTGACGGCGGAGGTCCTCATCCTCCGTCAGGAGCCTGAACGACCGGTTCAGGCAATTGTTTGGCCCCAGTCCTGAAGGCCAAACTCGTCCCCAACCCTGAGAGCGCAGGACCCTTCGCCACCCACAGCCCTGGATGAGAACGGACGCCCCTGTGTGTGATCCTGTGGCCTCTAAGTACGGAGGCCCCTGGTGGTGACCAGCCCCGTCAGTAGCGGAGCTGTGCCGCCCCTCCACCCGCGCCCCTGGCACCAGATTCCATAATTGTGCAATGTCAGTGATCAAACAGTGCCAAGGCACAGTAGTGAATTGACCCTCTAGTGGAAGCCAGAGATAATACCAATGTGTTGGAGAGAATATATACAGTGAACAGTGTACGAGTAATTCAGTAATAATATCAAAGTGGTGGAGTAAGTGACAGTAACTGTTTAAAAGTAAAATACGAGTTGAGGGTAACAAGGTAAACACGCTATCTGAAAGTATCCTGTAATACCAAGATCATAGTCAGACCCCAGTGCCTTACACAACACTCCCCAGTGAGAAATAACCTTAACTCCTCCACACGCATAGAGACCCTGGACTTCCCCGATTAAGAACGCTCTGCCTCAAGTGCTATTCACCATGACTCAAAACAGTATCCTGCGAGATACTACTAACCATATCTAGACATAAGAGTTTATAATCGCCCAGTATACCTGAGCCTGTAACATTTACTCATTCCCCTGTCTAAGCAATACACGTATAAGGTTGTTGCCTGGAGTTTTTGTGTCCAGCCTCTCTCTTATTTGTCTAAGCCCCGGTCTCGAAAGAGAGCACTGCTACACGCTAGGTGTTTACGAAACGGGAAGCCGAGCCTAAAACACCTAGCATTAAAGTAATAATCCCTCTAAAGCAGCGAGGTTGTCTGCACATCAGGGCTGCATTTCAACAGGCCTTAGCGCCCCAAAGCGGTCCAGGGGTAGTGGGGGTAGCAGTGAAACCACCAAATTACTTGGAGCACGAATTCGCTTTTACTCTAGATATCCTTCTTTCAGAATACTTAGCAGTTATGTATATTTGATCATTACTGACAACAATATTAATGTTACATGAATATTTGTCAGCAAAATATAATTGTAAATGCATATTGCCGAAATACTTTGAAAATATTTAAGCCGTAATGAAGAACCATAACAAGACCTGCCTTCGTCACAGCTGCTTCCTCTTGTAATTTCCCCCAATTTTGAAGACGAAATGAACCCAGCAGTGCAAGACTACAGTGGAACAAGATGATTTTGGAAGATATGATCATTGTGCAGAGATAAGGAGGTACTTCATGGAAGTATGATTTTTGCGGGAATGAATGAAAACAAACCCTCAGTCTGTACTCTTTAGATCTGCATAGCCTTTACTTTCATTAAGCCGAAAATCAATACTTAATTGAAATGAAGAGAGTATTGTAACAAACCTTTTCATTTATGACATGTTAGTATTCAAAATCCGTTCACTCTCCCAAATTACACAGAATATTACCCTGATATTGAGAGTTCTGTTATCCCTTACACGACTGTTATCTAAACCATTTACAGCTGTCAGATGTCGCCAGGGCTGCGTTTCAACAGCTGGAGCGCCACGGAATGTGACGGCGCTCTCGAGAGCTAGTGTGGGGGGTGAAGGGGGGGTTGTCGTGGTTGGAACTATTTGGTGAGGTGGGTCTCTCTGGCGACATCTGACAGCTGTAAATGGTTTAAATCACAGTCGTGTAAATGATAACGGAACTCCCAATACCAGGGTATTATTTTTTGTAATTTGGGAGAGTGAACGGATTTTGAATACCAATATGTCATAAATGAAAAGATTTGTTACAATACCCTCTTCATTTCAGTTAAGTATTGATTTTTGGCTTAATGAAAATAAAGGCTACGTGGATCTAAAGAGTACAGACTGAGGGTTTGTTTATATTCATTCCCGTGAAAATCATACTTCCATGAAGTACCTCCTCACCTCTGCACAATGATCATATCTTCCAAAAACATCTTGTTCCACTGTAGTCTTGCACTGCTGGTTTCGTTTCGTCTTCAAAATCGAAGGAAATTACAAGACGACGCAGCTGTGGCGTAAGCATTTTTTTTTTTTTTTTTTTATAACAGAACGGAGGAAGGAAAAACAAATGGGTAAAAAAAAATAATCCATACACCAGATTACTGGTGTCCTCTGTTCATAAAATATCTGTAACAGACTTGAACAGTTGTGGGTTGAAATTTGAAGGAAAACAACTCTGGGGAAGCGAGTTCCAGAGAGATGCAGTTCGGGGAATGAAAGAATTCTGATAGGCAGAAGTTCTGCAATATAGCTGAGTGACATTCCAGTCATGAGCGCTACCAGATGCCCGCGTAGCACGAGGGAAGGCATGGAGAGGTGGCACCATGGACGCAACTTCGTCTGAGCATTTGCCAAAAAAATATCTGTAATATAATGCAAGGGAGGCAACATTCTTTCTTACTTGCAGGGGAGGTAGTTTATATGTAATGACAGAGTTGTTAATGAGTCTAACGGCTTTATTCTGAATTTTGTCTAGTTGTCTTAATGCAACCTCTCCACAACCATTCCACAAGGGTGAGCAATATTCAAGCTGAGAGTGCACATGACTCTTATAAATTATAGCTAACTGCTCATCAGCGAAGAAGTTACGGACTCTGTACAATAATCCAAGTTTCTTTGAGGCGGTTTTAGCAAGTGATCTGACATGAGAGGTCCAGCTGAGGGCACTGTTAAGTGAGACACCAAGAATTTCAATACTTTTGGAGATGGGAATATTAGTAGCACTGAAGGTAATGTACGAATCTGGCAATATCTGTCTATTAGTAAACTGTATATATTTAGTTTTACTAGCATTAAAAGAGACAAGGTTGTTTTGTCCCCATTCACTGATTGTAGATAGATCTTGATTTATGGAGATGGCTGTACTGAGCTGAGAGGTAGAGATATTAGACTTTGTAAATGGATGTCTGAGTGTGAATGAACTATGTAGTGTTAAGTCATCAACGTATGAGTGAATGGGATTGTGAGTGACAGATAAGAGATCATTAATATGAACCAGAAATAGGGTTGGCGCCAGAACTGATCCCTGCGGCACGCCGGCGTTAAGTGGAAATTCGAACATACATCATCTACTTTTACTCTTATTTTCCTGTCACTAAGATAAGAAGAAATCAAAGGAACAAAAGACGTTAGTCCATAGCAAAGGAGTTTGGACAGCAGGGAACGGTGCCATACTCTGTCGACAGCTTTAGAGATATCAAGAGCTACTGCATGAGTTTCTCCAAAAAGATCAATTGATTGATGGATGGTATGAGTTAAGAAATTGAGTATGTCAATGGTGGATCTTTCGTGGCGAAAACCGTATTGTCTATCACTAATTAAGTTGTTGGATTCAAGATGTTTAACAATATGCTTATTAATTAAAGTTTCAAATACCTTACCAAGAGAAGATGTGACAGCTATTGGTCTGTAACTGGAGGGGTCAGACGAACTTCCTTTCTTCAGAACAGGGTGGATATTGGCTTCTTTCCATGAATTTGGGAATAAAGAAGTACGTATGCATAGTCTGAATAATTTAGCTAGGACAGAGGCAAGTTCAGGGGAACACTTTTTCAAAACAATTGGCGGAATTCCATCTGGGCCTGGAGCTTTGTTGGTAGGTACATCGTCTAGGATGGATTTTACGTATCTTGTCTGTATTTTAAGTGGGGCAATTTCGGGAGAATCAAGTTCCAGTACTGAGACATTCTGTCTGGTATCATCTATGGTAGAGCTTCTTGCAAAGGTACTAGCAAAGATATCTGCTTTCCCACGTGGGTCATTTGTAATATTGCCATCTGAAGATTTTAGTGGGGGAATGGAAGATGACTTGTTAAAGTTATTATTGAAAGAATTAAGAGTTGACCAGAATATTCTGTTGTCATTAGGGTTGTTAAGTAGTTTTGATGCTTGCTTTTGCAGAAAGTTTGATTTAGATAGATTTAATACAGCTTTTGCATGATTTCTAGCAATTTTAAATTGGGAGAGTGATTCAGATGTTTTTGATTTTAAGTAAGAGTTATATGCTAATGACTTTTGGGCTGTTGCTCTGGCACAATTGCCATCAAACCATTTTGGAGAGTTTGATCTTTTAGTGGTTCTTCATTACGGCTTAAATATTTCCAAAGTATTTCAGCAATATGCATTTACAATTATATTTTGCTGACAAATACTCATGTAACATTAATACTGTTGTCAGTAATGATCAAATATACATAACTGCAAAATATTCTGAAAGAAAGATATCTAGAGTAAAAGCGAATTCGCGCTCCAAGTATTTGGTGGTTTCACTGCTACCCCCACTACCCCCGGACAGCTCTGGGGCGCTAAGGCCTGCAGAAACGCAGCCGAGACTCACCTCACCAAATAGTTCCAACCGCGACGGAGGCCGCGACAACCCCCCCCCCCTCTTCACCCCCCACACTTTCGCTCTCGAAAGCGCCGTGGTTCCATGGGGCGCCAGCTGTTGAAACGCAGCCCAGGTAAGGCAGGGGCCCCCAACAATTACCCTATATTCAGCTAAATCTGAACCACAGCCACAAAAATCACCACCAAAACTGTACATATCACACTAAAAAATATCATAACCTTAATTTAATCTGCAAAAATATAATTCTTTATATGTCACTCGAGGTATGGGGGCGGCCAAATGACCGCAGACGCTTACCTCATGAGTGACTTCCTATTAATTTTACGTCCACTTGATGTCACCGTCTTCCATCCTGCTCTTGAATACCGATGAAGTCCTTTTGGTCCATTTTTTGACGTCTTGCTATCCGATGACCCACAAATTTGACGAAAAGTACCAGTTGCTCTTTCACCGCCCCAAAATGGCTGCAGTCCTCCGCCAGGCAAACATCCGGGACCTGAAAATTCTTATAGCGACATAAAACCAACGTCTGACTGATAACAAAAAGTAATAATAAAATAATAATACTAACTAATAACAGAGCCCTCAAAAGCAGGAAAGTTACCTGCAATAAGATAAACCTGCAATCTGCGGGGTTCACATCAGGTAAGCCAGGGACCCCCAACAATTACCCTATTTTAACCTAAATCTAATCCACAATGCCACAAAATTCTCTGCCAGAACTGAACAAATCGCACTTATGAATATCGTATGAGCCTGCATTTCATCTTCACAAATACTATTCACCTTAAACTTTCCCTCTAGGTATGGGCTGGCAAAGTGACGGAACAGACGCTTACCTTGTGATCTATACCCATTATTCCGATGTCCACTTCATGTCACCGTCTCCCCTCTTGTTCCTCGGAATCTTTGAAGGCTTTTTGGCCCGTTTTTGGACGTCTTCCCATCCGATGACAACAATTCTGACTTGAAAACCTGCAGCATCTCTAGCACCCCTTCCGCCAATACCGCTCACAAAATGGCTGCCAGACTCCGCCGAACACAACATCCGGGATCTTCTGAAAAATTTTTAGAGCGACACAAACCCACCCTCTGATTGACAATATTAATGATAAAAATAATAGAGAAAAATACATAAAACATCCTGAAAGAAAGAAAAGAGCCAATTAGCAATTTACCTTCATTATTAACCTCGCATTTATTGACCATAGAAAACGCGTAATCTTACCTTATGGAACAGAGAAAACAGATTACCGAGAATGGGGTGCTTTCAAAGCTAGTATTCCGCTAGATGGCTCCACTGTTGCAGTAAACACATTCCCCGCACTGTTTAAAAAGCATATTTTTCTTTGTTAAATATCTATACTGTTGTGTGAAAATGTGGATCATGGTAATGTCATATGCCGAAATATAAATAATACAAATAGAACACGTATATATAACGTATCGTGAAGTGTTTACATTTATCATAAACGGAAATTAAAATATCACTGATGGCATGTGATGGCAACCCGTCCTTCCAGTGACCCTATATTATTTAATTTCTGCTACATTTAGTGCATATTTGGTTCTTAATACATTGTCTGTTCAGACTGTAAAGTACGCCTAGTGGGTATCTAGACTCATCCAGTTTCTATGTGGGCAGAAATTTAATGTTGAGTAAATACTGGCATTCAACATTTTGCTCGCTTCCTTCACGCATGCGCACCACAAGACAGTCCCGTGTTTTAAGTTTTTTCACGAGGGATGTCAAGTTTCCATGAAAATTTTTATTTTGATGGCGGATTCACTCAGAGTAGAAACAACCTAAATTCATAACATTTGTCATTGGTTCATAAGTGACTATGTACTGTACAGGCAGTGTGTTTCACTGAGCGATATCTTTGTGTGATTGTCATTCCCACATCTTGCCTCTCTAGCTGTTAACTAAGCTATGCCCATTTCTCATGTCCCTGTACCCGACGTTGGTTACATTACTGTCGTAAATGGACACACCCACAAACACATATAGTTCAGTAATGTGAGTTCCTGACTGTTGAGCTGAGAGAGAGAGACCTTCCTCTGCAGCTTCCTTGCACCATGAGTGAGTCATATTCATATGTATCATTGTAGCTTTTTGTAAATAAAGTGTTACAGTGAAGTTTTGTCTTTTTCTGTTGAGAACTAGTGGTTATTTTAATTTTTATATTTCACCAAGTGCCTACCAAATAAATACCTTAAGGTCATCTTATCATCAATATCTCACACACATTGCCCCCTCTTGGCAAGTCCCTAATGGTATGGTCATGTGAGAACTGTCTCCAGGCCACCTGTCCACACACATATGTTTGTAAGATCTTCCACTGACTGAGTCAGTAGCTTGTGCACATACCAGTCCTCTTGACCTGGATGCAATCTCACTCGGGGTAGACATTTAAGAGGATGCAGTAGTATTTAATCGTCATGTGTTCTCACGTTTGCATATATATATATATATATATATATATATATATATATATATATATATATATATATAAAATCGTGAATACTGAACTTGACTCCGTGTGAATCTTGTGGATCACTTGGAGGTGATGCCTTGGCTTGTGTACCTTCCAGAGTCGTCTGTCCTCGGTGAGACCGGGCAAAGAATGACGCGCAAACGATCTTGGTTTTGGGACAGTTCCTCAGACCGGATGATTTTTGATGGTGAATGCCAGTATTTACTGAACATTAAATTTCTGCCCACATAGAGACTGGATGAGTCAAGATACCCACTAGGCGTACTTTACACTCTGAACAAACTATGTATTAAGAATCTAACTTGCACTAAATGTAGCAGAAATTAAATAATATAGGACCACTGAAATGGCGGATTGCCATCACATGCCATCAGTGATATTTTAATTTCAGTTTATGATAAATATAAACAATTCATGATACGTTATATATACGTGTTCTGTTTGTATTATTTATATTTCGGCATATGACATTACCATGATTCACAATTTCACACAAGTGTAAATATTTAACAAATAAAATTATGCTTTTTAAACAGCGCGGGAATGTGTTTACTGCTACAGTGGAGCCATCTGACGGAATACTAGGCTTTTCAGAAGCACCCCATTGTTCTATATTTTGTAAATGTGGTTAACATGGAGGGACACACTCTCGAGGAGAGAGGCAGGGAGAGGGACGCCTTGCTCTGCCACAAGAGGGTTGGGCAGCTGGGAGAAGGCACCCGACGGGCACTCCCGGCTAAAGCCACAGCTCCGACGGAGACTGCACTCCTGCTGCAGGGCCTGAGACTCCTGTCCCGGAGACATCGGGAGGACAGAGCATAGCCTGTCCTCCTTTCGTCAGGGTTGAGGCAGCACTGGGGGACGGCGACGCTCTGTCCCGCATGGTACCTCTGACAGAGGATACCCAAGGGCCTGCCTTTCTCCTTGGGAGTGCCGGCGAAGGTCGTCTGGTGGACGTGCCGGCTACCAAAGGTGGTTGGCAAAGGATGGCTAACCAACAGTTCTTCCACCCACAGTATACCCGACGGGTACTACTGTGCCACTGCTCCCTTGGGAGAATAGCAACCCTTGAGGCTCCTCCTGAGTCCTCTGCTAAATAGAAGGCCAATCCAGGGGACACAGCGTCTGAGGGTTTGCTTGGGATCTTGCCACCGCAAGTTCTATCCCAGTTCTGGTGAGTGTTCCCTCCACTGGTGTGTAGTATACTTTTCCTGTACACTGCCGGGTGGTCTGGCTGTGGGGAAGAGGGGCGTCGGGTCACGGGGGATATAAGTCGCTCTTGCCTGGAAGGTATGTCAGGTAAGCGAGCCTCCCTGTCATCTCCTGGTGGGGTGGGTATCACCCCCTTGTTCTCTCCTCCTGGGGTGGTGGTGTCTGGTTTGCCCCACTTCGTGGGTATTTCAATTAGCAAAATACACCTTAAACACCTTGGACCACAAGGCATACAAGCACTCACCAACATATCAAACTACAGCTACTCACACAACATAATACCCAACATCTGGAAGCATGGCACTATCATCACTATCCCCAAACCCAACAAACCCCACATTACCTTCCTTACACCGCCCATCACACTCCTCTGCACCCCCTCCAAAATCACTGAACGATTGTTACCACAACTATAGTCTCACCATTCTAAAACCAAGGTTTGGGTGGGGTCTGGCGCTGGTTGCAGCCATGCCATACTTCCTAAAAGAGCGATGAGTAGATTCTGTTATATATGTAATAGGCATCACAGATAGGTACACACATACTAATACAATATAAACGTAAGTATTCTAGCATATCAAAGGAAGGTAAACTTGTAATGCATATGGCTCTTGTACATCAATAAAGAAACCTGGCATACATATTTTACAGTGGTGCTGAAAAAATGTAGTTACTTTTACCGACTTTCACGGTAGTTCTAAGTTGGGTAAGTAATGTAACAATTACGTTTATAATATAATTTGAAGGAATCAGTAGAACATACGCTATTTTCTTAATAGAAATAAATAAGCTAAAACACTCACGAGCGGCAACATCCAGGCCCATACTGGGAATTGACCCATTAGAGGGAGATTTAAGCTTCTGTCACGTGCTTCCACTGTTCACTTTCTGTTATATATATAACTTAAATTATATTTATGACTTAAATTAGTTTGTCTTTACACACATACACAAACACACACACACACACACACACACACACACACACACAGAAGTGGGCGAAGTCATGTCAGTCCAGGTGGCGAGATGTGAGCGGACGAACTCTAACGGTGTCAGGTCAGCCACTAGCCAATCAGAGTATAGGAAACAAGGCAGCGCTGTACGCCGGGAAATCCCCGGCTGGACTCCACCCAAACCTTGGTTTTAGATTGGTGAGACTATAGTTACAACTCATATCCCCCTGGCCCCATCACAACATGGTTTTAGGCAGCTACACTCCATCCTTACAGACCTTACGCAGAGAGTTTTTGATGGCATCAATTCAGCTAGGCCACCACATTAGCAAAGCTTTTGTTGCCATCCCCCGCCACAACCTCACAGACAAAATATTCAACACAAACATGCACAATGACACAAAAAGATGGCTGGCAAACTATTTAGCAGACAGATATGCACATGTAACATTTGTCGGTCAGTCATCGAACATCAAAAACTTCACAAACGGCGTCCCCCAAGAATCTGTTTTGTCCCCTACTCTCATTAACCTATACATGCATGACATATCCACACACCACAGATACACATAGCATCCTATGCAGACGACATAACACATGTACACACTAAAACACAAACACTGCCGCACACATCCTCCAACCTTACCTCAACACACTACATGAATGGTTCGCCACAAACAGGCTCAAAATAGCCCCAGCCAAATCTACAGTGACCCTTCCCACAAACTGGACATCAGAACACAGTCACTTTCCACACCTCACCATAAACAACACTCCCCTACCACACACACACACACACACACACACACACACACACACACAAAATCCTTGGTGTAACATACAGTACATCAATGTCATTTAAACAACACATCACAAACATTAAAGGTAAATTAACACCAAGACTCAATGCCTTAAGGTCACTTGCCCGTACAACATTTGGACACAACAAAGAAACAAGCATCACAGTATACAAATATATGTTCAGTGATGATTTATGCAAACCCTGCTTGGGCCTCTAACCTCACTAAAACACACTACAGCCCATACTGAACAAGACCCTAAAAATAATCACAGGCTGCACAGCTACTACACCCACAGACCACGTACATTAAGAAACCAAAGTCCTCAAAGTCAAGGATCATCTAGACATGAGAGGTACACAAATTCTCGCAGCAGCCTCCACAAACCCACAACATCCACTACACTACATGGCAGCACATCCACACACACCAAGGGACATCAAAACAACACCCACCACACGATATCATACACAAATACTGTCATCTCTCCCCCCTCGCCTGCCTCAAACCAGCTTCCAGAAACATATCCGTACTCGCCGCTCCATTCAGTCACTTAAAGACAACACACTGCTGCACACACGGCCTCCTGATATCCACCCTTCTGAATCCTCCCTCCCTCCCTCGTGGGGACAGGTCCACCTGGCCAGGCTGAGATGTGGGCATCATCCAGCCCTCTTGAGCTATCTGAAGCTGGATGACTCCGTTGCTGACGCTTGTCCAGGATGCAACACAGCACCCCATACTATTGAGCACATTATGGAAGACTGCATTGCACACAATCACCTGTGCCAACAACACAACATACACTCCTTGAGAGCTCTGTGGGAAAGCCCGGTCTCTGCCGTGGCCGTCCTTAGGGACTCGGGGCTGCTAAGCCAGATTGCCTAGGGTACAACTACTACTACTACTATAATAAGGGGCTTAAAACTGACCTAATGTATACCCATCACTCAAAACCTCGGTTCACTCACCTGGGTGCTTGCACCCTCAAGCATTACCAGCCACTCCTCAGTCCCAAGCTTTCTCATTGCCCACTTCATCTACTCCCTGAGTACTCAGTTAAAAGCATTCTCAAAATAAACAAAAAGAAACTGCCTCGTCCTTCCTATATACATTATTTTTCTGGAAGCTGTCACACAGTGAATACTGTATTCCATCAGTTGTCCCTCTGCCTGGCATAAGCCCAAACTATCTATCAATCTATCTAATGCGAGACGCCTTAATCCCGTAAGGGGTGACCACAAACAAATCACCTCCATGTTGCCCTGTACCCCGCCATTTCCCTGCCCTCCTCCCAGCTCACACTCCCCTCTCTCATATACATCTCCATTCCATCCCTCCATCTTATCCGTGACCTCCCCCTCCATCTCCCCACCTCCACCTCACTCACATACACTCTCGTCATCAGTCTCTCTCTCCTTTACTCTTTCCCTTATAATTCCTTCTGGGATTCTCTCCATTACCTTCATTACCTGCTCCAAAAGCTTTGTGCTTCCATAATTTACTCTTTTGAGGGCTTTACCCTTTCACCTTATTCCCAATACAATAATGTTCTTCAACCAGTCATTTGGAAAAACTCCAATATAATCATATTTATTAAATCAGTATCTAAACCCACTCCCATATCTCTAAAGGCCTTCAACATCTCAAGTCAACCCAATCACACATGCAGTCCTTTCCTACTGCATTCTGTCAACAGCCTGGCCCATGGTAACAGTGTCAACCAAAGATCAAGGGCCAAACGTTGAATCGGCCATCTCCAAACTTTCCCTGCTCCAACCAAACTCCTCTTTCAGCAACAGCTGTAATGTACTGTCCAAGCATCCTTAATATCTATCTATTGCCAAACGCCTCAATCCCGTTTGGGGTGGCCACAAACAAATCGCCTCCAAGTCGCCCTGTCCCCCACCATTTCACTGCCTCGCTCCCAACACACACACCCCTCTCTCATATACCTCTCCACCCCATCCCTTCATCTCATCCTCGGCCTCCCCCTCCCTCTTCCCCCCTCCACCTCACTCACATACACTCTCTTCGTCAGTCTTTCACCCTCCATCCTCTCCATATGGCCAAACCACCTCAGTGTATTCCTCCTAACGTTTCCTATCACACCCACATCCACACCACAACGCTCCTTTATATTCTCACTTGTCAGCCTGTCTCACCATGTGACTCCACAGGCTCCTCTTAAATAACTCATTTCCACTGCTCTCACTCTTGACTTGTGTCCTTCCAACAACGTCCAAGCTTCACTTCCATACGTTAGAGTTGGTATCACAATACTGTCATGTAGTAACTTTTTCACTTCCATGCTCATTTCCCTGTTTCTTATTACTGCTTTCAAAGAACCAGCAACCTTTCTTCCCTGCTGTACCCTTTCAAGCACTTCACCCTCCAAACCTCCATCCTTACTCATCACACTACCCAAGTACTTAAACGTACTCACATTTTCCAATTCCTCATCATCCAACCTCGCTGTACATTCACTGACTTCACCTCTCTCAAAGACCCATCACTTTACTCTTCCCTACATTCACCTTTAGATTCCATTTCTTACACACTCTCCCGAACTCATCCACCCAGCCTTGCAGCTCTCCTCCATCTTCACTCAACAACACAGTATCATCTGCAAAGAACAGTACAGGGAGTTTCCAAACACTATCCTCTCTCACCAGGGCCACTCCAACATCCACTACCCTACCTTGTACCTCTTTTTATTACCCCATCCATGTACAGATTGAACAACCATGGAGACATGACACTTCCCTGTTTCAACACAACCTTCAGAGAGAAAAATTCACTCAGTTCACCATCCACACGCACTGCAGCCTTAGCACCATCATACATACTCTTCACAGCATTCAACAACTTCCCATCTACTCCATATATTCTTAATACTTTCCACAATCCTTGTCTATCCATCCTGTCATATGCTTTCTCCAAATCCATGAAAGCCACAAACAACTTCTTTCCCTTCTCTAGAAACTTTTCCACTAAAGATCTATGAATGAATATCTGATCTACACAACCTCTTCCCTTCCTAAAGCCTCCCTGTTCTTCTCCAACTAATTCCACCGTTCTTTCTCTAACTCCGTCAATAAGTATCCTGCCTTACACTTTTCCTATTACTGTATACTAAGAAGACAGATGCCCCTATGATTACCACACACTTCTTTTTCCCCTTTCCCTTTGTACATGGGAATAATCATACCTGACTTCCTATCCTCCGGGACTCTACCTTCCTCCCAGGCCAATCTGCACATTTTCCACATCCATTATACTACCATCTCTCCCCCATACTTCACCATTTCACCACACACTCCATCAATTCCTGGGGCTTTCCCCCAATTTAACTTTCTTCATTGCTTCCACAACTTCTATCCAACTGATTTCTTCCCGTCTTCTCACCTCCTTCCTCCTCCCAGCCATTCTCCAGCCACTTATACTTGCAATACTTCCATCCTGTATGTTCAACAATTCCTTAAAGTGTTCTCTCCATCTGCTCACTTTTTCTCACTTCTCCACTAGTAATCTACCATTTTTATCTTTCACTCCCCTGCTAACTTCACTTCCACCCTGTCTTACTCTTTTCACCTCTTTCCAGAACATTTTCTTACAGTCCCTCCTCTTAACACTCAAGTTCCTTCCAAATTCCTCATCCACTCTCTTCTTACTCTCTCTTACTAATCTTTTCACCTCTCTCTCTCTACATATAACTCTCTCTTTCACCTCTCAACTTCAACCACGCCCCTATTTCTCATCCATTCATTGTATGCTTTCTTCTTTTGTACCAAAGCCTGTCTTACCTCTTCAGTCCACCACGCTGTTCCTTGCACACTCCTCCGTCTTCTCTTCATCCCACACACCGTATCACATGCTGCACATATTTCTTCTGTAAATATCCTGTACAAACCTTCCACGTCCCCCATCTGCTCCAATTCATATTTGCCCAATCGTTCCTCCACTTCTCTCTTATACTCTGCCTTTTTCTCATCCTCTTGTAACCTTTCCACTCTCCTTACAAATACTCCTTCTTCCCGTCCCTTCCTTCTCCATCCTAATTGGACCTTGAGTCTGGCCACCACCAAGTACTGGTCAGAAAGTCTACTCCCCCAACCTCTATAAGCTCTTGCATCCATTACACATTTTCGCATCCTTTCATCCACACACACACAATCAATCATTGCCTTCCTTTCATTCAGTTGACCACCCACCCTTCTCATCACTCGCCATGTATACCTGTGGATCATCTTGTGCCTGAAGAGGGTATTGGCTATCACCAACCACCTCCCAGCACAAATGTCCACTAACGCACTGCCATTCTCATCTGTCTCACCAAGCACACCCCACTCACCAACTACTCCATCCACCTTCACATTCCCTACTTTACCATTCATATCACCGATCAAAAACACTCTCATTCCTTCCAAATTTTTTCCATGCACACTTCCACATTTGTCCAGAACTCTTCTCTCACGATCTTGCGTTGGCGCATACACACACACAATCGCCCACATTTGTATTCCAACTTTCAATCTTACCCACACAAACCTTGACCTAACTGCTCCATACTCTCTTATGCTCTTCTTCCATCTTTTACTCACAACTATACATACTCCTTCGTTTGCCCTCTCATTCTCACCTACTCCTGCACATATACCCCATCCATACTCCTATTCTCTCACACTCTCACCTCCCCATTTCGTTTCAGTTATTCCACATACATCAACTTTCGCACCCTCAAGCACCTGGACAATCTCTCTTTCACCTCATCATTCGCTCCCCTTACATTCAAAGTTCCGATAACCATGTCCTTTGTCCGGTCCTTGGTCATCATCTTGTGGTCAGTCCTTGTCCGAGGCTTATTGTTTGTCTTTTTAGTTAGTTGTTTTCCAGGGAGGGGCACTAACCCTCCGCTAACCCTTTTAGTCGCCTTTTACGACAAGCAGGGATACTAGGGGAGTATTCTTGAAAAAAAACCCTACTCCCACAACCTACCAGTGCAGAAACTTCCCTGTCAATCACACCATTTTCTCCATTATCTGTCTTGATTTCCCAGCTGCTACTTTTCTAAACATCTTACATCACTAAGACTTGCTAAACTATAGACTTTGTATTCAACTGGATCACTTTTACCTTTGCAGGATAAACTGTGCATCACTGATGAGGATATATTCCAACTATTGTGTATGTTCCAACACAGCAAACATGAGATGCACACAATATAAAAATAGTCAGACACTCAGTATGAAAAAGGTAGTAATGAAAACTACCCCACCAAGGGGAAAACATCAGTGTACAAAGAAGTCTGAAGGCAACACCTTCATCCTGAAAAATGCAGATGATGGAAATTACCAGTTAAAGAATGAAATAAACCTTATTCTAACATAGCATATAATACTATGAAATATAAACCTACACTGATTAGAATAAACAGAAAGTGACCTCAGAATGGCAAGATATTAAATAACACTATGGTATACCCCACAAGTGTGTTGGTTAGGCTGTTCTGAAAAGTCAAACTTTCTAAATGTTAAAGGGAAAAAGCAGCAATTTAAACTACTAATTCAAAAGTTTTCCAGGAAATGAAAAAAACAGGCTGCAGTGCCTTAATTCTCCTGTGGCTCTGTGCTCCTGGTAGAAGTGCATAGTAAACAGTACTGCTATGAATCTCACAACCACAAAGATGGAAAGATAATATGACATGGCAAAAGCACAATCACAGGCTTCTCCCACTCCAAGGATACAGGTAAACTCATCCAACCTTTCTGTATATTTCCTACAAACATTCATTCCATTTCATTTAATTATCTCTGCATACATCTCAACAACTGACTTGATGCATTTCCATTCTTTAACCTCTTCACAGCATTCTATACGTCAATGTCACATTCTCAGGCACCACATTCCTCCCCTGAGGAAACCACCACAACAAATCACATTTACAACTTGGCTCTTATCATGCCCATTCATCAAGCTTTCACAATATCTTTTCCATCTGCTCCTTACTTTGCATCGTTTGTTCATATTCTTCCACTTTAATTTATCACATTTTCACACTTCCCCCCTCCCTCATTTCCTCTTTTAAAAATGCTTTCCTATATTCCTTTCAGTTAACACTGATTTTTTTTTTCCTATCTCATCATTTACATCTTTCTGTTTAACTTTATCTTTCACATACTTCATATTCTCAATATAGCAGTACAGGATAAATAATATAATAATGAAGACCCTGAAAAAAAAAAAATCAAGAATAGCACACATGCCAAATATTACACATAATTCTATAAGAATGAATTCAATACATTTGTAACTACTGCACACCTGAAACATGCAGGAAACAGTTTTTATTACAAGGAAAAGGCAATATTAGCAAACACTTAAAAATCTAATCTAATCTGAAAATGACACCATATTTCCTCTCAATGAATCCCCATATTAGGGTTGGCCATGGTGCAGCTACTGTTTTCTATGGACTGAAAGCTAATCTAAGAACCAAAACCAGCTAATTACTTCCCAACTATAGCTGCAAGCTGTTGGAAAAAGAAACTGAGATGTGTAATAGGTTTTTAACAATGAAAGTCTCAGCTTGGACTTTGACTCTGTGTATGGTCACTCAAGACAAAAAATCACTTGGCGACTACACTTGTGACTGAATGCTTCCTGCCTAGGAGTGATGACTGTGTGGCTAATTATGAAACTTGTGGCCCCATTTCATTTTTTCATAGTAGGACCTCCTAGGGTCCATGGTAGCCACCCATAAAAACTGTTACCAAATAAAGCTGACTCTGTCAGGAAACCTGATTATCACATACAAGGCATTCAGACAAGACATTTATACCAACTGATTCAGCATCTTTTTAGAGTATGCTAAGAATGCCATTGTACATATGGACTGTTTTATAAAATGCAAGGAAATCATAGGATTATCCCACATGTAATATATTAGACAATATCACACCAAAACTTTTTAACTATATTTTAGACATGCTTGAAATGATATTATGAATGAGGAAAAGGTAATTGCAGCAAAGACTGATGAACAATGTCCTTAAATAATTCTGACCCTGAAAACAAATACAGTAAGATTATATTTAATCAATTTCTATTCCAGTGCTATTGTACCTGTAAATTCTATACTGTAAAGATGTAAAAAAGTAACTGATTAGTAAGAAATCTATGAAACCACTTAATTGACCTCAAGAACTGAGGGCTTTAAAAAGTGAACTTTGTGCAGTTTTTCTATTTTTCCTACGGTATACACATATGGGCAATCACGTTCAAAAAGAGGTAGCAGTTAGACAATCACGTAAGACTGTGACGTGCAGAAACAGAATTTGTACAAGGTTTAGGTATATACTGTAGTAAACAGCCCTGGGGACATCATGCACCATTCTCCCAAACATTAATAATGGACCACTCAGACATCCACCAACTCATACCCCTGCTTCAGTACCATCTTAAAAATTCTATAGCATTCAAGTTTTTCCTTCATACTATATGTCAGTACAGCCTACAATACTTCCCACCTTGCTAAATATTGCTTCCTGATCCAAAAATACTTTCAGTCCTTCTCAAATGCATTCTGTCATACTGATCCACACATACCTTAACACTCTTACTACATTGTTCCTCTCTCTCCAGACACTGCAAAGAGGTGTCTAAGAATACAGGACTTAAGTGCCCCTCCCCCCCCATCTCCAAGAGGACACCTTCCTTTACCAAGCCAGATACCAAGTCTGTGGTATATTATAATATATGCATCTAACTTGCTACTCCTCACCATGCCCTGGGGTGGGAAAGGAGGTTCAGATGATGATGATGATGATCTAACTTGCCTGTATGGCCCATACAGAACACAATAAGGGTGTTATGTGCACTGAGAGGTCCTGTGCCAGTGTGGATTGAACAGGTTTCCACTGGCATCAACAACCCCATCTTTTCATATCTAGTAGCAAATCAAAGAGCATGAAAGCATTCACCAAGAGTACCTTCTGTGATAAAATGCACTTAAGAGTTTATGTAAGTGCAGAGCTGGGGTTCATGTGATTCATATTTCACTTCCATTCATTAGTATTCTTCTACTTTTATCCTTCACATCTTTACACTTTTCCTCTGACCCAGGAAACCATTTACAAATACAGATGGTAACCATACAGCTAAATAACGGGGTGGCATGGTACCTGCTATGGTGCCCCTGCTAACTGGGTGGAGCACCACAAATTTGGCATTCATCCAGTAATCAAACCTCCACAATTTTTTCCTTATCACAAGACAAGGGATTATCAGTTCAATAAACAGGACTGCCCGGAAGGGCCACTGCCTGCCTGTGGTAGATGGGTCTGCTTGGCCAGACTGGGGTTGGTCAACAGCAACAACAACAACAACAGTACCTGTCACTTACAGTAAGTTTTGTTCCTGAGATATCATTACGTCTTTCTTTACTGATATTTTCATGAGTCCACACTCAATCTAGAAGCAAAGAAAAATGTCAAAAAATAAGGCTGACTCTGTAAAGAAACCTTAGGATTTGCACACAATACACTCAGACAACTGTATACCAAAAAATTAAGCACACTTATAAATATCTTTAGCATGCTGAAAATAATGTGCAGCAGATGGAAAAAAAGGCAGCAAATACAGCATTTAAAAACTGTCAGCTAATACCACTGACCCTGGAAAGAAACCTATGGATTAGTACCAATACAATACATTTGAACATCAAAATTTTTTAGCAAAGGATTTAGCACATTATTAACTATTTTTTGGTATCCTGCCAGCTATATTAAGCGCAAGAAAAAGGAAATATTGCTGCAAAGAAAAAAGTCAACAAATGAAGCTCTGCATGTAAGATTACCAGTCATAAGACCGTACAGTATACCAAGAGTTTGGACATGGCAAATATGTACCAATGAATTAAGCATATTTTTCACTATACAAGTAAACTCTCACTTATCCGTCATTGCAATATCTGGCCTAATGCAATATCCAGCATTGCTGGCTTGGCTCTATTAATGCAATATCCAGCAAAATTATGCAACACCTGGCACTGATATGGGACGTAACCGGCGGTTCTATGCAATATCCGGCGTCGAGGTGTATCAACTGGCTCATAAACAGCAGCCAACGGAGCTGTATTACTGTATTGTATCATTAATTTAACTTTCCTCTTTTACTCAAGGGAAAGTTTCTAGGATAGCGGGTCAAGACGAACAGTAATGCAATATCTGGCTCAACGCCAAAGTTTGAGCCAATGGGAGGGTACTATGCAATATCCGGCATACGACTTGGCTGAATTACACTGGATAATTAAGTTTACTGAATTTTAAATATAATAAACTGGGCCAACTACAGGTCAGGGATGTTATGGGAAAAGATAAATCCTTTATCTATAAAATTGTATATAGTATATGTTGATATATCTGAAGTTATGTACAGAACAATCTTGTCATCATCATCACCTAATCCTGTGTTGCCCCATGAGAACCGTAGGAGCCCAGGAATAGGCAAGTTGGTCCTGACATTTAAGATGAGAGTGACCGGCCTCACTCAACCCTGAATGGCATTATGTATGCAGTAAACCCCAACCACCAATCAGATATACACCTGTACTGGCTCAGTCTGATTGGAGAGCTTTAATTACCCACTAAACCACCAGGTGCCATAATTTGGTTACATGGTTACCACCCAGCACAGTAAATAGCTTCCTGGTGTACAGGAAACCATTTGACTTTCACTCAGTATAGTCATCCACAGGCAGAAGGAAGAGGAGAGAATGAAGGAAGAAAAGACGGAAGAGGGAGTGTAGAGTCACCTGTAGGCATAAGGAAGAGGAAAGAACAAGGGAAAGAAATAACTGAAGGAAAAAAGAGAGGAAGGGGCAGTCACCTAAGTAGCACTACATCGAGTGAGTGAATGGTGAGTGTCCTCTTATTTCAATGAAACATTAAACTTAAGAGCACACCTGTTAGAGGATGCAGATTAAGCATAAACAATTGGAGTCCCTTTCCTCTCCTTTGCCCTCCTATGGACCTACCCTACCACAAAGATGGTGGGGAAAGAATTACATGTAATCACCAAAGGAGTAAGAAAAAAGTCTCTATCTATCTATCTATTGCCAGACGCCTCAATCCCGTTTGGGGTGGCCACAAACAAATCGCCTCCAAGTCGCCCTGTCCCCCACCATTTCACTGCCCTGCTCCCAACTCACACCCCCCTCTCTCATATATCTCTCCACCCCATCCCTCCATCTCATCCTCGGCCTCCCCCTCACTCACACACACTCTCTTCGTCAGTCTTTCACCCTCCATCCTCTCCATATGGCCAAACCACCTCAGTGTGTTCCTCATAACGCTTCCTATCACATCCACATCCACACCACAATGCTCCTTTATATCCTCATTCGTCAGCCTGTCTCTCCATGTGACTCCACAGGCTCCTCTTAAATAACTCATTTCCACTGCTCTCACTCTTGACTTGTGTCCTTCCAACAGCGTCCAAGCTTCACTTCCGTACGTTAGAGTTGGTATCACAATACTGTCATGTAGTAACTTTTTCACTTCCATGCTCACTTCCCTGTTTCTTATCACTGCTTTCAAAGAACCAGCAACCTTTCTTCCCTGCTGTACCCTTTCAAGCACTTCACCCTCCAAACCTCCATCCTTACTCATCACACTACCCAAGTACTTAAACGTACTCACATTTTCCAATTCCTCACCATCCAACCTCGCTGTACATTCACTGACTTCACCTCTCACAGACCATCACTTTACTCTTCCCTACATTCACCTTTAGATTCCATTTCCTACACACTCTCCGACTCATCCACCAAGCCTTGCAGCTCCCCTTCGTCTTCACTCAACAACACAGCATCATCTGCAAAGAACAGTACAGGGAGTTTCCAAACACTATCCTCTCTCACCAGGGCCACTCCAACATCCACTACCCTACCTTGTACCTCTTTTATTACCCCATCCATGTACAGATTGAACAACCACGGAGACATGACACATCCCTGTTTCAACCCAACTTTCAGAGAGAAAAATTCACTTAGTTCACCATCCACACACACTGCAGCCTTCGCACCATGGTACATACTCTTCACAGCATTCAACAACTTCCCATCTACTCCATATATTCTTAACACTTTCCACAATCCTTGTCTATCCACCCTGTCATATGCTTTCTCCAAATCCATGAAAGCTGCATACAACTTCTTTCCCTTCTCTAGAAACTTTTCCACTAAAGATCTAAGAATATCTAATCTACACAACCTCTTCCCTTCCTAAAGCCTCCCTGTTCTTCTCCAAAAGTCAGACGAGAAAAATAATTGATTAATGAAACATAAACTTTTAGTTTCAATTCTTTTTTCTCATTAAGAAGCAATTATTAAGCTATAGTTTTTCAATAGATAAACTATCCAGCTGTCTATTGCCAGATGCCATAATCCCATATGGCAAGGCCATAAGACTTTTAGCTGTTTTACAGGGTGGGCCACTAACCCTTCGCCAACCCACTCGTTGACAAGTTGGGAACACATATCGGTTGGTTATATGACTACCACCCAGTGTTGTAAATGGTTTCTTGGCTTACAGGAAACTATTGGGCTTGTCACTCAATGTAAAGCGACCCAAAAAGGAAAGAAGAGTAATAAAACGTGCCAGGAAAAATGAGAGGAATAGAAAGAAAGGCAGACACAAAAGAATGATAAAGGTGAAGGAAGAAGTAGGCAGCACATCAAGTGAGTGGATGATGGTTGCCACAAAAATATGGGGACAAAGTTAATTTTTATGCATCCATTTTTTTCCCCCACTTCCTGGTAAAAATATAATCACACAAAACTAACTTTATTACATGCATGAAGGCAAAACCCATAATAGTTTATCTGTTGTTAGGTACCACTGATAAATGGCAGTTAAGATCATTTCCAGTACAGGTATTAGAAAGATGAGGACTCTAAAACTCAGCATTCTGAACTTTTTATGCCCCATTTCACTATACACTGGAAACAATATTGGGCACAATAAAAGGAAAGACAGCAAAGACAGATACAAATATGTCATTAAATGATGTTGAACCTGTAAGAAATACACAGGATTAGCCAACATACAGTATGCTTACCAAGGCAATTTTGCATACTTGTCTGAGATTACTGAGCGGGATACACTAAATCAACTTGAACCAATACGGAAACAAAATGAGTTGCTCCTCCCATTTAGTTGACATATAGGAAATAACAGTCAACTGAAACTGCACTAACAAAGATTTATATTGAGTTTTCTAAACACCTGCAGCAAGATGTCCTTTCTCTTGACTCTGCTGGATCTGTCTGCAGCTTGTGACAAACCAAATCATGTACTACTATTGAATGATCTGTATTTTTAAGATGTCCGTGAAGATGCTCCTTCGCTCCCAAGTCGTACAACCAGACAGGCCTGGGAGTAGTTGTGGACATTTACTCATGCTCAGTTCCCCATCTGCTTGAAATGTCTCAAAAATCTGTCTTAGGTCCAATTCTATGCAGTTGACATGAGTAGCTTATTGTCTCTACTTCAAGCATGTGATGTGTCCTGTCACTTTTATGCTGATGACACTGAGCTTCATGATGACATATTAATGATACCAATAATAAACTGGAATCCTTGATGACCAATATTGTAATCTGGATGGCAAAAAGGAGATTTAATTCGAGGAAACGGGAGGGATGGGGACACTGATAATTCCTTGATTCTGAAGATTGGGAAGTCACAACTTCATCCAGCTAGCTTGGTACAAAACTTGGGTGTATACTTTATGTCAGAACTAAATAAAGGACACTTTGTCAGAAGCTGTAATCTGCACATCACAAACCTGTACTGTCAAACAGTTGTTAAATACATGTTGCCTCCTAACACTGGTTTATGCTATGGCCTCATCTCTTATTGCTCATTATAATTTGTTACGGCTTGACCTCCCAAATAATGTAGTTAAAAAGATTCCGTCTATGTTGAACATAGAATAAAGACAGCTTTGGCTTCCCTCAAGAACCCTGACCATCTCATTTCTAATCGGGTTGCACTAGTTCCCAGTAATGGCTAGAACTGAATTTAGTCTTACTACTTTCAAGGTATCTTGCTGAATTGTTAAAATTTCAGTTGGCATGCTCTGATGTGATGTCAAGAAGTGAAGATGATTGCCTGCACATTGATGAACCTGCAGCTGTTTATCAATTATCTTTCTCTGATCAGTCTATCCTGTGAAGCCCGTAGATTACACAATTGCCATTACTCATCAGGCAATTGATTTCTCTTCAATCTATTAAATGGCAACTCAAAGCCTTTCAATTTTCAAGAAGCTATGATCTGGGGAGAGATGTTGTGACGGAAGATTACAGGGTTTATAGGGTTTAACTGCGGTCATTCTTTTTGCCGATGAAGTCTGTATTGAATATGAGCGGTCAAGTCTTGAAAGTAAACAAGTCGAGTGCTAGTACAGGTAAATTCTTTAGGAAGAACTGGCACTTTTGAGAAACAAATAACCTGATTATAAAAATTATTATACTGTACCTGTGCAACATGTAGTGCACTGTGTAAGCTGTAAAAAAAACTGAGCTATAAAAAATATACTAAACTGTGTGTCTGGAATTTGCTACTGCAGTGAAAAATTCTTATGATACTAAACTGTGTGTCTGTAATTTGCTACTGCAGTGAAAAATTCTTATGACAGCCTAATCTGTTCTCTAAATATGAAGGCAGTAGAGAAGAAACAGCCCATCATTATCATCCTAACCTTACTTCCAATCTAAGGACTACAATAACCTGATGAAGTTATTGAGGATATCACAGAATGGTACACAAATACAATTCCATGATTACCAGAGATACAGATTAAGATAAGGGAATGCAAGATAAAAGAAAGCATATACACTAGTGTCAAGATCATTCATAAAGCACGTAGCAGGTAACATTTGGAGAACCAGGGTAATCAATGGCAACCCAGAAACTAGTTAGTGGAAGTCGCAGACGAAAATGAGAAGCTGAAATATAATTTGTTGACTTTAATAAACAAGCTATGAGCAAATAGATCAGAATGCTTAGTTTTGGGAAAACTTTCAGAATCGTTAAGTTTGGGAAAAGTCTCTTCCTGAAGTGGACTGTTTTAGGCTGCTCATGATGATGATGATGATGATGATGATGATGATGATGATGATGATGATGATGATGATGATGATGATAATGATGATGATGACGACGACGACAACGACCAGAATGCACACTTTTGATATTACAGGATACACAAACCCAAGTCACCTTCTATTGGGGGGTTCCTACGTGTGAACAATGACATGGCATACCTTTTTAAATAAGAGTACAATCAATGGGGAAGAAACAGCATAAATTTTTTTTTTTTTTCCTTTTTTATTATCCTTCACCGACACCATAAGAGACGTCTGGCCAGGAACATTTAGTCAAAGAGACCCATGCCGAAATCTTCATCAGACTCCTCCTCTTCCTCTTCTACCTTCTTAGGCTCCTCCTTAGGGGCTGCAGCAGGAGCAGCAGCAGCTGCAGCAGGGGCAGCAGCAGCAAATTTGCTTGGATCCTGAAAAGACAGAACAATGAAGTCAAACACTAATATCTCTGCAACAAAGAATCATCATCATCATCATTCAGACCTCCTTCCCACCCTAAGACAAGGTGAGGACTAGCAATGTCCAGACAGCCTAAGTTTGCCCAGGTCCATGGGCCATGCTTCCATTCACTCATCATTCAAGTCCACAGAATCCTGGCTCCATCAGATTGGCAACACAGAAGCCTTTTATAAAACTATTTGACCCAATCAGATTATCTTCATCATCCTAACACTATTTCTCAATAATAGATGGGGATGGCAGGGGGGGGGGGGAAGCTAGCAAGAGTGCCCAATTAAATAGGTCATATACTGTCCATCATTCATTGTTTGCCCTGGTCATCTAATGGCAGCTCTCCATGCTGGTCAATCTCATCACCCTAACACTATTTCTCAATAATAGATAGGGGGGGGAGGGAAAGGGGTGGGGGGGCTGGCAAGAGTGCCCTATTGAATAGGTAATATACTGTCCATCATTCATTGTTGGCCTTGGTCACCTAATGGCAGCTCTCCATGCTGGTCACTCTCTGGCATCCTCCCTATTCAGTCCCTTATCCCTGAGGTTACACTATGACCTTGTCCCACGTCAGTTTTGGTCTGCCTCTCGCAACCCCACCCCCAACATTCACACTTCTCACTTTCTGTACCCAATGCCAATGCCAATCCTCTCCACATGCCCAAACCATCTCAGCCTACCCCTCCACATCACACCACTGTCATCCCCTATCCTCTTCACAAGTCCAAACCATCGCAATCTACTCCTCCTCATCACAAAACCAATATGCTCCAGTCCCATCCATCCTCTAAACTCTTCCATCGTAAACCCAGATCCCTCCCCCAAGCGTCACGTTCCATGATGCACTGCACATCCACCTAATCACTGTCATTTCTGTACGTTTGAGCCTTCAAATATCCTCTTCCTTCACTGCCCATGTCTCACTACCATAAGCATTACACTCCTAATACATGCCGCATACAAAGATTCCTTAGCATGGAGGAAGAGCCTCTCAACATCAGGAAAGGCAACAGCTTCCTGAACTTCTTCAAACCATTCCTCACTCTAGCCACAGAGTTAGCTCCAGCCCTACCTCCAGCACGTAACATGTCTCCCAAGTAACACAACTCTTCTACACACTCAAGAGACTTGCCAACAAGAGCAATCCTTTCACGCCTGGCTATCTCCACATGCTTTCTCCAACCATCCATTACCTACTGAGGAGCGCAGGAGAATGAGGTTGAGCAAGTTGGTCCTGACATTTAACTCGTGGATTGTGCAATTACCCCCCCACCCCCACCCCCCCACCCCACCCTGTGGCAGGAAAAAAAATTAAAAAAAAAATCCAGGGCATCATCAGGTGGGGGGGGGGGATCTCTCTCTCTCTCTCTCTCTCTCCCCATCTTTGCATAGCGCCATGCGTAAGTTTGCATAGGGGTGGAGTCGTGGGAGGGGGGGGGGGGGACTGTCTTTGCGTAGGGGTGGAGTAGTGAGCAGTGATGCATGGCCACTGGAAGGTTAGCACAGACTGAGCTGTGGCTCCCAACGCGGTGCTTCCCAGCCTGAGCTGTTCCTCACAATTCACGAGTTAAGATGAGAGTGACCAGCCTCACTCATCTCTGAGTGGCATTACATGAGCAATAAACCCCAACCACCCCCTGGACATAAAACCTGAACCGGCTCAATCCGATTGGAGCACCTTAATTGCCCAATAAACCACCAGGTGCCATAATTTGGTTATATGGTTACCACCCAGCTTGCCACTCAGTGTACTGTAGAGTCCCCCATAGGCAGAAAGAAGAGAAAAGAATTAAGGAAACAAAGACAGACGAGGAAGTGCAAAGTCACCCATAGGTAGAAGGAATAGGAAAGAATGAAGGAAATAAAGACAGACGAGGAAGGAAGGAAGAGAGGAAAGGGCAGTCACCCATGAGTAGCACTACATCGAATGAGTGGATGGTGAGCGCTCCCACCTACTCCAATATGTCGTGAAATTGAAACCAGCAGTATCTCACAATCTACCTCTAAAACCACTGCATCTCTTATGCACCCACTTATCACAAACAATGCACAAGATGGTATTACTTCCCACACCCTTTCCGCACAAGCCCACTCTCCCTCCTCTTGGACAGTACTGCCACCAACCCTAGATACCATCACCTTTGTTTTATCTGCATTTACTCTCAAGCCGTTGTACCTCATACCATCTCTCCATTTCCTTTCACTTCCCTGCAACCAACACATCATCAGGATACAACATCTCCCATGGGAAGTCACTTCTGAAGCCACATGAAACGGCTTCAAGCACAATGATAAATAATAGGGGACTTAAGACTGACCCCTGATGCATACTAATATTCAAGGAAAACTCATCAGTCAAATCTCCATTCACTTTCATCTGGGTGTGAGCACCCACATACATAGCTTCAATCCTACGCATTCTCATTGCCCATCTTATCATCTCCCTAGGGACAAGTGTCAAAGGCCTTCTCCAAATCAATAAAAACAAAGTACAGATCCCTTTTCATTCCTATATTTTTTCCTGAAGCTGTTGAACAATGAATATGGAATCAGTGGTCACTGCCTGGCCTAAACCCAAACTGCAACTCATCAGTGTTCACTCTTTCTCTAATCATACCTACTAGAACTCTCTCCATTACCTTCATAATCTGGTCCAAAAGCTTTATGCTTCTACATTTTCCTCTTTCCAAAGCATCACCCTGCCCCTTGTACACAGTTACAATCACACTCCTCAGCCAGTCATCTGTGACAACACACTCATATATATTAGTATTTATCAAATCAATAACCCCACTCCTTTAACTCCGGAGGCCTTCAGCATTTCAGCAGTCAACCCAGACACACCTGCTGCCTTCCCCAGCTGAATTCTGCCTAATGCCCGGCTCACAGCAGCAGTGTCAATCAAAGGCCAAGGGCCAAACACTGGATCTGCTAACTCTAAACCTTCCCTGGTCCAGTCAAAACTCCTCATTCAACAACTGGTTAAAATGTTCTCTCCAGGCATCTTTAATACCCTCACCGTTCACCGCAACCTTTCCTTCATCATTCTCCACACCCTGCTTACCTCTGGTATCCCTGTTTTCCCTCTTCATCTGATTTGCCACTGTAAATATCATTCTTCTTTTCCATGCTACAGTATCTAGGTTATCCAGTAGAAGCCCCGGAGACTCAGATTTTTCCCTGGCATACTTCTTTTCTAGCCCTACGTCTAGCAGCCAAGTATTCCTCTTTGTTACCATCCCTTTTTCATTCCCAGTAATGCCTTCTTTTCTCCTTAACTGCAGCTTTTACACCCTGATCCCAGCTCCATATTACTTTATATGTTTGGGGGACCTTTTATCCATCTGCACACTGAATCAGTAACTCTAAGGAGATTGTTACTGAATCAGCAACTTTCAGAAGCTTGTTCTTGAGAGCTCTGTACTGTTCATTAACACTTCTGTCAACAGCTCCCTGTTCAGCCACCATCTACTCATCTCATTATAGAAGGAACTCCTTAATGCTTCTTTTTCAACTTCCATATTTTCCTCCTAGGTGCATGAGTCCTTTTCTTCCCCACCTGCTCCTTCAGCATTATGTCACAAAACTGTAATCTGTGTTGCTGCATACACTCTTCAATCCCTAAAACTTTAACATCCCTCACCAACCTCTCAGCCCTCTTGACCAAGAAATAGTTTATCTGGCTACTATTTCTCCCTGACATATATGTTATCAAGTTACTCTCTCTTCCTAAAATGGGTGTTGCACACAATCATGTTCACTACCTCCCCAAACTTGAGTATCCTTTCCCCTTCCACATTCCTCATACGATATGCACATCCCCCACGCACCCCTTCATATCCTTGGGCTGCTTCACCCACATGATCTAGTCTCTTCCCAAGACTACAATTTCATCATCCCTCATACCACTTAACTAATACACATTCAAGTCACCCCAGAATCAATCTTTTTCTACATCATCCAAGCCTGCCTGTAGGGCATACACCAATATATCTGCAACTGTCAGCCTGCTGAACAAAATTTTCACTATTATACTCCTTTCATTCACTGGATAATTTAATCAGGAACTCAGTCAACTCCTCCTGAACCGCAAAGTCACATATTTTATAAAATCTCTTTCATGATATTTAGCAATGAACAGTGCATAAATTTTGCAATACTGTAATCACTGGTTATTAAACCACAGTAAACTACCAGTGGTCCGTTAGCATTCATCACATCATTTTTAATTTGAAACTCTTATGAAGTTATCTGAGATTGATGCTTCATCTGGCAAGTGCTTACGAGAATGTACGGACCATTTGTTTCACTCACTCACTCAGTCAACTCCCCCCCACACACACACACACACACACGCGCGCGCGACCTCCCTTCCCACCCTAGGGCAAGGTGAGAAGTAGCAACATCCAGCCTGTTCAAATTTGCCCAATCCAATAGGCCACACTTCCATTCACTCATCATTCAAGTCCCCAGAATCCTGGCTCTATCGGATACGCCAGACACATTCACCACATTTTGTAGCTTCACATAAACATATCCAATAAAGCCAATCCAAATGCTGTCACGTTAAAAGGGGTGCCCAATCCCCGATCATGCACATCTTCTCACAACATTCATCTAGCCAGCTCAATCTCTTGTCAATCCTCTAGCCTCACTGATTTCCACACTTCTCTTCCTCACATTCATCCACCATATCCCTCCACCTTCTTGGCCTATCTCACCTCCTCCCTCCTTCAAATTCCCTCAGATATACCTTTTTCACCACTCTATTGTTATTCATTCTCTCCACATGACCATACCACCTCAGTACACTCTCTTCGATCCTGGTGTCCACCGACTTCCTCACTCCACATCTTTCACGAATCACATTATTTCGTATCCTATCCACTCTCTGCACTTCACATACATTCTTCAGCAGTCCCATCTCCACTGTTCTCACTATTGACTTTTCATTTTCATGCCAAGCCATAGTCTCACATCCATATGTTAAAGCTGGCAATAACACTCCTTTGTGTAAGCCTCGTGCAGCTGCAACACTCTAAGCCTCTGTTTCTTACCAAGGCCTTCATAGCACCAGCTTCTTTCTTTCCTTGTGTCAATCTACTTTCCACTTCTTTTGCACATTTTCCTCTCTTTTCTATCACTCTTCCCAGGTATTTGAACTCTCTCACCAATTCCAGTCTCTCTCCATTCACTGTAACATCACACTGGGAATCACCTTCTCCCTCAATACCTATCACTTTACTCTCTTCTATATTTATTCTCAAGGCACAATGCTCACAGATATCAGCAAAACTCTGCACTAGTCTACCAAGTTCTTGTCCGGTATTTGCAAGTAGTACTGCATCATCACCATACAAAAAATCTGAGATATTTCATCCATCGCCACTCATTACCAATACCATCCCCCTCTCCATTACTTGTGTTTTTACTTCTCTCATCACCCCATCCAAATATATATTGAACAACCATGGGGACATCAAGCAATCTTAACACACGCCCACACTGATCGTGAACCATTCACTTAGATGCCCATTTCCCCTTACACATGCTTCACTACCAACATAAAAACTCTTGATGGGACCTAGCAGCTTAACGTCTACACCGAACATATGCAAAACCTTCCACAATCCTTCTCTGTCATCTTTGTCGTATGCTTTTTCCAGATCCACGAATGCCATAAACACCTTACAGCCCTTCTCACAAGCCTTCTCCATTACCTGTCTTACTGCAAATATTTGATCCACACATCCTCTGCCACTCCTAAAGCCACCCAGTTCATCACTCACTAGGACTTCTGATATCTCTCTTACTTTCTCTATAATAATTCTTCCATATGTCTTCCCTAACACACTCAGCAAACATGTGCCACAATAATTCTTGCACTCAATTCACTCACCTTTATTTTTGTACAGGGGTAAAATCACAGCCTTTTCCCACTCTGCTAGCACAGTTTCACTCATCGATACCTTCTTACATATCTCCACTTCATTCCACTCTCTCCACTACACTTAATCATCTCTACATACACCTCATCAACCCCAGCTGCTTTCCCATTTTTCAGCCACTTCACACCATTCTTCACCTGTTCGAGTGTTACATTTCCTGGCACTGCATTCCTTCTCTGCACACCCCCAAAATCAATCATGTTTACAGTTGTTCTGCTCTCTCTATTACCAATCATGAAGCATTCAAAATATTCTTTCATCTGGTCCTTACTCCATACCCATTTGGGGTTAATAATCTACCACTTACATCCTTCACACTTTCACATTTCTTTCTGCTGCGACTTTTACATTTCCACACCTCTTTCCAAAACAACTTCCTATTTTCAGAGTAATTTGCATTCATTTTTCTTCCTAGATCATCATTTACCTTCTCCTTTTTCCTGTTCACTATAGTCTGTTCCATATAAACTGGTGGAGAGAAACCTGTATTTTCCTTCCCAAGTCTGGGTCAAACACAGAATGCAGGTGACCTTTGAAGGATTATCCCCCTCTTTTCTCCAGCCCCTCCTTTCTCTTTCCCCTCCTCAAGAAAGAGAGACTCTGTGTGTGTGTGTGTGTGTGTGTGTGTGTGTGTGTGTGTGTGTGTGTGTGTGTGTGTGTGTGTTTTATTATCTGTGGAGAGCCTTCTTCTGTGCTATCCTTGTGTTATTCTCGTAGATTAGTCTTATTCCTGTTGGAGCTGCCTAGCATAATGAAGTCTGTATGCGTAAGGTAATATCGTCTTTTTACAAAAGAGGGGAGATTCCAACCTTAGAAAGCATTTTGGAAAGGGTAAAGGAGGCACCAATAAATTTTAAAGGACAAAGGACAACCCTTTACAGACTGATGAAAAGGATGGGCTTCCGCTTCAAGAAGACTGACAGTGGACGACATCTCATGGAGAGGCAAGATATTGTTGTGGCACAGTGCAGATGCTTAAGAACAATTAAGGAAAACAGAGAATCCAGTAACCCGCAACCAGAGATATACATAGATGAAACATGGGTAAACCAGAACGAGAGTGTGGATAAATGTTGGACCACTGTTGAGGGGAAGTTGGGCGCGAAGGTTAAAAGTGGCAGAGGCGCAAAATTCACCATTGTGCACACAAATGGAGTGGATGGGTTTGTGCCAGCAGGTTTGCTCATGTTTAAATCTCCAAACGGGAACAAGGGAGATTAGCAATTTCTATAAACCATGAAAATTTCCAGGCATGGTTCGAGAACCAATTGCTTCCCAACATCCTGCCCAGGTCACTTATAATAATGGACAACACATACCACTGCAAAATCATAAATAAAGCACCAACACAGAGCCCACGAAAACAACAGAATCATAAATAAAGCACCAACACAGAGCTCACGAAAACAACAGAATCATAAATAAAGCACCAACACAGAGCTCACGAAAACAAGAAATTATAAAGTGACTTCTTGGTAACAACCTCCCTCATAACCCTTTGCACACTAAGGGTGAGCTGCTACACCAAGTGAAAAAAATACAAAGACAAGCAATTGTTTGAAACCGATGAAATCACCAATAATCATGGTCACCAGGTGCTGCGGCTTCCTCCCTATCATCATCAAATCTCTCTCTCTCTCTCTCTCTCTCCCTCCCAGGAGAGGAAGGAGAAAGGTAAGGCTGGCGAGTCAGGTGAGGTCACTTTTATCCCTTTGTACGGTCACCTGTGTTCGACTAGGAGTTGGGCGTACCTTCTCCCGCCACTTTATATGGAACAGAGTTTAGTCTCTTTACATGCTTCTTACTCTCAATATATTCAGTTCTTATTTCAAGTGAACCCCTGTCCTATAACCACTCTAGCCACTTCGTTCTCGTTTTCATTTTTTAAAGGCTCCAACATGCTTGCATGTGTCGGCCTTGGTCACCTAATGGCGCCTCTCCACGCTGCACAATCCATTGCAGCCTCCCTGTTCAGTCCCTTAACAATAAGGTCACACTTCATGACCTCGTCCCATGTCTTTCTCGGTCTACCCCTCATAACCCCACCTCCAATATTAACACTTCTCACCTTCCTCACCCAATTATCATCCCCCATCCTCTCCACATGTCCAAACCACCTCAATCTACCTCTCCTCATCACAACACCAATACACTCCAGTCCCATCCTACCTCTCTACTCTTCCATTGTAAACCCAGCCTCTCCAGGCCTTGGACGTAGGGACGCACTGCACATCCACCTAATCATTGTCATTACTGTACGTCTGAGCCGGCAAATATCTTCCTCCTTCACTGCCCAGGTCTCACTGCCAAACAGCATTACACTCCTAACACATGCTGCATACAAAGACCCCTTAGTACGTAGGGAGAGCCCTCTCAATGTCAGGAGAGGCAAGAGCTCCCTGAACTTCTTCCAACCACTTCTCACCCTAGCCACAGAGCTAGCTCCAGCTCCACCTCCAGCACACAACATGTCTCCCAAATAACAAAACTCTTCCACACACTCAAGAGATTCACCAGCAAGTTCAATCCTTTCACGTCTGACAATCTCCACCTGCTCACCCTGGCACGCCGTACACATAAAATCAGCATTATCTCGCAGTCTACCTCTGATTCCACTACATCTCTTATGCACCCATTTATCACACACACCGCACAAGATGGAATTACTTCCCACGCCCTTGTAGCAAACTGCACATGGCCACTCTCCCTCGTCTTTGACAGTACCGCCACAAACCCTAGATATCATCACTTTTGTTTTATCTGCGTTTACCCTTAAACCCTTGTGCCCCATACCATCTCTCCACTTCCTAAACCTTTCCTCCGCCTCCCTTTCATTCTCTGCAATCAACACCAAATCATCAGCATACAACAACTCCCATGGGAGTCCGTTTCTAAAGTCACGTGAAAGGGCTTCAAGTACCATGATAAACAACATGGGACTCAAGACTGACCCCTGATGCACACCAACATTCACGGAAAACTCATCATTCAAATCTCCATTCACTCTCACCTGGGTGTGAGCACCCACATACATGGCCATAACCACCCTAACCAGCCACTCCTCCAAGCCAAGCTTTCTCATTGCCCACTACGCCACCTCTCTAGGGACTCTGTCAAAGGCCTTTTCCAAATCAACAAAAACAAAGATCCCTTCTCCTACCAATACATTTTTCCTGAAGCTGTCGAACAATGAATATGGCATCAGTGGTCCCCCTACCTGGCATAAACCCAAACTGCATCTCATCAATATTCACTCTTTCTCTAATCATTCCTTCTAAAACTCTCTCCATTACCTTTATTATCTGATCTAAAAGCTTTATACCTCTATAATTTCCTCTTTCCAGGGCATCACCCTTCCCTTTATACACATTTACAATTACACTCTTCAGCCAATCATCTGGGACAACACACTCATAAATAATCCTATTTATCAAGTCAGTGACTAAACTCACCCCTATATCGTCTGAGGCCTTCAACATTTCAGCAGTCAACCCAGACACACCTGCTGCCTTCCCCACCCTCATCCTGCCTATTGCCTCACTCACAGTAGCAGTATCAATCAAAGGCCAAGGGCCAGACACTGGATCTGCTGGCTCCACACCTTCCCTGTCCCAGTCAAACTCCTCATTCAACAACCGGTTATAATGCTCTCTCCATGCATCTTTAATATCCTCACTGTTCACCACTACCCTTCCTTCATCATTCTTCACACACTGCTCACCTATGATATCCCGATTATCCCTCTTCACCTGACCTGCCACCCTAAATATATTTTTCCTTTCCCCATGATTTAGGTTATCAAGTAATTGTCTCTGTGACTCAGATTTTGCCCTGTATACCTCTCTTCTAGCCCTACGCTTGGCAGCCAAATATTCCCCTTTGCTACCACCCTTCTTCCATTCCCGGAAAAGCCTTCTTTTCTCTTTAATTCCAGCTTCTACACCCTCATCCCACCACCAAGTTACTTTATGTCTTGGTGGTCCTCTTGTCCAGCCGCATGTTACATCAGTAACTCTCAAGAAATTGTTCTTGAAGGCTCTGTACTGTTCATTAACGCCTCTGTCTACAGCTCCCTGTTCAGCTACCACTCTCCTCAACTCGCTATAGAAGGCATCCCTTACTACTTGGTTTTTCAGCTTCCATATTTTCCTCCTAGGTACATAAGTCCTCTTTTTCATCATTTGTTCTTTAAGCACCATATCACAAATCAATAGTTTGTGCTGTCGCACACACTCCTCACTTCCTATAACTTTAACATCCCTCACTAACCTCCTATCAGCCCTCCTAACCAGAAAATAATCTATCTGACTGCTATTTCCCCCAGACTCATACATAATTAACCTATTGTCTCATTTCCTAAAATATGTGTTGCACACAATCATGTCCGTTGCCTCCCCAAACTCGAGTATCCTTTCCCCTTCTGCATTCCTTAGACCATACGCACATCCCCCATGCACTCCTTCATAACCTTGTGCTGCTTCACCTACATGACCATTTAAGTCCCCTCCCAAAATCACTATCTCATCATCCCGCATACCACCCACTACACGTATTAGATCATCCCAAATTCTATCTTTCTCTGATTCATCCAATCCTGCCTGTGGAGCATATGCCGATATAATCGCAGCTATCTTTCTTCCCAACAGAATTTTCACTACCAATATCCTATCGCTTACTCTCAAAACATTCATAACACATTCCACCCATTTCTCCGCAACCATCACACCAACACCTCCATATCCGTCTGTCCCCCCCTGCCAAAACAACTTATAGCAACAGTCCTTCCCAACAATCTTTCTGGCTGATCTACCCCTGTACCGGACTTCCTGCAAACACGCCACATCCACCCACCTCCTACTGAATGCCTCAACGACTTCCCCTGCTCTTCCCCTCAAACTTCCCACATTCCATGAACCCACCCTCATCCCCATGGGTGATTTACTCTCCTCAGGCTTGCTTTGAAACTTATTTTGTTTTGTCATCTTCAGTATTAATAAAGGGGTATAGACACAGCACAGGTCCCACTCACTGCACAGTCCCAGGTCCAGGCAATGGATCTAGGATCCCTACCCCACCAGCTTACCAGTGGCTGTGGTAGTGCCCTCGGGGCACCCTGCCAGGACAGCTGCAGGGACACCCTCCAAGCGCATCTTGGCACTGCAACTATCCCGCCATTATACACCCACTGATAGGGCAGCCTCCTGGGGCGCTACTCCCAGGTTCGGGCCCCTCTCTACTGGGCGGAAGCGGCAGCCTGGGAACCGCAATGCCCTGTACCCTCTAGCACAGGCCCGAGCCCCATCTCACCCTGGACCCACGATCTATGCTGGCGGAACCCCCGCCACGCCTCCCCCCAGAAGTCCGCCACTAGGTAGCGGGGGCAAAGTTTTCTGGCCGCATGCCCTTGCTCTTTTCCTCCACTGCTTTCTTAACCTCTTCATCCCACCATGCCATGCCTTTCTTCTTCATTGTTACTCTTGCCACACCACAATTTAGCATTCCTAACTAAGCAATCCCTATATGCATTCCACAGGCTGTCCAGATCCATTTCATTCTAATTCACTGATTCTAACTCCTCCTCTACTTTGGTCCTGTAATCATCTGCCATTTCTTTGATCCTCAGCTTCTCAACTTTCAGTCTTTCTCCCTGACTGCTCCTCTCTCACCTGATCCACTTCACTCCTCTCAGCTTGATCTTGCATACTGCAATCATATGATCAGACAGACCTCCACTTCGTCCTCTCACGGACCTGGTATCAGCAACCATTCCCATTATCGACCTCTCTACGAGCACGTAATCAATCAGGCTTCTTTCAACACGATCTCTGTTCCCTCTATACCATGTATATTTATGTGCATCTTTGTGTTTGTGTAACAAATGCACAACCTCCTCTCCTGACACATATCCGTTAGTCGCTTCCCGTTATCATTTTCTCCTGGTACTTCATAACAACCCATTATGTCATCCTCAGGACCAGAGCCTACTCTTCCATTCGTATCACCCATTACGATCACCTTATACGGCAGCTCCTGGGCATTTCTCCCACAACTTCGTGCAGCTCATCCCAAAACCCGTTTTTCTCTCTCTCACTCCTGTCCTCACAGTGTATACACTACTTTCATTTTCTCAAACTTGAACTTGACATACATAAACCTTGAGCTGAAACATTTGTAGTCTCTCATTCCACTCTGCCATACCTCATTCATCAACAAAGCAACTTCTTCCTTGCATCTTCCCCGCCCATTTATTCCCGATCTTACACACTTCACACCCTCCTACGCCTCCACTTCACACCCTTTCATCTTCGTTTCACACAATGTCATCACGGCATATGTCGCACTCTTGAACACATTCCCCACTTCCACCCTCTTGCTCTCCTCATTCACACTTCTTACAATCCACATGGCCATGGAAATCTGCCCATTTGTTTGGGGTCCTAGGCAGGTATTGGGCTCTCTGAGGCTCCTTGAAACAACTGCCATGATTAAGTAACTCTGGACAGGAGAATCTGGGGGACACTTAACCCTGCCAGAAAACCCAGTTGCAGTATATAGTTACCACCTAGCGTAGTAAATGGTTTTCTGGGTACAGGAAACCATTTGGCTTGTCACTCAGTGTAGAGATCATATGACGCCTCTAGACTAAGTGAGTGGATGATGGGCGCTCCCATCCACCACTATGAAAATACAAGTGACGAAATATTGTATGGAAAATTAAAATTAAAAACACTGACAAATTTTATAACAACTGAAATTAATGGCTGCCATACCAAAACTGATATGTTCCACCAGTTTTCTATCAATGCCTGCTGTAGACCAATGGTCAATGTATCTTCAAAAAGAAAGAGAAGAAAGAAGATGAGAGAAATAGGAAGACATGAGAGCAGGCACAGAAAAAGAATGATAAAGGCTAAGGAAGAAGTAGGCAACACTACATCAAGTGAGTGGATGATGGTTGCCACCACCTATGCTAATACCTACAACAATTATACTTACAGCCAGGTATTCCTTCAGGGTTTCTGCCTCCTTAAAGGTGATGTCAGTGACAGCAGCAAGGGCCAGAAGACGTTTGAAGCCGTTGACAATGGAGTGTGGAACAGACACCACAGTGGGATATCCAATGCTCAATGACACAGAAGCCACATTTGACAAGCCCTGCAACACATCACAATCATTAGAACTAAAATAAAATTATAAACACATTGTGACCAACTGCTTAGCCCAGGGCTCCTACGCTCCTCATGGGGCAATGTAGGATTGGATGATGGATGGATGTGATGCATAGCTATCATACAAAACTTGAACATCATGAAACTGAATAAAGTCCTTAAATTTCCCAAGACAAAATGTACATTCACTGGTATTACAAAAATATTCATCGTGCACTGCTCTACTAACAATATAAACTGACCTCACTATTTACACAATTGGGGGGTAGACAAGCCACATAAATGGTACCATAAGACCCATTATAATATGGCTATTGGGGGGGGGGGGATCTTGCAAAAAAAATTTCCATGTGAAGTTCCTATCATGGCCCTAATGAAAGCTGTACCACCATCAAATATTCATACTCACTCACTGAACATCCCCCCCTGTGGCGGGGGGGACACAACCTGGCCGCACTATGGGGTGGTACTACTACTCTGTGGCCAGGTTGTGTTAGGAAGAATACTGCCACCGTATTCCCTGCGTGTCGTAAAAGGCGACTAAAAGGGGCGGGGTGAGGGGACTAGGGACCCCCTCCTCTGTTTTTTAGTTCCTAAAAAGAGACAGGCCAGTGAAAGGGATGGGGGATGGAGTTATCCCCGTACCCTGAAGATTGGGTCTATGAATGTGCGTGGATGTAGTACGATTGAGGCTAAAAGGGAGGAGATTGGGAGAATGTTTGTGAGAAGAAAGTTGGATGTGTTAGCTTTGAGTGAAACGAAGATGAAAGGGAAGGGGGAATCTATGTTTGGAAGTGTGAATGGAAGATTGTCAGGTGTTGATAGAGGAAGGGCAAGAGAAGGTGTGGCCTTGTTAGTGAGTCCGGAAGTACAGCAATGTGTGATTGAATGGAAGGAGGTGTCATCGAGACTGATGTGGGTGAAAGCGAAATTTGGACGTGAGTTTTGGGTGTTTGTGAGTGCATATGGGCCTGGTAGTGAAAGGGATGAACAAGAGAGGGAGTCTTTCAGGAATGATGTTGATGAGTGTCTGCAGAGTTTTGGAGGGAATGTGAATGTGGTAACGATGGGAGATCTGAATGCTAGAGTGGGAAATGTAGCAGTTGAAGGCATGGTTGGTATGCATGGTGTGCCTGGAAGAAATGAAAATGGGGAACAAATGATAGCGATGTGTGTTGAGCGACAGATGGTGATTGGGAATACGCTGTTTGAGAAGAAAGATATTTATAAGTATACATGGGTGAGACAGGAGGGTGGAAGGGTTGTTGATAGAGCTTTGATGGACTATGTGGTTGTGTCTAGGAATGTAATAGGAAGATTGTTGGATGTGAGAGTTCTGAGAGGGGAGGGTGGAGGTATATCTGACCACTACCTGGTGGAGGGAAAGTTAAGAGTAGGTAAGAGATGGGTGAGAGCTAGGAGGGTTAGGTGTGGCAGGGAGGTTTTGAAAGTTAGTGAGTTGGATAAAAGAGAGAAAATGAAAGAGTATCAGGAGAAATTGAAAGATGAGTGGAACGCAGTGAAAGATCGGGAAAATGGCAGCGTGGAGGAGGAATGGTAGTTGTTTAAGAGTGCTGTGGTGGGGCATGCAGAAGAGGTGTGTGGTGTGAGATGTGTGGGTGGTGGTGTAAGAAAAGGAAGTGAATGGTGGTGCGAGGAAGTAAGTATGGCTGTGGCTGAGAAGAGACGTGCATATGAAGTGTGGCTGCAGAGGAAGGATGAGATGTCATATGAAAGGTATAAGGAAAAGAGGAATAGAGCGAGAAGGGCTGTGCGTGATGCTAAAGTGGCAGCAGATGAGAGGTGGGGTAGGCGGCTGACAGAGAATTTTCAACAGAATAAGAAAATGTTTTGGAAGGAGGTGAAAAGGGTGAGAAAGGGAGAGTCTGGGAAGGAAGAACGAGTAAAATCAGAGGCTGGAAGGATGTTAATTGAAATGGATGCAGTAAGGAAGAGATGGGCAGAGTATTTTGAAAGATAGTTAAATGTAGAGGAGGAAAGGGTGGCTGAGATTGTGGCGGATGGAAGGGTGCAAGAAATAAATGTGTTAGGAGAGTTAAATGATTCTTTGATCACGAAGGAGGAAGTGGAGAAGGCAGTAAAGGAGATGAAAACAGGGAAAGCTGCAGGTATGGATGGGTGTGCTGTGGAATGCCTGAAGGGTGGTGGAGTGACTATTGTTGACTGGTTAGTAAGATTGTTGAATGTGTGCTTTGAGAAAGGTATGGTGCCAATTGACTGGGCAAGTGCTTGTGTGGTCCCATTGTATAAAGGCAAGGGTGATAAGTATGAATGTACTAGCTTTAGGGGTATAAGTCTGTTGAGTGTTGTAGGTAAGGTGTATGGTAAAGTGTTAATTATGAGAGTTAGAGAGGGTACAGAGGGAGTGATTGGTGATGAGCAGTGTAGCTTTACGAGAGGGAGGGGATGCGCTGACCAGGTGTTTGCTGTGAGACAAGTGTGTAAAAAGTATTTAGCGAAAGGCAAGGATGTGTTTTGGGCATTTATGGATTTAGAGAAAGCGTATGATAGAATTGATAGGGAGGCTTTGAGGACTGTTTTAAGATTGTATGGACTTGATGGTAGGTTACTAAATGGGGTGAAAGTTTCTATGTAAATAGTAGAGCGTGTGTAAGAGTGGGAAATGCTGTGAGTGATTGGTTTCCCGTGAGAGTGGGGCTGCGACAGGGATGTGTGACGTCGCCTTGGTAGTTTAATATTTACATGGACGGTGTTGTAAAGGAGGTGAATGCAAGAGTTTTAGGTGGAGGTCTGAGTCTGGTGAATGTTGATGGTGGAGAGTGGAAACCTGAAGCAGCTGCTGATTGCAGATGATACTACACTGGTGACTGATTTAGAGGAGAGATTGAGACAGTTGGTAGAGGAGTTTGAAAGGGTGTGTGAAAGGAGGAAATTGAAAGTAAATGAGAATAAGAGTAAAGTGATGAAGTGTACAAGGTTGATAGATGGTAGGAGGATGAATATAGTTTTGAATGGTGAGTTGCTTGAGGAGGTAGATTGTTTTAAATATCTAGGGTCACATGTTGCTGTGGATGGAAGAATAGATGCAGAAGTGAAGTTTAGAATAAATGAAGTAGGAAAGGTGCTGGGAGGAATGAAAAAAGTGTTTAAATGTCGTTCGCTTAGAATGGATGTGAAGAGAAGGCTGTATGAGGGTGTTGTGGTACCGACTGTGCTATATGGGGCTGAAACATGGAATATGGGTGTAGCAGAGAGGAAAAGTTTGAATGTAATGGAGATGAGATGTCTGAGGAGTATGTGTGGAGTGACGCGTATGGATCGGGTGCGAAATGATGAAGTGCGAAGGAGAACTGGAGTTGTTCGGGAGATGGCTGGTAGAGTTGAGCAGAGGGTGTTGCGATGGTTTGGGCATACGGAGAGAATGGATAATGAGCGATTGGTGAAAAAGATAACTAGATCTGATGTGAGAGGTGTAAGGCTGAGAGGAAGACCACGAATAGGATGGATGGACAGTGTGAAGAGAGCGTTGGATGCGAGAGGGATGTCTGTTGAGCAAGGAGGAGTGGCTGTGCGTGACAGAAATAAATGGAGAGAAATTGTGAATGAATAAGTGATGACGCAGCCCTGAGGGGATATTCTCCCGCATTTGGTCTGATCAGCTAGTCAGGTCAGGTGCGGTTAAGGGGATGGGTCTGTTATGATGTGGCAGGGGTAAACCAGTTCTGCTGTCGGGCCCTGCTGTGGATGTCACTGATTGCATTGCGCAGTTGACCCTTGTGCGGTTTGGTGCAGTGAGGATCTGTCTGTTCTCCCCTTTGGGGCTAAGATGCGAATGAATGTGTTTGAATGGATGAGTAAAGAGGGAGTGTGTCGTCCTGTCTCGGCTACCTCCCTTTCCTTGGGGGAAGCAGCCTAGGTATATAGATAGATAGACAAGAATAATGGTAATAGTAAATGGTACCCTGGTGTACTGGAAACCATTTGGCTGAGTGACAAGCCAAATGGATTCCTGTACGCCAGGAAACCATTTACTATGCTGGGTGGTAACCATATAACCAAATTATGGCACCTGGTGGTTTAGTGGGTAATTAAGGTGCTCCAATTAGATTGAGTCTGTGTAGTTTATATCCATGGGGTGGTTGGGATTTCTATCTCACATTATGCCATTCAGGGATAAGAGAGACTGGTAACTCTCATCATAAATGTCAGGACCAACTCGCCTAGCCCCAGCCTTCTACATTCCTCATGGGGTGACAGGATTGGATGATGGATGGATGGACAAGAATAATGATAGTAACACTGGAATTTAAACTCAACTTGAGACTGTAACAGTGATGACTAAGTTTGTGTTAAGTGGGGGGGGGGGGGGGAGATCCAAGACTGAGGAGCTAGAGGCTGGGAGTGTCTCTACTCCTCAAAGGCAGAGGCTAGGCTTCAAAACTCTGAAAATCATGTAAACCACATTTCTGTGTAAACACTGAACATGCAGCACTTGCACCGTGTAAGACACAAGGCAAATGATGAACACAAACAGTGAGTCCACTGTACCATGCAATAATTATATACCAGTAAAGTCAATATCCATTATCAGTTTTAACCAAATGGCAAATGGTCAGTACAGTTCTCACAAGACATAGAATATGACCCGCTGTAATGAGAGAGAGAGAGAGAGAGAGAGAGAGAGAAAATTTCAGTATCGTTCTAACAAGACACAGAATGTCATCCTTTATTACTGTACTGAGAGAGAGAGAGAGAGAGAGAGAGAGAGACTCCAAAATTATTTTCAGTATAGTTCTCACAAGTCACAGAATATCATCCTTTATTACTGTAACAGAGAGAGAGAGAGAGAGAATCATAACACCACAAATATCAACCTAAGTCATCAACATCCAACTTGGAAAGTTCTTCCACTACTCATCACAGGAAGTAAGAGATGGGAAATAAATAATTAATGACAAATCAATTACGGTAGACCCTTGCAATTACAAACTAATTGGGGGGAAGCCTGATCCAATAAAGCAGAGTCCCATTACATCCAATGGTCCCCTCATGGTATTTAAAGCACATTTGAAAATAAATGAACAATAACACATTCTAATACTAAAAATGAAAATTATTTCCATTTTACACTAACCTGGCCAATAATTTTGCCTTTTTGCTGCTTAACTCACATCCTCGACATAGCACTTCATGCCTAGTACAGTATTACTATACTTGTTAATACAACCCGGCAATAATGATGGAGAGAGGGCAGTTTCATGCCTGGCTGAAGTAAAAAGGATAAGAAACACATGTACTGCAACCCCTTGCACCACATCTAACGGACACTGCTTGTTATAGTCAACAGAATATTGGTAGCCTTCGTAGTATCAACTAAATCCAATATCCTGTCTATTAAGGTCCATTAAGGCGAGGGTCGACTGCAATGAGACAATACTGTTAATAAGTTCAGTTCAAGAAAGAGATGGGGGTACTGAACTGAGGTGATACAAGTATGATTAAATACTTCACTTTTATTCTGCTTCTAAGGTTTCCTGTTTCTCCAATCTTTTCTGTCACTTTTTATTAAACTTTTCTTTTCAGGTGGCTTTACAATGAGTAACAAGCTTAATGGTTTCCTGTAAGCCAGGAAAACATTTACAACACTGGGTGGTAACAATATAACCAACCCATACCTGTTCCCTACATGTCAACAAGTGGGTTGGCGGAGGGTTAATGTCCTTCCCCATAAAACAAAAGCCACCCCTTATAGGATTATGGTGTCAGGCAGAAGATGGACAGATTCTAAGGTATTGTACCACTTTCTTGTATTTGCCACTGTTAATCAATCTATATCACATAATATGGGCAGGGAGGAAAAAAAAAAAAAAAAAAAAAAAAAATTGTCATGACGTGGAAATACTATGGCTACGTGAAAAACAGATCCTGGATAAAGTTCATACAATCCTACTCTTTCCATAATATCGCCATCATCATCTGGACCTGCTTTCCCACCCTAGGGTGGAGTAAGGAGATGCAGTGTCCAAACAGCCAAAGTCTGTCAAGTTCAATGGACCATGCTTCCATTCACTCAACCATTCAAGCCCACGGAATCCTAGCTCCCACTGATGGGCCAAAAGGTTTCATCATGTACAGTCATAACAAAAGCTATTGTTACCCTCAGGAATGTTCAATGCAAAACGAACGTTAGCTGGGCTATGTGGGCAGGTTCTTGCTGTTCGCCTCTCCCCTATCTAGTGTTGCCATATCACAATCCCATTACACAAGTTGGAATAATGAGCAAGAATGAGCCATATGGCAGGGAAATATATAGGACGTGTTTGCGTTACCAAGAGCGCCCCGCCGGGGATTAATAATGAAATTCGCCACGTTTATTATTTTCCTACTATTCAACACTTATTATCTATTCAATTCATTCATTCAATCATTGCCAGACACCATGTATCCCAAACGGGGTGGCCAAGGGCTTAGAGTTAATTGTTTTACAGGGAGGGGCACTAATCCTCCACCAACCCCACTTGACGTACGGATGCCAACAGCATCTGGTGTTCCCAGACGGTCACCCATCCAAGTACTAACCAGACCCAACGTTGCTTAACTTCGCTGATCGAACGGGAAGCGGTGTACTCAACGTGGTATGGCCGTTACAACAAATAAATAATTTTGAAGGGTATTAAATCTATTGGCATCGACTATTGTTTTTATGAGAGTCTAGCAGGGTGCATATGTTTGCTTTAGATGGGTGGTTAAATGCTTCAAATGGATGCTTCAGAGATAATATGGATGGGATGTGGTATATCCATGTTATGCATTATGGAGACATCACAGAGTGCACGAGGGGCTATAATCGCTCTGCATTTATTATATGTAGAAAGCAATACATATCATTATTACATTGAGATTTACTAGGCTTGTATCGGCTGAATTATAACCATGTGTTTGGCATGGGTGCACATACGCATTGCCCGTCTGCATGTGTGTTGCCGACTCTACACCATTCTGGTATATTTTTATTTAATGAATTCGGTGCCGGATAATAAAACGTATTGTCTCTACGCTAAGGCCAAAAGATCTAATTAGCTTTTATTACCTCAAGCACAAATTCTAATACCAGTGTCTCACATAACCGACATTGATGGATCTGCGGTACAACCTTTCCTGTTCCATCACTCCACAACACTTTGTTGTTGTGTCATAGTGCATAGCTCTGATGGGTAACGATAGTTTTTCTTATGACTGTACAGTACTGTAGCTTCACATATACCTATCCAACAGAATCAATAATGCTGTCACGTTAAAAAGGGGTGCCAAATCCCTGGCCATGCGCTTCTCCGCATGAAATTCATCCACTCAGCTCGATCTCCTGTCAGTCCCTTAGCCTCACCAACTTCCATACCTCTCCTCCTCACACACTCATCCACCATATCCCTCCATGTTCTCCTTGGCCTACCTAGCTTCCTTCCTCCTTCAAATTTGCTCAAATATACCTTTTCCACCACTCTATTGTTATCCATTCTCTTCACATGACCATACCATCTCAGTACTTCTTCCGATTCTGCTATCCACAGATTTTCTCACTGCACATCTTTCATTAATCACATTTTATTCTCTACCATATCCACTCTCTGTACTCCACATACATTCCTCAACAGTCCCATCTCCACCGCTCTTACTTTTGACTTTTCATTTTCATGCCGCACCATAGTCTCACACCCGTATGTTAAAGTTGGCACTAACACCCCTTCATGTAAGCCTCAAGCAGCTGCAACATTCAAGCCTCTTGTTTCTTATCAAGGCCTTCATAGCAGCAGCTACTTTCCTTCCTTGTGTCACTCTACCTTCCACTTCTTTTGCACATTTTCCTCTCCTCTCTGTCACTGTTCCCAGGTATATGAACTCTCTTACCAATTCCAGTCTCACTCCACCCACTGTAACATCACACTGGGAGTCACCTTCTCTCTCAATAACCATCACAACTCTTTTCTACATATGAGGCATTTAGTCGAATAACAACGAAAGTCCCAAATATCTGAAATTGAGATTTAGGTCGCAACTCACTCATTCACCATTTTTCTATCCAGTGGAAATGTTTTCATGGCATGTTCGTCTTTACAACATGGTTGAAAGTCCTATATAGCAAGGTACATTTTTGTCCCAATATGCTGCAAGTTGGCACATTTAGCCTGTTCCTCTCCCGGGGAAAGTTGTAGAGGATGAAAGACGAACAAGCCAGCAAGCACTCCTTCAGGCTGCCAATGAGTGGTGGGTCTCATGATGATGTCACACTCACAGCCAATCAGCGGCCGGGTTTTGTGGTGTGACCAGATTCTGCCCTTCCCAGTTCTGTTTACATTATAAGCCACACAAACGTGCATTAGGTTTATTACATTATTTTCACCTCAGATTTACAGTGATTTACATCGTAACATGAGTGACTTATATAGTGATGATGACCACGAAGTCCTTGAGCATATACGAATGCAAAAACGTGATCCATCTTTTTGAAAACATGCAGTTGCCAAGCAAAAACAAAATGCTAGGGAAGCATACATGAGTTATAGCACAAAAAAGGAAGTGTCAGCTAGGAAAATCGGTCCTCCTTTTAAGTGGGGCTGCGTCAACAACTTGGGCAATGATATAGTGAGTGATCTATCTGCAAGTTTCTGGGCAAAGAGTGATTACAAAAGACACAACAACTACACTGCCAGTCATGTGAAAAGTGTTGTTGTGAAGCAACCTCGTGTCTATCTATCTATCTACCTATTGCCAGACGCCTCAATCCCGTTTGGGGTGGCCACAAACAAATCGCCTCCAAGTCGCCCTGTCCCCCGCCATTTCACTCCCCTGCTCCCAACTCACACCCCCCTCTCTCATATACCTCTCCACCCCATCCCTCCATCTCATCCTCGGCCTCCCCTTCCCTCTTCCCCCCTCCACCTCACTCACATACACTCTCTTCGTCAGTCTTTCACCCTCCATCCTCTCCACATGGCCAAACCACCTCAGTGTGTTCCTCATAACGCTTCCTATCACATCCACATCAACACCACAACGTTCCTTTATATCCTCATTCGTCAGCCTGTCTCTCCATGTGACTCCACAGGCCATAAATCATTAAGTCATGGATGATTAGTTACTGTGTTGAGTATGCCAATGTGACATGATGTCTGTCTACCATCATTCCTCAGCATTCATGGTTTGGGTGAGCATAGAGTTCGTTCTGTACTCGACAAAGTGACTAACTGGATCAGTGGAAACTGACACGCGAGGCACTGGTCCTAATCTGAAACAAGTTAGTGATGAATGGAGGGCACTAGACCGACAATATACTGGGCTATTGGTAATCCTCACACACCTCACAGCACTTAAGTACATGCAGCACTACTGTACATGGGTTGGTGATTGTCCTTCTTTTCATTTTTGTGGCTATTTTCAAATTATGTTTTTCTTTTCTCATAGACATACTATGGTATGGGGTTAATAACTGCATTATAACCTGATACAGGGAGTCCTCAACTTACGAAAATAATTAGTTCCTGAAGGTCCTTCATAAGTAGTTTTTTTCCTTAAACTTCTATCAATCTTAATAGTCCTTAATTTCATGCATGTATGGTTAACCTGCCCCATACCGACTAATTTATTACAAAACCCACCCCCAAAACCCAACAAATTGTCAACTTGGCTCTGTTTTCAATCAAGGCTGGCTCCAGGGAAAACATGGTCTACGAGAGGGGTAACCATTCCAAACCATTCACATTTGGTATTTATTTTTTTATTTGGTAGGAATTTATACATAGTACAAGAGTATACTGGTTTTCATACAGTAACAGAGGCAATATAAGCGCTGTTTCCCACACCAAATACATCAATGTAACGCACCTTTTTTGGTGACATTACCTGATCATCATTTCTGACTGTTTCTTCCTCAAACACTACGTAAACTTTGTCCTCCACATTGTCATCGATCAGGGGAATCACTCTGGCCTTGAATTTCGTACTGTGGCACGACATGTCTTTACTGACCTGGTCACTGGTAACAGGTGAGTTGCCGAGACAATGGCGTGGGGGGGGGGGGGGGAGTAACGCAGAAGCATTTTCCCGCCTGGCATAGAGTAGAGGAAGGTGTCCTGTGTATACGTACCAAAATGACGGACTTTGCAATAGCAAAACGTTCATCGTATCGTACGTTGTAGGGACTGAGCATGAAAAAAAGTTGCAACATGCATCTTACATTGGGTACGGGGCAGGTTCATACAAACAAGCATAAATACAAAGACTGTGATCTATTTATGTATTCTGTACAGTACTGTGTAAGAAAAGTTCCTTGTCCTTTAAAATTGTTCCTACAGTTGAGGGATTCAGTTTTTCACTCAGCCTCTCTCCTCTCCACTCTTGTAATTACAGCACCCTAAGGGGGCCCTGACCATGCCGAAAAAAACGAAAATCCATTAGATTGGGGCTTACACCTATCAATACCCCTGGAACTCATGTTAACATTATTTAACACATTTTTAAGCATATAAACATGTGCAGACATACAAAATCAATAAAAAAATTTATATTTAGAACAAAAGAAAGCAGGTAGGTGTGGTGTTGTAGTAAAGTACTGTACAGTAATCCAGGTAAGTACAGTACAGCTGAGTCTTCAGACAACACAAGATAGGGTATGCAGAACCACGTGCAAAATCGATTTCGCGCTAAAACATGACATAATTACTGTACATGTAAAATAGGGAGTTAGGTTCTAGGAGCCTCATATTTTTCGTTATAAATATATTTCACGATAGATTATTAGAAATGCGTCTGCCTTAAGACACCGAAGACAGTGTGTTTACATACGACCTCACCGACTGGACACATCAATGCATAGCTACTGCATTCTAATCTAATCTACGCAATTAGTTTTGCCCCCTAATATTCCCCATAAAAATTTTAATCACCAAGGATTGCCACAAGCCTCTTAACAGTCCTCATTAGAAATCAAGCATAAACTTGACCTAAACAACACGTGAATAATGACCAGCCAGTATCATGCATATTTCATCACGAGTCACTTTCAGTACTAATAAAAAATAAAAAATAAATGCAATGTGAAACTTTTTGAAAGCTGTTAGTTATTAACCCCTTAACCGCGGGTATTGTTTTGGTCTGACTGTCCTCTCCCGCGGGGGTTTCAGCCAAATGTAAACAAACCTTTAAACCTTAATAACTCTGCACAGAATAAAGCTAGAGAAAAAAATAAGGTACCATTAGAAAGTACAAACCTTCAGCTTTCCATTGATGTAGGTTTCATGACTTCGTTGACTTTCACAGGACGGGGAGAGCCGTTAGAAGTGAGGGGTGTGAAATAACTATTTTACGCCCCACACACCAGTACCAAATGCCAACCACTCTCTCATAATAGTAATATAAACATATATGAACACTGTACATACGATAAACACCCACTCTGTGTTCACTGAGGTAGGTAAAAGGCACTTCCCTGCGGCTGCACCCGCTCTTCACTGCGGCTGCGCCTCACTTCACTGCGGCGGCACCCGCTCACTGACGTTTCATGCGATCTTTTCATTCTTTCTAACTTCTAATATTATTTTACATATAATATGGGCAATGTACATTATATTTACAATGCACTTATTACTATATTGCGTCACTGGCGCATCACAGAATTACATAAGTGCCGCAGAATTCCACAAGTGCCGCAGATTCTCTTATTACAATATCACTTATTATACTGGCCAATATTTCCTTTATTTTCTAGGCAAAATATCCCTTATTACTACATTATCCATTATACAATTATTGGCAAAGCACGTCACTGTCGCATCACTATATATCACTGTCACTTTCAGTATTTACTCAGAGAGTGGTACTCGGCAAAGCACGGAGTTACACATAGAGCGACTTGGCATTCAAGGCACTGGTGTGTGCTCATTCTTCTCGTCGTAGGCCTTCGTGTGGTGGTTGAACATACTCTGCAGTGGCCCTGTGACAACCTGCCGCCTGCTTTAGGAGGCAATTTCACAAGCTGGTGCCGGCTCATGTAATTGCGGCACTCAAGACGGTCAGGTTGTGTGTCAGAGTGTCGCCTCGGGATCAATGCCGTCACCTGACCAAATCGTGCAAGTAGCTGCTGCACGACAGTCTTGGAAAACTGTCTCAGTGATGGTTGCCTTATGCCCCCGACTTGTGTCTTGTAAAGAATGAAGGCATTGAGCATGCACATATCGAGCATGTGCAGGCAAGCCTTCCTGTACCATCGGGTGTTTCTCCTGAGACACTCGATTTCGCCAATCATCATATCAGACTTATCAACGAGTCTCATATTTACATTATAATCAATGATGGCATCAGGCTTCATGATTGGCTCTCCCGTCCTGTAGCTGACCTTCCCAGTTCTCTTCATTTCCCCCTTGTGGATGGTGCTGATCATATTGACGACCTTCTTGTCATGCCACCTGATCGCAAGAAGCTTGTCTGACTTCTTCAGGTGAACATCTCCCCTGGATGATGATGATGCTTCGGGGAAACTAGGCCACTCTTTCCTATAGCTCCGTACAGTGCCAACAGTGCCAATGCCGTGTTCAGCAAGGTATTTGGAGAGTTTCGGTGCTGTGTAATAATTGTCTGTGTACAGCACATGATTACCACCAAAATACCTCTCCATCAGCACTTTTACAACGGAGCCAGAGAAGCCAAGGGGGTCTTTCCTGTTCACATCCATTGTGCTAGCCGAGTAAATGACAAAATCCAGTATATACCCCATCTCACAGTCACACAGTACAAAGAACTTTATCCCAAAGCGGTGGCGTTTGCTGGGGATGTACTGCATGAATTTGAGACGTCCTCTGAACAATACCAGGGACTCGTCTATGACGACTTTCTGCATAGGCCTGAAAAATCGCATAAATCGATCCCTAATCCTGTTGAGAAAATCCCTCACTTTCCACAAAGGGTCAGTTTGGGACGGGTTGTCATTGTCAGCGAAGTGCAGGTATCCAAGCAGCTGTCGGAACCGATCCCGTGACATATACTTCCCGAATATGGGGATAGTAGTTATGTGATCCACGAGCCAGTACTCCTCCAACTCATGTCTCTTTATATGGGGCATCAAAAACATGAGTGCAAAAAAAACATACAGCTCTCTGATCCCGACAGGCAACCACGACACTTGCTTTGGTGAGCCAATAGGTCCCAGCCCTTCTGCTGCACACTGAGTTGCATACCTATTGGTCTCATCGCTGACATGCTGCACAATTTCATCATCAAGGAAGGCCAGGAAGTAATCAACAAACTCATCACCTGCGTTGCATGGGAAGGCAGGCTGTATTCCAGCATTTGTCATATCAAACGGTGGATTGTGTGGCTGGAAATCTCCACCGTCAGACCAAACAAATGCATCCACTTGCCCTGTGTGTGGTTCAGTGGCAGGGGCAGGTTGCATTCCACTCGTTTCCCCGTGAGAAGGAGCTGATGTAGAGGCAATGGGTGAGGCAGGAGGTGAGGCAGGAGGTGGGTGAGGCAGGAGGCAAGCGGGAGGTGGGTGAGGCAGGAGGCAACGGGGAGGGGGGTGAGTGCGGGGGCGGTGAGTGGGGGGGTGGCGCGGGTGAGGGAACTGAGCGGGGGACAGGCGGGGGGGTTTCTGACCTGGTGCGTGGTGAAACTTGACCCTTTCTACCCCGCTTATCACCTCGCTTATCGCCCAGCTTTGCCCTCCAACTGCCACGCATCCCCTTTGTTCTAGGCCTGCCTGCACGGCCTGCCTTCCCTCGCTTTGCAGGCTTTGGTAATTCGTACTCCTCAGATGATGTAGACTGAGGAGAGGGCACGACAGATGATGATGATGATGATGATGATGATGTGAGGGCAATTGGGCTAGGGGAACGGGAAATTGATGGGAAATGCGTACTAGGGCCTGGTGTGGGAGACGTGAGCCTGCGCTTCACTCCCTTCCCACGTGCAATACCAGATTTGCCCATAGGAGCCTTTCCTTTCCCAGAGTAAGTTGGGGGTGGTGCGGGGGAATCAACACGATCACTTTCATCACTGTCACTATCAATGGAAAATGGTTCACCACCAATCACTGCCAAATCATCACTGCTTGCTGTGAGTGTGTCACTTTCACTGCCACAATCAAGAGTAGTACTTACAGTTTTGTCCAGCTCAGTTCTAATTTCAGGAGTGCTCAACCCCTTCTGCCTCGCCGTCGGCAGTTCTTTTACCAGTGTAGAGGTAGAGGGAACACTAGCACTAATCATTGTAGAGGAGGAAGCGAGCGACGATGAGTCGGGACGGAGCGCCATTATCACGCACAGAGCTGGACAGATACTGACTGACGCGGGTCAGGGCAGGGGTGGGGGGGGGGGGGGCCCCTCGGGGTTGGAGGAGGGAGGTGTGGGATGGCTGGCGTGAAAGAACTCGACAGCTACTCTTGCGTGAGAATATTTGCGCGCCGGGAAAACACGCGGTGTTCAAAATATTCACGATCATTCCAGAATGACACCCGCAGTTTGGTCCAGTTTTGTCACCGTCATTCTGGAATGACACCCGCGGTTTAAAAAAAAAAAAAAAAAAAAAAAAAAAAAAAAAAAAATATAAAGAAGTCGTCAGCATGGAGTGATTGCGTATCTCACTTCTCAGATACACATGAATGCAGAAATCGTGAAAAATAAACAAGTCAGCCAACAGTATAATTTGTATGACAGTATAATTCACAAGAACTGAACTCACATAATTATCTTGCCTAACAGTTTATGTCAAAACGTAGAGTCTTCATGTATCGTACGATCCAAATTTACTTGACCAAAGATCATCAGTTTCTACCAAAAAGATCGAGCACAAAGCCTTTTTTTCTTCTTTCTATCACACGCGTTGCACTAAAGGCGAATACATGAATCTTACTGCTCCATCATTAACTTTTTTTTTTTTCCAACATAGAAAACTATCCACATCGTAAACATCAAGACTCATTTTATCTGTCTTATCATTTGCATTTAAGCTGCAACGCTACATGCCACTTCGTCCAACAATTTTACATTTTCATTTAGAATAAATACTTTTCTTGTGTTCATAGCACTTTCAGGGTGCTCAGGCATAACTTAAGCTAGTTTGGAACCATGTGCTAAGTTCTGAGAGGAAACGAGGAGCAAGGAAATAAGTAAATAAACTTATCACAGCGACCGTTCACGCAACACTGAGGTAGGCAGCAAGCTCAGCTGTGGCTGGTAGTATGGGGGTCACGTGGGTCGGGTCGGGTCAAGGAAACCAGTCAGTGACCGACAAAAGCATAACACACGAGTTGTATTTGCAAATTCAGTACCAAAACACCCATTTCCCACAGTTTCTCTCATGCAATTTAGTGGTATTACAGTGCTATTCCATAATTATGGGAGAAATTAAATGCTCATGTTACTGTAAGATCGTTGTTTCATTTGGTCTTAAATCGCGACTCTACTATACAGTGCTCGTCAGAAGTATGGGGCGCCCTGCGTCCCTCCCGAGAAACAAACCTTTCAACATTGAAAAAACATATAAATAATGCATTTTATTTACCTTTAGTGCTTCGTAGGGTAGCCTTTACGTTTCTTCACGGACCTGAGACATCTTGGAAATGAAAGGACGATGCTCCTGAGGTGCTGGAGGGGTATTTTGTCCCAGGAGTCACGAATGGCGGCTTCCAGCTTAGGCAGAGAGCTCACGTCCTTCCCTTGGAGACTCTTCTTTACGAGGTACCAGAGGTTTTCAATCGGGTTGAGGTCTGGGCTATTTCCTGGCCAGTCTGTCATGAATGATACCTTGCAGTCACGAAGTCAATTGGTGACCGATTTGGCCTTGTGAGCAGGTGCACTGTCCTGCTGAAACACTCGTGCACCTGTTAGCTCGAAGGAGTCTGGTAAATGATCACACAGAAGCTCCAGGTAAACATCCTGATTCACTCTGAGGTTCTTGGGAAGTACAACAAGCTTCCCCAAACCCTTCCCTGAGAAACAACCCCATACCATGAGTGAATCAGGATGTTTAACTGTGCTTTCTACATATCGTGGGTCAAGTGGGTCACTACCTTTGCATGCTCCTCTGTTACAGGTAACACTAAATGTTGCCTCATCAGACCACAACACTGACAACCATTGCTCCTCACCCCAATTTAGATATTTATTAGCAAAGGCAAGCCTACGAATTCTCTGGCTGCTAGAGAGAAGAGGCTTTTTCACAGGCCTGTGACTTGTGTAACCAAGCTCATGCACCCTACGAGACACTGTTCTCACTGACACCTCACCAAACACTTCTGGGTTGCTCTCCTTAATTTTCCTTGCACTCACACAAGGATTAAACTCCACTGCACGTTTTAAAACATTAACAGACCTTGGGGAAGTTTTCCTAGGCCTACCAGACCTCGGTTTCTTTGTGGGAACTTCGCCACTGTTTTCCTCCCAAAACCGCGCACACCAACGACGCACTGTCGATCGTGCCACACCAACCAATTCACTAATTTCCTTTGTATGGTGGCCTGCCTCCTTTAGAGCAATGATCTGGGATATGATTTCACTCGATAGTTCACGGGTAGGTGCCATAACAAAGTTTTGAAGGCCAAAACACTGCGGGACACTCGGTAAAAAATGGCGCAATTTGAGAGGGACACTCGGCGGAGTTCCTCTCTCTCAGGCAGCCCGTGGGCGACTGAGGCGGGAACCAACCAGCGCGTCAGAAGGCCTCAGGCTACCGTGACGTCATGCTCGGAGCTCAAACTTATGGCTCAATTCTTACCCCCAAAAATGGGTGATTCTTTTTGGGCCATAAGTATTGCGCGCCCGGCGGACAACGCTGAATACTTCTGACGAGCACTGTACAGTAATCCAGGTACGTTAGTTGGCAGGTTGGAGTAGAATAGATGGCACCATGTAAATAAGTTCACTAAGTTATGAAGTCTAACACACTAGTTCTTAAATCTAACCTTACATACTAATTTTTTTCACTCTGGGATCAGGCTAGGCAGGAGGAAGACTGGGTGAGCTTAAACATAACCAGTTGGCGGGAAACTGCAAACAGACGATCGAGATGCATGTGGCGCCTGCCACATTTGAATTTATTTCAAATTTTTAGCAATTCGGGGGGTTTTAATTTTTTTTTTTTTTTTTGCATAAATATTATTTGGGAGATTTGTGCCGTTAGTTTGGGGTTGCCGTTAGAATCTATCTATCTATCGCCAGACCCCATAAAATGCCATTAAATCTAAGTTTTACTGTATGTCCACTTTGGTTTCCATTGTCATTGCAAGCCGTTTTCTCCCGCTACCATCACCACTTTCACTACTTTTCCGTTTCTGAGACATTTGGGGGGAAATAATCAAGCCTAAATGACAAAAATCACAGCTGATGTTACTTGTGTTGATAACAACAATGCTCTGGGCTTCCAAACAGGAGGAAGGCGGGAGCACGCAGTCGGCATTTGTTGGGGACCACGGACTTGTACTTGGCGTGTGGTTTGAATCAGTAAATTATTATTATTATTATTATTATTATTATTATTATTATTTTTTTTTTTTTAAACCCTGAAAATTACTTCCTTCATATCTGCGGATTTTTCATAAGCTGATAATTCGTAAGTAGAGGTCTGACTGTACTGCATATCAAATATTTTGTATTTCATTCCTGTGTGCCTTAAAGTATTTTACCAGCTCTATTCTTTGAGAATCTGTTCATTGAAATTGGGCAACTGGTTAATGAGTTACAATGAAACAAATTTTTAACACTTTTTATATCAAAACACTGATAAGGCACGTTCGTCGTTATTTGACTAAACGCTTCATATAATCTCAAGGCGCGATGCTCACAGACATCTACAAAACTGCACTAGTCTAC